>NC_083325.1:0-300416 GCF_963455315.2 Globicephala melas
GACGCTAAACCGTCCCCGTCCCCTAACCCTAACCCTAGCCCGAACCCTAACCCTAACTCTTCCCCGAATCCTGACCCTCACCCGTCCCATAATCCTAACCCGTACGCTGACACTAACCCGCGCCCTCACACGTACGCTCCCCCTAGAGCGTTGTCGTACCCTCACCTGGACCCTAAACCGTCCCCGTCCCCGTCCCCTAACCCTAGCCCGAACCCTAACCCTATCCCTTCCCCGAAGCCTGACCCTCAGCCGTCCCCTAATCCTAACCCGTACGCTGACACTAACCCGCGCCCTCACACGTACGCTCCCCCTAAAGCGTTGTCGTACCCTCACCTGGACGCTAAACCGTCCCCGTCCCCAAACCCTAACCCTAGCCCGAACCCTAACCCTAAACCTTCCCCGAAGCCTGACCCTCAGCCGTCCCCTAATCCTAACCCGTACGCTGACACTAACCCGCGCCCTCACACGTCCGCTCCCCCTAAAGCGTTGTCGTACCCTCACCTGGACCCTAACCCGTCCCCGTCCCCTAACCCTAACCCTAGCCCGAACCCTAACCCTAACACTTCCCCGAAGCCTGACCCTCACCCGTCCCCTAATCCTAACCCGTACGCTGACACTAACCCGCACCCTCACACGTACGCTCCCCCTAAAGCGTTGTACCCTCACCTGGACCCTAAACCGTCCCCGTCCCCTAACCCTAACCCTAGCCCGAACCCTAACCCTAACCCTTCCCCGAAGCCTGACCCTCACCCGTCCCCTAATCCTAACCCGTACGCTGACACTAAACAGCGCCCTCACACGTACGCTCCCCCTAAAGCGTTGTCGTACCCTCACCTGGACCCTAAACCGTCCCCGTCCCCTAACCCTAACCCTAGCCCGAACCCTAACCCTAACCCTTCCCCGAAGCCTGACACTCACCCGTCCCATAATCCTAAGACGTACGCTGACACTAACACGCGCCCTCACACGTACGCTCCCCCTAAAGCGTTGTCGTACCCTCACCTGGACCCTAACCCATCCCCGTCCCCTAACCCTAACCCTAGCCCGAACCCTAACCCTAACCCTTCCCCGAAGCCTGACCCTCACCCGTCCCCTACTCCTAACACGTATGCTGA
This sequence comes from Globicephala melas, assembly GCF_963455315.2. Classification (NCBI taxonomy): domain Eukaryota; kingdom Metazoa; phylum Chordata; class Mammalia; order Artiodactyla; family Delphinidae; genus Globicephala; species Globicephala melas. Next base: position 1,116 of record NC_083325.1, read on the forward strand.
CACTAACCCGCGCCCTCACACGTCCGCTCACCCTAAATCGTTGTCGTACCCTCACCTGGACCCTAAACCGTCCCCGTCCCCTAACCCTAACCCTAGCCCGAACCCTAACCCTAACCCTTTCCCGAAGCCTGACCCTCACCCGTCCCCTAATCCTAAGCCATACGCTGACACTAACCCGCGCCCTAACACGTCCGCTCCCCCTAAAGCGTTGTCGTACCCTCACCTGGACCCTAAACCGTCCCCGTCCCCTAACCCTAACCCTAGCCCGAACCCTAACCCTAACCCTTCCCCGAAGCCTGACCCTCACCCGTCCCCTAATCCTAACCCGTACGCTGACACTAACCCACGCCCTCACACGTACGCTCCCCATAAAGCGTTGTCGTACCCTCACCTGGACCCTAAACCGTCCCCGTCCCCTAACCCTAACCCTAGCCCGAACCCTAACCCTAACCCTTCCCCGAAGCCTGACCCTCACCCGTCCCATAATCCTAAGCCGTGCGCTGACACTAACCCGCGCCCTCACACGTCCGCTCCCCCTAAAGCGTTGTCGTACCCTCACCTGGACCCTAACTCGTCCCCGTCCCCTAACCCTAACCCTAGCCCGAACCCTAACTCTAACCCTTCCCCGAAGCCTGACCCTCACCCGTCCCCTAATCCTAACCCGTACGCTGACACTAACCCGCACCCTCACACGTACGCTCCCCCTAAAGCGTTGTTGTACCCTCACCTGGACCCTAAACCGTCCCCGTCCCCTAACCCTAACCCTAGCCCGAACCCTAACCCTAACCCTTCCCCGAAGCCTGACCCTCACCCGTCCCCTAATCCTAACCCGTACGCTGACACTAAACAGCGCCCTCACACGTACGCTCCCCCTAAAGCGTTGTCGTACCCTCACCTGGACCCTAAACCGTCCCCGTCCCCTAACCCTAACCCTAGCCCGAACCCTAACCCTAACCCTTCCCCGAAGCCTGACACTCACCCGTCCCATAATCCTAAGACGTACGCTGACACTAACACGCGCCCTCACACGTACGCTCCCCCTAAAGCGTTGTCGTACCCTCACCTGGACCCTAACCCATCCCCGTCCCCTAACCCTAACCCTAGCCCGAACCCTAAACCTAACCCTTCCCCGAAGCCTGACCCTCACCCGTCCCCTACTCCTAACACTTATGCTGACACTAACCCGCGCCCTCACACGTCCGCTCACCCTAAAGCGTTGTCGTACCCTCACCTGGACCCTAAACCGTCCCCGTCCCCTAACCCTAACCCTAGCCCGAACCCTAACCCTAACCCTTTCCCGAAGCCTGACCCTCACCCGTCCCCTAATCCTAAGCCGTACGCTGACACTAACCCGCGCCCTCACACGTACGCTCCCCCTAAAGCGTTGTCGTACCCTCACCTGGACCCTAAACCGTCCCCGTCCCCTAACCCTAACCCTAGCCCGAACCCTAACCCTAACCCTTCCCCGAAGCCTGACCCTCACCCGTCCCCTAATCCTAACCCGTACGCTGACAGTAACCCACGCCCTCACACGTACGCTCCCCATAAAGCGTTGTCGTACCCTCACCTGGACCCTATACCGTCCCCGTCCCCTAACCCTAACCCTAGCCCGAACCCTAACCCTAACCCTTCCCCGAAGCCTGACCCTCACCCGTCCCATAATCCTAAGCCGTGCGCTGACACTAACCCGCGCCCTCACACGTCCGCTCCCCCTAAAGCGTTGTCGTACCCTCACCTGGACTCTAACCCGTCCCCGTCCCCTAACCCTAACCCTAGCCCGAACCCTAACCCTAACCCTTCCCCGAAGCCTGACCCTCACCCGTCCCCTAATCCTAACCCGTACGCTGACACTAACCCGCGCCCTCACACGTCCGCTCCCCCTAAAGCGTTGTCGTACCCTCACCTGGACCCTAAACCGTCCCCGTCCCTTAACCCTAACCCTAGCCCGAACCCTAACCCTAACCCTTCCCCGAAGCCTGACCCTCATCCGTCCCCTAATCCTAACCCGTACGCTGACACTAACCCGCGCCCTCACACGTCCGCTCCCCCTAAAGCGTTGTCGTACCCTCACGTGGACCCTAAACCGTCCCCGTCCCCTAACCCTAACCCTAGCCCGAACCTTAATCCTATCCCTTCCCCAAAGCCTGACCCTCACCCGTCCCCTAATCCTAACCCGTACGCTGACACTAACCCGCGCCCTCACACGTACGCTCCCCCTAAAGCGTTGTCGTACCCTCACCTGGACCCTAAACCTTCCCCGTTCCCTATCCATAACGCTAGCCCGAAACCTAACCCTAACCCTTCCCCGAAGCCTGACCCTCACCCGTCCCCTAATCCTAACCCGTATGCTGACACTAACCCGCGCCCTCACACGTCCGCTCACCCTAAAGCGTTGTCGTACCCTCACCTGGACCCTAAACCGTCCCCGTCCCCTAACCCTAACCCTAGCAAGAACCCTAACCCTAACCCTTTCCCGAAGCCTGACCCTCACCCGTCCCCTAATCCTAAGCCGTACGCTGACACTAACCCGCGCCCTCACACGTCCGCTCCCCCTAGAGCGTTGTCGTACCCTCACCTGGACCCTAAACCGTCCCCGTCCCCTAACCCTAACCCTAGCCCGAACCCTAACCCTAACCCTTCCCCGAAGCCTGACCCTCACCCGTCCCCTAATCCTAAGCCGTGCGCTGACACTAACCCGCGCCCTCACACGTCCGCTCCCCCTAAAGCGTTGTCGTACCCTCACCTGGACTCTAACCCGTCCCCGTCCCCTAACCCTAACCCTAGCCCGAACCCTAACCCTAACCCTTCCCCGAAGCCTGACCCTCACCCGTCCCCTAATCCTAACCCGTACGCTGACACTAACCCGCGCCCTCACACGTACGCTCCCCCTAAAGCGTTGTCGTACCCTCACCTGGACCCTAAACCGTCCCCGTCCCCTAACCCTAACCCTAGCCCAAACCCTAACCCTAACTCTTCGCCGAAGCCGGACCCTCACCCGTCCCCTAATCCTAAGCCGTACGCTGACATTAACCCGCGCCCTCACACGTACGCTCCCCCTAAAGCGTTGTCGTACCCTCACCTGGACCCTAACCCGTCCCCGTCCCCTAAACCTAACCCTAGCCCAAACCCTAACCCTAACCCTTCCCCGAAGCCTGACCCTCACCCGTCCCCTAATCCTAACCCGTACGCTGACACTAACACGCGCCCTCACACGTACGCTCCCCCTAAAGCGTTGTCGTACCCTCACCTGGACACTAAACCGTCCCCGTCCCCTAACCCTAACCCTAGCCCGAACCCTAACCCTAACCCTTCCCCGAAGCCTGACCCTCACCCGTCCCCTAATCCTAACCCGTACGCTGAAACTAACCCGCGCCCTCACACGTACGCTCCCCCTAGAGTGTTGTCGTACCCTCACCTGGACCCTAAACCGTCCCCGTCCCCTAACCCTAACCCTAGCCCGAACCCTAACCCTATCCCTTCCCCGAAGCCTGACCCTCAGCCGTCCCCTAATCCTAACCCGTACGCTGACACTAACCCGCGCCCTCACACGTACGCTCCCCCTAAAGCGTTGTCGTACCCTCACCTGGACGCTAAACCGTCCCCGTCCCCAAACACTAACCCTAGCCCGAACCCTAACCCTAACCCTTCCCCGAAGCCTGACCCTCACCCGTCCCCTAATCCTAACCCGTACGCTGACACTAACCCGCGCCCTCACACGTACGCTTCCCCTAAAGCGTTGTCGTACCCTCACCTGGACCCTAAACCGTCCCCGTCCCCTAACCCTAACCCTAGCCCGAACCCTAACCCTAACACTTCCCCGAAACCTGACCCTCACCCGTCCCCTAATCCTAACCCGTACGCTGACACTAACCCGCGCCCTCACACGTACGCTCCACCTAGAGCGTTGTCGTACCCTCACCTGGACCCTAAACCGTCCCCGTCCCCTAACCCTAACCCTAGCCCGAACCCTAACCCTAACCCTGCCCTGAAGCCTGACCCTCACCCGTCCCCTAATCCTAACCCGTACGCTGACACTAACCCGCGCCCTCACACATACGCTCCCCCTAAAGCGTTGTCGTACCCTCACCTGGACGCTAAACCGTCCCTGTCCCCAAACACTAACCCTAGTCCGAACCCTAACCCTAACCCTTCCCCGAAGCCTGACCCTCACCCGTCCCCTAATCCTAACCCGTTCGCTGACACTAACCCGCGCCCTCACACGTACGCTCCCCCTAAAGCGTTGTCGTATCCTCACCTGGACCCTAAACCGTCCCCGTCCCCTAACCCTAACCCTAGCCCGAACCCTAAACCTAACCCTTCCCCGAAGCCTGACCCTCAGCCGTCCCCTAATCCTAACCCGTACGCTGACACTAACCCGCGCCCTCACACGTACGCTCCCCCTAGAGCGTTGTCGTACCCTAACCTGGACCCTAAACCGTCCCCGTACCCTAACCATAACCCTAGCCCGAACACTAACCCTAACCCTTCCCCGAAGCCTGACCCTCAGCCGTCCCCTAATCCTAACCCGTACGCTGACACTAACCCGCTCCCTCACACGTACACTCCCCGTAGAGCGTTGTCGTACCCTCACCTGGACCCTAAACCGTCCCCGTCCCCTAACCCTAACCCTAGGCCGAACCCTAACCCTAACCCTTCCCTGAAGCCTGACCCTCAGCCGTCCCCTAATGCTAACCCGTACGCTGACACTAACCCGCGCCCTCACACGTACGCTCCCCCTAGAGCTTTGTCGTACCCTCACCTGGACCCTGAACCGTCCCCGTCCCCTAACCCTAACCCTAACCCGAACCCTAACCCTAACCCTTCCCCGAAGCCTGACCCTCAGCCGTCCCCTAATCCTAACCCGTACGCTGACACTAACTTGCGCCGTCACACGTACGCTCCCCCTAGAGCGTTGTCGTACACTCACGTGGACCCTAAACCGTCTCCGTCCCCTAACCCTAACCCTAGCCCGAACCCTAACCCTAACCCTTCCCCGAAGCCTGACCATCACCCGTCCCCTAATCCTAACCCGTACGCTGACACTAACCCGCGCCCTAACACGTACGCTCCCCCTAGAGCGTTGTCGTACCCTCACCTGGACCCTGAACCGTCCCCGTCCCCTAACCCTAACCCTAGCCCGAACCCTAACCCTAACACTTCCCCGAAGCCTGACCCTCAGCCGTCCCCTAATCCTAACCCGTACGCTGACACTAACCCGCGCCCTCACACGTACGCTCCCCCTAGAGCGTTGTCGTACCCTCACCTGGACCCTAAACCGTCCCTGTCCCCTAACCCTAACCCTAGCCCGAACCCTAACCCTAACCCTTCCCCGAAGCCTGACCCTCACCCGTCCCCTAATCCTAACCCGTACGCTGACACTAACCCGCGCCCTAACACGTACGCTCCCCCTAGAGCGTTGTCGTACCCTCACCTGGACCCTGAACCGTCCCCGTCCCCTAACCCTAACCCTAGCCCGAACCCTAACCCTAACCCTTCCCCGAAGCCTGACCCTCAGCCGTCCCCTAATCCTAACCCGTACGCTGACACTAACCCGCGCGCTCACACGTACGCTCCCCCTAGAGCGTTGTCGTACCCTCACCTGGACCCTAAACCGTCCCCGTCCCATATCCCTAACCCTAGCCCGAACCCTAACCCTAACCCTTCCCCGAAGCCTGACCCTCAGCCGTCCCCTAATCCTAACCCGTACGCTGACACTAACCCGCGCCCTCACACGTACGCTCCCACCAGAGCGTTGTCGTACCCTCACCTGGACCCTAAACCGTCCCCGTCCCCTAACCCTAACCCTAGCCCGAACCCTAACCCTAACCCTTCCCCGAAGCCTGACCGTCACCCGTCCCCTAATCCTAACCCGTACGCTGACACTAACCCGCGCCCTCACACGTACGCTCCCCCTAGAGCGTTGTCGTACCCTCACCTGGACCCTAAACCGTCCCCGTCCCCTAACCCTAACCCTAGCCCGAACCCTAACCCTAACCCTTCCCCGAAGCCTGACACTCACCCGTCCCATAATCCTAAGACGTACGCTGACACTAACACGCGCCCTCACACGTACGCTCCCCCTAAAGCGTTGTCGTACCCTCACCTGGACCCTAACCCATCCCCGTCCCCTAACCCTAACCCTAGCCCGAACCCTAAACCTAACCCTTCCCCGAAGCCTGACCCTCACCCGTCCCCTACTCCTAACACGTATGCTGACACTAACCCGCGCGCTCACACGTCCGCTCACCCTAAAGCGTTGTCGTACCCTCACCTGGACCCTAAACCGTCCCCGTCCCCTAACCCTAACCCTAGCCCGAACCCTAACCCTAACCCTTTCCCGAAGCCTGACCCTCACCCGTCCCCTAATCCTAAGCCGTACGCTGACACTAACCCGCGCCCTCACACGTCCGCTCCCCCTAAAGCGTTGTCGTACCCTCACCTGGACCCTAAACCGTCCCCGTCCCCTAACCCTAACCCTAGCCCGAACCCTAACCCTAACCCTTCCCCGAAGCCTTACCCTCACCCGTCCCCTAATCCTAACCCGTACGCTGACACTAACCCGCGCCCTCACACGTCCGCTCCCCCTAAAGCGTTGTCGTACCCTCACCTGGACCCTAAACCGTCCCCGTCCCTTAACCCTAACAATAGCCCGAACCCTAACCCTAACCCTTCCCCGAAGCCTGACCCTCATCCGTCCCCTAATCCTAACCCGTACGCTGACACTAACCCGCGCCCTCACACGTCCGCTCCCCCTAAAGCGTTGTCGTACCCTTACGTGGACCCTAAACCGTCCCCGTCCCCTAACCCTAACCCTAGCCCGAACCTTAATCCTATCCCTTCCCCAAAGCCTGACCCTCACCCGTCCCCTAATCCTAACCCGTACGCTGACACTAACCCGCGCCCTCACACGTACGCTCCCCCTAAAGCGTTGTCGTACCCTCACCTGGACCCTAAACCTTCCCCGTTCCCTATCCATAACGCTAGCCCGAACCCTAACCCTAACCCTTCCCCGAAGCCTGACCCTCACCCGTCCCCTAATCCTAACCCGTATGCTGACACTAACCCGCGCCCTCACACGTCCGCTCACCCTAAAGCGTTGTCGTACCCTCACCTGGACCCTAAACAGTCCCCGTCCCCTAACCCTAACCCTAGCAAGAACCCTAACCCTAACACTTTCCCGAAGCCTGACCCTCACCCGTCCCCTAATCCTAAGCCGTACGCTGACACTAACCCGCGCCCTCACACGTCCGCTCCCCCTAGAGCGTTGTCGTACCCTCACCTGGACCCTAAACCGTCCCCGTCCCCTAACCCTAACCCTAGCCCGAACCCTAACCCTAACCCTTCCCCGAAGCCTGACCCTCACCCGTCCCCTAATCCTAAGCCGTGCGCTGACACTAACCCGCGCCCTCACACGTCCGCTCCCCCTAAAGCGTTGTCGTACCCTCACCTGGACTCTAACCCGTCCCCGTCCCCTAACCCTAACCCTAGCCCGAACCCTAACCCTAACCCTTCCCCGAAGCCTGACCCTCACCCGTCCCCTAATCCTAACCCGTACGCTGACACTAACCCGCGCCCTCACACGTACGCTCCCCCTAAAGCGTTGTCGTACACTCACCTGGACTCTAACCCGTCCCCGTCCCCTAAACCTAACCCTAGCCCGAACCCTAACCCTAACCCTTCCCCGAAGCCTGACCCTCACCCGTCCCCTAATCCTAACCCGTACGCTGACACTAACCCGCGCCCTCACACGTACGCTCCCCCTAAAGCGTTGTCGTACCCTCACCTGGACCCTAAACCGTCCCCGTCCCCTAACCCTAACCCTAGCCCAAACCCTAACCCTAACCCTTCGCCGAAGCCTGACCCTCACCCGTCCCCTAATCCTAAGCCGTACGCTGACATTAACCCGCGCCCTCACACGTACGCTCCCCCTAAAGCGTTGTCGTACCCTCACCTGGACCCTAACCCGTCCCCGTCCCCTAAACCTAACCCTAGCCCAAACCCTAACCCTAACCCTTCCCCGAAGCCTGACCCTCACCCGTCCCCTAATCCTAACCCGTACGCTGACACTAACACGCGCCCTCACACGTACGCTCCCCCTAAAGCGTTGTCGTACCCTCACCTGGACACTAAACCGTCCCCGTCCCCTAACCCTAACCCTAGCCCGAACCCTAACCCTAACCCTTCCCCGAAGCCTGACCCTCACCCGTCCCCTAATCCTAACCCGTACGCTGACACTAACCCGCGCCCTCACACGTACGCTCCCCCTAGAGCGTTGTCGTACCCTCACCTGGACCCTAAACCGTCCCCGTCCCCTAACCCTAACCCTAGCCCGAACCCTAACCCTATCCCTTCCCCGAAGCCTGACCCTCAGCCGTCCCCTAATCCTAACCCGTACGCTGACACTAACCCGCGCCCTCACACGTACGCTCCCCCTAAAGCGTTGTCGTACCCTCACCTGGACGCTAAACCGTCCCCGTCCCCAAACACTAACCCTAGCCCGAACCCTAACCCTAACCCTTCCCCGAAGCCTGACCCTCACCCGTCCCCTAATCCTAACCCGTACGCTGACACTAACCCGCGCCCTCACACGTACGCTCCCCCTAAAGCGTTGTCGTACCCTCACCTGGACCCTAAACCGTCCCCGTCCCCTAACCCTAACCCTAGCCCAAACCCTAACCCTAACCCTTCGCCGAAGCCTGACCCTCACCCGTCCCCTAATCCTAAGCCGTACGCTGACATTAACCCGCGCCCTCACACGTACGCTCCCCCTAAAGCGTTGTCGTACCCTCACCTGGACCCTAACCCGTCCCCGTCCCCTAAACCTAACCCTAGCCCAAACCCTAACCCTAACCCTTCCCCGAAGCCTGACCCTCACCCGTCCCCTAATCCTAACCCGTACGCTGACACTAACACGCGCCCTCACACGTACGCTCCCCCTAAAGCGTTGTCGTACCCTCACCTGGACACTAAACCGTCCCCGTCCCCTAACCCTAACCCTAGCCCGAACCCTAACCCTAACCCTTCCCCGAAGCCTGACCCTCACCCGTCCCCTAATCCTAACCCGTACGCTGACACTAACCCGCGCCCTCACACGTACGCTCCCCCTAGAGCGTTGTCGTACCCTCACCTGGACCCTAAACCGTCCCCGTCCCCTAACCCTAACCCTAGCCCGAACCCTAACCCTATCCCTTCCCCGAAGCCTGACCCTCAGCCGTCCCCTAATCCTAACCCGTACGCTGACACTAACCCGCGCCCTCACACGTACGCTCCCCCTAAAGCGTTGTCGTACCCTCACCTGGACGCTAAACCGTCCCCGTCCCCAAACACTAACCCTAGCCCGAACCCTAACCCTAACCCTTCCCCGAAGCCTGACCCTCACCCGTCCCCTAATCCTAACCCGTACGCTGACACTAACCCGCGCCCTCACACGTACGCTTCCCCTAAAGCGTTGTCGTACCCTCACCTGGACCCTAAACCGTCCCCGTCCCCTAACCCTAACCCTAGCCCGAACCCTAACCCTAACACTTCCCCGAAACCTGACCCTCACCCGTCCCCTAATCCTAACCCGTACGCTGACACTAACCCGCGCCCTCACACGTACGCTCCACCTAGAGCGTTGTCGTACCCTCACCTGGACCCTAAACCGTCCCCGTCCCCTAACCCGAACCCTAGCCCGAACCCTAACCCTAACCCTTCCCCGAAGCCTGACCCTCACCCGTCCCCTAATCCTAACCCGTACGCTGACACTAACCCGCGCCCTCACACGTACGCTCCACCTAGAGCGTTGTCGTACCCTCACCTGGACCCTAAACCGTCCCCGTCCCCTAACCCTAACCCTAGGCCGAACCCTAACCCTAACCCTTCCCCGAAGCCTGACCCTCAGCCGTCCCCTAATGCTAACCCGTACGCTGACACTAACCCGCGCCCTCACACGTACGCTCCCCCTAGAGCTTTGTCGTACCCTCACCTGGACCCTGAACCGTCCCCGTCCCCTAACCCTAACCCTAACCCGAACCCTAACCCTAACCCTTCCCCGAAGCCTGACCCTCAGCCGTCCCCTAATCCTAACCCGTACGCTGACACTAACCCGCGCCCTCACACGTACGCTCCCCCTAGAGCGTTGTCGTACCCTCACCTGGACCCTAAACCGTCCCCGTCCCCTAACCCTAACCCTAGGCCTAACCCTAACCCTAACCCTTCCCCGAAGCCTGACCCTCAGCCGTCCCCTAATCCTAACCCGTACGCTGACACTAACTTGCGCCGTCACACGTACGCTCCCCCTAGAGCGTTGTCGTACACTCACGTGGACCCTAAACCGTCTCCGTCCCCTAACCCTATCCCTAGCCCGAACCCTAACCCTAACCCTTCCCCGAAGCCTGACCATCACCCGTCCCCTAATCCTAACCCGTACGCTGACACTAACCCGTGCCCTAACACGTACGCTCCCCCTAGAGCGTTGTCGTACCCTCACCTGGACCCTGAACCGTCCCCGTCCCCTAACCCTAACCCTAGCCCGAACCCTAACCCTAAAACTTCCCCGAAGCCTGACCCTCAGCCGTACCCTAATCCTAACCCGTACGCTGACACTAACCCGCGCCCTCACACGTACGCTCCCCCTAGAGCGTTGTCGTACCCTCACCTGGACCCTAAACCGTCCCTGTCCCCTAACCCTAACCCTAGCCCGAACCCTAACCCTAACCCTTCCCCGAAGCCTGACCCTCACCCGTCCCCTAATCCTAACCCGTACGCTGACACTAACCCGCGCCCTAACACGTACGCTCCCCCTAGAGCGTTGTCGTACCCTCACCTGGACCCTGAACCGTCCCCGTCCCCTAACCCTAACCCTAGCCCGAACCCTAACCCTAACCCTTCCCCGAAGCCTGACCCTCAGCTGTCCCCTAATCCTAACCCGTACGCTGACACTAACCCGCGCGCTCACACGTACGCTCCCCCTAGAGCGTTGTCGTACCCTCACCTGGACCCTAAACCGTCCCCGTCCCATATCCCTAACCCTAGCCCAAACCCTAAACCTAACCCTTCCCCGAAGCCTGACCCTCAGCCGTCCCCTAATCCTAACCCGTACGCTGACACTAACCCGCGCCCTCACACGTACGCTCCCACCAGAGCGTTGTCGTACCCTCACCTGGACCCTAAACCGTCCCCCTCCCCTAACCCTAACCCTAGCCCGAACCCTAACCCTAACCCTTCCCCGAAGCCTGACCGTCACCCGTCCCCTAATCCTAACCCGTACGCTGACACTAACCCGCGCCCTCACACGTACGCTCCCCCTAGAGCGTTGTCGTACCCTCACCTGGACCCTAAACCGTCCCCGTCCCCTAACCCTAACCCTAGCCCGAACCCTAACCCTAACCCTTCCCCGAAGCCTGACCCTCACCCGTCCCCTAATCCTAACCCGTACGCTGACACTAACCTGCGCCCTCACACGTACGCTCCCCCTAGAGCGTTGTCGTACCCTCACCTGGACCCTAAACCGTCCCCGTCCCCTATCCCTAACCCTAGCCCGAACCCTAACCCTAATCCTTCCCCGAAGCCTGACCCTCAGCCGTCCCCTAATCCTAACCCGTACGCTGACACTAACCCGCGCCCTCACACGTACGCTCCCCCTAGAGCGTTGTCGTACCCTCACCTGGACCCTAAACCGTCCCCGTCCCCTAACCCTAACCCTAGCCCGAACCCTAACCCTAACCCTTCCCCGAAGCCTGACCCTCACCCGTCCCCTAATCCTAACCCGTACGCTGACACTAACCCGCGCCCTAACACGTACACTCCCCCTAGAGCATTGTCGTACCCTCACCTGGACCCTGAACCATCCCCGTCCCCTAACCATAACCCTAGCCCGAACCCTAACCCTAATCCTTCCCCGAAGCCTGACCCTCACCCGTCCCCTAATCCTAACCCGTACGCTGACACTAACCCGCGCCCTCACACGTCCGCTCCCCCTAAAGCGTTGTCGTACCCTCACCTGGACCCTAAACCGTCCCCGTCCCCTAACCCTAACCCTAGCCCGAACCCTAACCCTATCCCTTCCCCAAAGCCTGACCCTCACCCGTCCCCTAATCCTAACCCGTACGCTGACACTAACCCGCGCCCTCACACGTCCGCTCCCCCTAAAGCGTTGTCGTACCCTCACCTGGACCCTAAACCTTCCCCGTCCCCTATCCCTAACGCTAGCCCGAACCCTAACCCTAACCCTTCCCCGAAGCCTGACCCTCACCCGTCCCCTAATCCTAACCCGTATGCTGACACTAACCCGCGCCCTCACACGTCCGCTCACCCTAAAGCGTTGTCGTACCCTCACCTGGACCCTAAACCGTCCCCGTCCCCTAACCCTAACCCTAGCCCGAACCCTAACCCTAACCCTTCCCCGAAGCCTGACCCTCACCCGTTCCCTAATCCTAACCCGTACGCTGACACTAACCCTCGCCCTCACACGTACGCTCCCCCTAAAGCGTTGTTGTACCCTCACCTGGACCCTAAACCGTCCCCGTCCCCTAACCCTAACCCTAGTCCGAACCCTAACCCTAACCCTTCCCCGAAGCCTGACCCTCACCCGTCCCCTAATCCTAAGCCGTGCGCTGACACTAACCCGCGCCCTCACACGTCCGCTCCCCCTAAAGCGTTGTCGTACCCTCACCTGGACTCTAACCCGTCCCCGTACCCTAACCCTAACCCTAGCCCGAACCCTAACCCTAACCCTTCCCCGAAGCCTGACCCTCACCCGTCCCCTAATCCTAACCCGTACGCTGACACTAACCCGCGCCCTCACACGTACGCTCCCCCTAGAGCGTTGTCGTACCCTCACCTGGACCCTAAACCATCCCCGTCCCCTAACCCTAACGCTAGCCCGAACCCTAACCCTAACCCTTCGCCGAAGGCTGACCCTCACCCGTCCCCTAATCCTAAGCCGTACGCTGACATTAACCCGCGCCCTCACACGTACGCTCCCCCTAAAGCGTTGTCGTACCCTCACGTGGACCCTAACCCGTCCCCGTCCCCTAAACCTAACCCTAGCCCAAACCCTAACCCTAACCCTTCCCCGAAGCCTGACCCTCACCCGTCCCCTAATCCTAACCCGTACGCTGACACTAACACGCGCCCTCACACGTACGCTCCCCCTAGAGCGTTGTCGTACCCTCACCTGGACCCTAAACCGTCCCCGTCCCCTAACCCTAACCCTAGCCCGAACCCTAACCCTAACTCTTCCCCGAAGCCTGACCCTCACCCGTCCCCTAATCCTAACCCGTACGCTGACACTAACCCGCGCCCTCACACGTACGCTCCCCCTAGAGCGTTGTCGTACCCTCACCTGGACCCTAAACCGTCCCCGTCCCCTAACCCTAACCCTAGCCCGAACCCTAACCCTATCCCTTCCCCGAAGCCTGACCCTCAGCCGTCCCCTAATCCTAACCCGTACGCTGACACTAACCCGCGCCCTCACACGTACGCTCCCCCTAAAGCGTTGTCGTACCCTCACCTGGACGCTAAACCGTCCCCGTCCCCAAACCCTAACCCTAGCCCGAACCCTAACCCTAACCCTTCCCCGAAGCCTGACCCTCACCCGTCCCCTAATCCTAACCCGTACGCTGACACTAACCCACGCCCTCACACGTACGCTCCCCATAAAGCGTTGTCGTACCCTCACCTGGACCCTAAACCGTCCCCGTCCCCTAACCCTAACCCTAGCCCGAACCCTAACCCTAACCCTTCCCCGAAGCCTGACCCTCACCCGTCCCATAATCCTAAGCCGTGCGCTGACACTAACCCGCGCCCTCACACGTCCGCTCCCCCTAAAGCGTTGTCGTACCCTCACCTGGACCCTAACTCGTCCCCGTCCCCTAACCCTAACCCTAGCCCGAACCCTAACTCTAACCCTTCCCCGAAGCCTGACCCTCACCCGTCCCCTAATCCTAACCCGTACGCTGACACTAACCCGCACCCTCACACGTACGCTCCCCCTAAAGCGTTGTTGTACCCTCACCTGGACCCTAAACCGTCCCCGTCCCCTAACCCTAACCCTAGCCCGAACCCTAACCCTAACCCTTCCCCGAAGCCTGACCCTCACCCGTCCCCTAATCCTAACCCGTACGCTGACACTAAACAGCGCCCTCACACGTACGCTCCCCCTAAAGCGTTGTCGTACCCTCACCTGGACCCTAAACCGTCCCCGTCCCCTAACCCTAACCCTAGCCCGAACCCTAACCCTAACCCTTCCCCGAAGCCTGACACTCACCCGTCCCATAATCCTAAGACGTACGCTGACACTAACCCGCGCCCTCACACGTACGCTCCCCCTAAAGCGTTGTCGTACCCTCACCTGGACCCTAACCCATCCCCGTCCCCTAACCCTAACCCTAGCCCGAACCCTAAACCTAACCCTTCCCCGAAGCCTGACCCTCACCCGTCCCCTACTCCTAACACTTATGCTGACACTAACCCGCGCCCTCACACGTCCGCTCACCCTAAAGCGTTGTCGTACCCTCACCTGGACCCTAAACCGTCCCCGTCCCCTAACCCTAACCCTAGCCCGAACCCTAACCCTAACCCTTTCCCGAAGCCTGACCCTCACCCGTCCCCTAATCCTAAGCCGTACGCTGACACTAACCCGCGCCCTCACACGTACGCTCCCCCTAAAGCGTTGTCGTACCCTCACCTGGACCCTAAACCGTCCCCGTCCCCTAACCCTAACCCTAGCCCGAACCCTAACCCTAACCCTTCCCCGAAGCCTGACCCTCACCCGTCCCCTAATCCTAACCCGTACGCTGACAGTAACCCACGCCCTCACACGTACGCTCCCCATAAAGCGTTGTCGTACCCTCACCTGGACCCTATACCGTCCCCGTCCCCTAACCCTAACCCTAGCCCGAACCCTAACCCTAACCCTTCCCCGAAGCCTGACCCTCACCCGTCCCATAATCCTAAGCCGTGCGCTGACACTAACCCGCGCCCTCACACGTCCGCTCCCCCTAAAGCGTTGTCGTACCCTCACCTGGACTCTAACCCGTCCCCGTCCCCTAACCCTAACCCTAGCCCGAACCCTAACCCTAACCCTTCCCCGAAGCCTGACCCTCACCCGTCCCCTAATCCTAACCCGTACGCTGACACTAACCCGCGCCCTCACACGTCCGCTCCCCCTAAAGCGTTGTCGTACCCTCACCTGGACCCTAAACCGTCCCCGTCCCTTAACCCTAACCCTAGCCCGAACCCTAACCCTAACCCTTCCCCGAAGCCTGACCCTCATCCGTCCCCTAATCCTAACCCGTACGCTGACACTAACCCGCGCCCTCACACGTCCGCTCCCCCTAAAGCGTTGTCGTACCCTCACGTGGACCCTAAACCGTCCCCGTCCCCTAACCCTAACCCTAGCCCGAACCTTAATCCTATCCCTTCCCCAAAGCCTGACCCTCACCCGTCCCCTAATCCTAACCCGTACGCTGACACTAACCCGCGCCCTCACACGTACGCTCCCCCTAAAGCGTTGTCGTACCCTCACCTGGACCCTAAACCTTCCCCGTTCCCTATCCATAACGCTAGCCCGAAACCTAACCCTAACCCTTCCCCGAAGCCTGACCCTCACCCGTCCCCTAATCCTAACCCGTATGCTGACACTAACCCGCGCCCTCACACGTCCGCTCACCCTAAAGCGTTGTCGTACCCTCACCTGGACCCTAAACCGTCCCCGTCCCCTAACCCTAACCCTAGCAAGAACCCTAACCCTAACCCTTTCCCGAAGCCTGACCCTCACCCGTCCCCTAATCCTAAGCCGTACGCTGACACTAACCCGCGCCCTCACACGTCCGCTCCCCCTAGAGCGTTGTCGTACCCTCACCTGGACCCTAAACCGTCCCCGTCCCCTAACCCTAACCCTAGCCCGAACCCTAACCCTAACCCTTCCCCGAAGCCTGACCCTCACCCGTCCCCTAATCCTAAGCCGTGCGCTGACACTAACCCGCGCCCTCACACGTCCGCTCCCCCTAAAGCGTTGTCGTACCCTCACCTGGACTCTAACCCGTCCCCGTCCCCTAACCCTAACCCTAGCCCGAACCCTAACCCTAACCCTTCCCCGAAGCCTGACCCTCACCCGTCCCCTAATCCTAACCCGTACGCTGACACTAACCCGCGCCCTCACACGTACGCTCCCCCTAAAGCGTTGTCGTACCCTCACCTGGACCCTAAACCGTCCCCGTCCCCTAACCCTAACCCTAGCCCAAACCCTAACCCTAACTCTTCGCCGAAGCCTGACCCTCACCCGTCCCCTAATCCTAAGCCGTACGCTGACATTAACCCGCGCCCTCACACGTACGCTCCCCCTAAAGCGTTGTCGTACCCTCACCTGGACCCTAACCCGTCCCCGTCCCCTAAACCTAACCCTAGCCCAAACCCTAACCCTAACCCTTCCCCGAAGCCTGACCCTCACCCGTCCCCTAATCCTAACCCGTACGCTGACACTAACACGCGCCCTCACACGTACGCTCCCCCTAAAGCGTTGTCGTACCCTCACCTGGACACTAAACCGTCCCCGTCCCCTAACCCTAACCCTAGCCCGAACCCTAACCCTAACCCTTCCCCGAAGCCTGACCCTCACCCGTCCCCTAATCCTAACCCGTACGCTGACACTAACCCGCGCCCTCACACGTACGCTCCCCCTAGAGTGTTGTCGTACCCTCACCTGGACCCTAAACCGTCCCCGTCCCCTAACCCTAACCCTAGCCCGAACCCTAACCCTATCCCTTCCCCGAAGCCTGACCCTCAGCCGTCCCCTAATCCTAACCCGTACGCTGACACTAACCCGCGCCCTCACACGTACGCTCCCCCTAAAGCGTTGTCGTACCCTCACCTGGACGCTAAACCGTCCCCGTCCCCAAACACTAACCCTAGCCCGAACCCTAACCCTAACCCTTCCCCGAAGCCTGACCCTCACCCGTCCCCTAATCCTAACCCGTACGCTGACACTAACCCGCGCCCTCACACGTACGCTTCCCCTAAAGCGTTGTCGTACCCTCACCTGGACCCTAAACCGTCCCCGTCCCCTAACCCTAACCCTAGCCCGAACCCTAACCCTAACACTTCCCCGAAACCTGACCCTCACCCGTCCCCTAATCCTAACCCGTACGCTGACACTAACCCGCGCCCTCACACGTACGCTCCACCTAGAGCGTTGTCGTACCCTCACCTGGACCCTAAACCGTCCCCGTCCCCTAACCCTAACCCTAGCCCGAACCCTAACCCTAACCCTGCCCCGAAGCCTGACCCTCACCCGTCCCCTAATCCTAACCCGTACGCTGACACTAACCCGCGCCCTCACACATACGCTCCCCCTAAAGCGTTGTCGTACCCTCACCTGGACGCTAAACCGTCCCTGTCCCCAAACACTAACCCTAGTCCGAACCCTAACCCTAACCCTTCCCCGAAGCCTGACCCTCACCCGTCCCCTAATCCTAACCCGTTCGCTGACACTAACCCGCGCCCTCACACGTACGCTCCCCCTAAAGCGTTGTCGTATCCTCACCTGGACCCTAAACCGTCCCCGTCCCCTAACCCTAACCCTAGCCCGAACCCTAAACCTAACCCTTCCCCGAAGCCTGACCCTCAGCCGTCCCCTAATCCTAACCCGTACGCTGACACTAACCCGCGCCCTCACACGTACGCTCCCCCTAGAGCGTTGTCGTACCCTAACCTGGACCCTAAACCGTCCCCGTACCCTAACCATAACCCTAGCCCGAACACTAACCCTAACCCTTCCCCGAAGCCTGACCCTCAGCCGTCCCCTAATCCTAACCCGTACGCTGACACTAACCCGCTCCCTCACACGTACACTCCCCCTAGAGCGTTGTCGTACCCTCACCTGGACCCTAAACCGTCCCCGTCCCCTAACCCTAACCCTAGGCCGAACCCTAACCCTAACCCTTCCCTGAAGCCTGACCCTCAGCCGTCCCCTAATGCTAACCCGTACGCTGACACTAACCCGCGCCCTCACACGTACGCTCCCCCTAGAGCTTTGTCGTACCCTCACCTGGACCCTGAACCGTCCCCGTCCCCTAACCCTAACCCTAACCCGAACCCTAACCCTAACCCTTCCCCGAAGCCTGACCCTCAGCCGTCCCCTAATCCTAACCCGTACGCTGACACTAACTTGCGCCGTCACACGTACGCTCCCCCTAGAGCGTTGTCGTACACTCACGTGGACCCTAAACCGTCTCCGTCCCCTAACCCTAACCCTAGCCCGAACCCTAACCCTAACCCTTCCCCGAAGCCTGACCATCACCCGTCCCCTAATCCTAACCCGTACGCTGACACTAACCCGCGCCCTAACACGTACGCTCCCCCTAGAGCGTTGTCGTACCCTCACCTGGACCCTGAACCGTCCCCGTCCCCTAACCCTAACCCTAGCCCGAACCCTAACCCTAACACTTCCCCGAAGCCTGACCCTCAGCCGTCCCCTAATCCTAACCCGTACGCTGACACTAACCCGCGCCCTCACACGTACGCTCCCCCTAGAGCGTTGTCGTACCCTCACCTGGACCCTAAACCGTCCCTGTCCCCTAACCCTAACCCTAGCCCGAACCCTAACCCTAACCCTTCCCCGAAGCCTGACCCTCACCCGTCCCCTAATCCTAACCCGTACGCTGACACTAACCCGCGCCCTAACACGTACGCTCCCCCTAGAGCGTTGTCGTACCCTCACCTGGACCCTGAACCGTCCCCGTCCCCTAACCCTAACCCTAGCCCGAACCCTAACCCTAACCCTTCCCCGAAGCCTGACCCTCAGCCGTCCCCTAATCCTAACCCGTACGCTGACACTAACCCGCGCGCTCACACGTACGCTCCCCCTAGAGCGTTGTCGTACCCTCACCTGGACCCTAAACCGTCCCCGTCCCATATCCCTAACCCTAGCCCGAACCCTAACCCTAACCCTTCCCCGAAGCCTGACCCTCAGCCGTCCCCTAATCCTAACCCGTACGCTGACACTAACCCGCGCCCTCACACGTACGCTCCCACCAGAGCGTTGTCGTACCCTCACCTGGACCCTAAACCGTCCCCGTCCCCTAACCCTAACCCTAGCCCGAACCCTAACCCTAACCCTTCCCCGAAGCCTGACCGTCACCCGTCCCCTAATCCTAACCCGTACGCTGACACTAACCCGCGCCCTCACACGTACGCTCCCCCTAGAGCGTTGTCGTACCCTCACCTGGACCCTAAACCGTCCCCGTCCCCTAACCCTAACCCTAGCCCGAACCCTAACCCTAACCCTTCCCCGAAGCCTGACACTCACCCGTCCCATAATCCTAAGACGTACGCTGACACTAACACGCGCCCTCACACGTACGCTCCCCCTAAAGCGTTGTCGTACCCTCACCTGGACCCTAACCCATCCCCGTCCCCTAACCCTAACCCTAGCCCGAACCCTAAACCTAACCCTTCCCCGAAGCCTGACCCTCACCCGTCCCCTACTCCTAACACGTATGCTGACACTAACCCGCGCGCTCACACGTCCGCTCACCCTAAAGCGTTGTCGTACCCTCACCTGGACCCTAAACCGTCCCCGTCCCCTAACCCTAACCCTAGCCCGAACCCTAACCCTAACCCTTTCCCGAAGCCTGACCCTCACCCGTCCCCTAATCCTAAGCCGTACGCTGACACTAACCCGCGCCCTCACACGTCCGCTCCCCCTAAAGCGTTGTCGTACCCTCACCTGGACCCTAAACCGTCCCCGTCCCCTAACCCTAACCCTAGCCCGAACCCTAACCCTAACCCTTCCCCGAAGCCTTACCCTCACCCGTCCCCTAATCCTAACCCGTACGCTGACACTAACCCGCGCCCTCACACGTCCGCTCCCCCTAAAGCGTTGTCGTACCCTCACCTGGACCCTAAACCGTCCCCGTCCCTTAACCCTAACAATAGCCCGAACCCTAACCCTAACCCTTCCCCGAAGCCTGACCCTCATCCGTCCCCTAATCCTAACCCGTACGCTGACACTAACCCGCGCCCTCACACGTCCGCTCCCCCTAAAGCGTTGTCGTACCCTTACGTGGACCCTAAACCGTCCCCGTCCCCTAACCCTAACCCTAGCCCGAACCTTAATCCTATCCCTTCCCCAAAGCCTGACCCTCACCCGTCCCCTAATCCTAACCCGTACGCTGACACTAACCCGCGCCCTCACACGTACGCTCCCCCTAAAGCGTTGTCGTACCCTCACCTGGACCCTAAACCTTCCCCGTTCCCTATCCATAACGCTAGCCCGAACCCTAACCCTAACCCTTCCCCGAAGCCTGACCCTCACCCGTCCCCTAATCCTAACCCGTATGCTGACACTAACCCGCGCCCTCACACGTCCGCTCACCCTAAAGCGTTGTCGTACCCTCACCTGGACCCTAAACCGTCCCCGTCCCCTAACCCTAACCCTAGCAAGAACCCTAACCCTAACACTTTCCCGAAGCCTGACCCTCACCCGTCCCCTAATCCTAAGCCGTACGCTGACACTAACCCGCGCCCTCACACGTCCGCTCCCCCTAGAGCGTTGTCGTACCCTCACCTGGACCCTAAACCGTCCCCGTCCCCTAACCCTAACCCTAGCCCGAACCCTAACCCTAACCCTTCCCCGAAGCCTGACCCTCACCCGTCCCCTAATCCTAAGCCGTGCGCTGACACTAACCCGCGCCCTCACACGTCCGCTCCCCCTAAAGCGTTGTCGTACCCTCACCTGGACTCTAACCCGTCCCCGTCCCCTAACCCTAACCCTAGCCCGAACCCTAACCCTAACCCTTCCCCGAAGCCTGACCCTCACCCGTCCCCTAATCCTAACCCGTACGCTGACACTAACCCGCGCCCTCACACGTACGCTCCCCCTAAAGCGTTGTCGTACACTCACCTGGACTCTAACCCGTCCCCGTCCCCTAAACCTAACCCTAGCCCGAACCCTAACCCTAACCCTTCCCCGAAGCCTGACCCTCACCCGTCCCCTAATCCTAACCCGTACGCTGACACTAACCCGCGCCCTCACACGTACGCTCCCCCTAAAGCGTTGTCGTACCCTCACCTGGACCCTAAACCGTCCCCGTCCCCTAACCCTAACCCTAGCCCAAACCCTAACCCTAACCCTTCGCCGAAGCCTGACCCTCACCCGTCCCCTAATCCTAAGCCGTACGCTGACATTAACCCGCGCCCTCACACGTACGCTCCCCCTAAAGCGTTGTCGTACCCTCACCTGGACCCTAACCCGTCCCCGTCCCCTAAACCTAACCCTAGCCCAAACCCTAACCCTAACCCTTCCCCGAAGCCTGACCCTCACCCGTCCCCTAATCCTAACCCGTACGCTGACACTAACACGCGCCCTCACACGTACGCTCCCCCTAAAGCGTTGTCGTACCCTCACCTGGACACTAAACCGTCCCCGTCCCCTAACCCTAACCCTAGCCCGAACCCTAACCCTAACCCTTCCCCGAAGCCTGACCCTCACCCGTCCCCTAATCCTAACCCGTACGCTGACACTAACCCGCGCCCTCACACGTACGCTCCCCCTAGAGCGTTGTCGTACCCTCACCTGGACCCTAAACCGTCCCCGTCCCCTAACCCTAACCCTAGCCCGAACCCTAACCCTATCCCTTCCCCGAAGCCTGACCCTCAGCCGTCCCCTAATCCTAACCCGTACGCTGACACTAACCCGCGCCCTCACACGTACGCTCCCCCTAAAGCGTTGTCGTACCCTCACCTGGACGCTAAACCGTCCCCGTCCCCAAACACTAACCCTAGCCCGAACCCTAACCCTAACCCTTCCCCGAAGCCTGACCCTCACCCGTCCCCTAATCCTAACCCGTACGCTGACACTAACCCGCGCCCTCACACGTACGCTCCCCCTAAAGCGTTGTCGTACCCTCACCTGGACCCTAAACCGTCCCCGTCCCCTAACCCTAACCCTAGCCCAAACCCTAACCCTAACCCTTCGCCGAAGCCTGACCCTCACCCGTCCCCTAATCCTAAGCCGTACGCTGACATTAACCCGCGCCCTCACACGTACGCACCCCCTAAAGCGTTGTCGTACCCTCACCTGGACCCTAACCCGTCCCCGTCCCCTAAACCTAACCCTAGCCCAAACCCTAACCCTAACCCTTCCCCGAAGCCTGACCCTCACCCGTCCCCTAATCCTAACCCGTACGCTGACACTAACACGCGCCCTCACACGTACGCTCCCCCTAAAGCGTTGTCGTACCCTCACCTGGACACTAAACCGTCCCCGTCCCCTAACCCTAACCCTAGCCCGAACCCTAACCCTAACCCTTCCCCGAAGCCTGACCCTCACCCGTCCCCTAATCCTAACCCGTACGCTGACACTAACCCGCGCCCTCACACGTACGCTCCCCCTAGAGCGTTGTCGTACCCTCACCTGGACCCTAAACCGTCCCCGTCCCCTAACCCTAACCCTAGCCCGAACCCTAACCCTATCCCTTCCCCGAAGCCTGACCCTCAGCCGTCCCCTAATCCTAACCCGTACGCTGACACTAACCCGCGCCCTCACACGTACGCTCCCCCTAAAGCGTTGTCGTACCCTCACCTGGACGCTAAACCGTCCCCGTCCCCAAACACTAACCCTAGCCCGAACCCTAACCCTAACCCTTCCCCGAAGCCTGACCCTCACCCGTCCCCTAATCCTAACCCGTACGCTGACACTAACCCGCGCCCTCACACGTACGCTTCCCCTAAAGCGTTGTCGTACCCTCACCTGGACCCTAAACCGTCCCCGTCCCCTAACCCTAACCCTAGCCCGAACCCTAACCCTAACACTTCCCCGAAACCTGACCCTCACCCGTCCCCTAATCCTAACCCGTACGCTGACACTAACCCGCGCCCTCACACGTACGCTCCACCTAGAGCGTTGTCGTACCCTCACCTGGACCCTAAACCGTCCCCGTCCCCTAACCCGAACCCTAGCCCGAACCCTAACCCTAACCCTTCCCCGAAGCCTGACCCTCACCCGTCCCCTAATCCTAACCCGTACGCTGACACTAACCCGCGCCCTCACACGTACGCTCCACCTAGAGCGTTGTCGTACCCTCACCTGGACCCTAAACCGTCCCCGTCCCCTAACCCTAACCCTAGGCCGAACCCTAACCCTAACCCTTCCCCGAAGCCTGACCCTCAGCCGTCCCCTAATGCTAACCCGTACGCTGACACTAACCCGCGCCCTCACACGTACGCTCCCCCTAGAGCTTTGTCGTACCCTCACCTGGACCCTGAACCGTCCCCGTCCCCTAACCCTAACCCTAACCCGAACCCTAACCCTAACCCTTCCCCGAAGCCTGACCCTCAGCCGTCCCCTAATCCTAACCCGTACGCTGACACTAACCCGCGCCCTCACACGTACGCTCCCCCTAGAGCGTTGTCGTACCCTCACCTGGACCCTAAACCGTCCCCGTCCCCTAACCCTAACCCTAGGCCTAACCCTAACCCTAACCCTTCCCCGAAGCCTGACCCTCAGCCGTCCCCTAATCCTAACCCGTACGCTGACACTAACTTGCGCCGTCACACGTACGCTCCCCCTAGAGCGTTGTCGTACACTCACGTGGACCCTAAACCGTCTCCGTCCCCTAACCCTATCCCTAGCCCGAACCCTAACCCTAACCCTTCCCCGAAGCCTGACCATCACCCGTCCCCTAATCCTAACCCGTACGCTGACACTAACCCGTGCCCTAACACGTACGCTCCCCCTAGAGCGTTGTCGTACCCTCACCTGGACCCTGAACCGTCCCCGTCCCCTAACCCTAACCCTAGCCCGAACCCTAACCCTAAAACTTCCCCGAAGCCTGACCCTCAGCCGTACCCTAATCCTAACCCGTACGCTGACACTAACCCGCGCCCTCACACGTACGCTCCCCCTAGAGCGTTGTCGTACCCTCACCTGGACCCTAAACCGTCCCTGTCCCCTAACCCTAACCCTAGCCCGAACCCTAACCCTAACCCTTCCCCGAAGCCTGACCCTCACCCGTCCCCTAATCCTAACCCGTACGCTGACACTAACCCGCGCCCTAACACGTACGCTCCCCCTAGAGCGTTGTCGTACCCTCACCTGGACCCTGAACCGTCCCCGTCCCCTAACCCTAACCCTAGCCCGAACCCTAACCCTAACCCTTCCCCGAAGCCTGACCCTCAGCTGTCCCCTAATCCTAACCCGTACGCTGACACTAACCCGCGCGCTCACACGTACGCTCCCCCTAGAGCGTTGTCGTACCCTCACCTGGACCCTAAACCGTCCCCGTCCCATATCCCTAACCCTAGCCCAAACCCTAAACCTAACCCTTCCCCGAAGCCTGACCCTCAGCCGTCCCCTAATCCTAACCCGTACGCTGACACTAACCCGCGCCCTCACACGTACGCTCCCACCAGAGCGTTGTCGTACCCTCACCTGGACCCTAAACCGTCCCCCTCCCCTAACCCTAACCCTAGCCCGAACCCTAACCCTAACCCTTCCCCGAAGCCTGACCGTCACCCGTCCCCTAATCCTAACCCGTACGCTGACACTAACCCGCGCCCTCACACGTACGCTCCCCCTAGAGCGTTGTCGTACCCTCACCTGGACCCTAAACCGTCCCCGTCCCCTAACCCTAACCCTAGCCCGAACCCTAACCCTAACCCTTCCCCGAAGCCTGACCCTCACCCGTCCCCTAATCCTAACCCGTACGCTGACACTAACCTGCGCCCTCACACGTACGCTCCCCCTAGAGCGTTGTCGTACCCTCACCTGGACCCTAAACCGTCCCCGTCCCCTATCCCTAACCCTAGCCCGAACCCTAACCCTAACCCTTCCCCGAAGCCTGACCCTCAGCCGTCCCCTAATCCTAACCCGTACGCTGACACTAACCCGCGCCCTCACACGTACGCTCCCCCTAGAGCGTTGTCGTACCCTCACCTGGACCCTAAACCGTCCCCGTCCCCTAACCCTAACCCTAGCCCGAACCCTAACCCTAACCCTTCCCCGAAGCCTGACCCTCACCCGTCCCCTAATCCTAACCCGTACGCTGACACTAACCCGCGCCCTAACACGTACACTCCCCCTAGAGCATTGTCGTACCCTCACCTGGACCCTGAACCATCCCCGTCCCCTAACCATAACCCTAGCCCGAACCCTAACCCTAATCCTTCCCCGAAGCCTGACCCTCACCCGTCCCCTAATCCTAACCCGTACGCTGACACTAACCCGCGCCCTCACACGTCCGCTCCCCCTAAAGCGTTGTCGTACCCTCACCTGGACCCTAAACCGTCCCCGTCCCCTAACCCTAACCCTAGCCCGAACCCTAACCCTATCCCTTCCCCAAAGCCTGACCCTCACCCGTCCCCTAATCCTAACCCGTACGCTGACACTAACCCGCGCCCTCACACGTCCGCTCCCCCTAAAGCGTTGTCGTACCCTCACCTGGACCCTAAACCTTCCCCGTCCCCTATCCCTAACGCTAGCCCGAACCCTAACCCTAACCCTTCCCCGAAGCCTGACCCTCACCCGTCCCCTAATCCTAACCCGTATGCTGACACTAACCCGTGCCCTCACACGTCCGCTCACCCTAAAGCGTTGTCGTACCCTCACCTGGACCCTAAACCGTCCCCGTCCCCTAACCCTAACCCTAGCCCGAACCCTAACCCTAACCCTTCCCCGAAGCCTGACCCTCACCCGTTCCCTAATCCTAACCCGTACGCTGACACTAACCCTCGCCCTCACACGTACGCTCCCCCTAAAGCGTTGTTGTACCCTCACCTGGACCCTAAACCGTCCCCGTCCCCTAACCCTAACCCTAGTCCGAACCCTAACCCTAACCCTTCCCCGAAGCCTGACCCTCACCCGTCCCCTAATCCTAAGCCGTGCGCTGACACTAACCCGCGCCCTCACACGTCCGCTCCCCCTAAAGCGTTGTCGTACCCTCACCTGGACTCTAACCCGTCCCCGTACCCTAACCCTAACCCTAGCCCGAACCCTAACCCTAACCCTTCCCCGAAGCCTGACCCTCACCCGTCCCCTAATCCTAACCCGTACGCTGACACTAACCCGCGCCCTCACACGTACGCTCCCCCTAGAGCGTTGTCGTACCCTCACCTGGACCCTAAACCATCCCCGTCCCCTAACCCTAACGCTAGCCCGAACCCTAACCCTAACCCTTCGCCGAAGGCTGACCCTCACCCGTCCCCTAATCCTAAGCCGTACGCTGACATTAACCCGCGCCCTCACACGTACGCTCCCCCTAAAGCGTTGTCGTACCCTCACGTGGACCCTAACCCGTCCCCGTCCCCTAAACCTAACCCTAGCCCAAACCCTAACCCTAACCCTTCCCCGAAGCCTGACCCTCACCCGTCCCCTAATCCTAACCCGTACGCTGACACTAACACGCGCCCTCACACGTACGCTCCCCCTAGAGCGTTGTCGTACCCTCACCTGGACCCTAAACCGTCCCCGTCCCCTAACCCTAACCCTAGCCCGAACCCTAACCCTAACTCTTCCCCGAAGCCTGACCCTCACCCGTCCCCTAATCCTAACCCGTACGCTGACACTAACCCGCGCCCTCACACGTACGCTCCCCCTAGAGCGTTGTCGTACCCTCACCTGGACCCTAAACCGTCCCCGTCCCCTAACCCTAACCCTAGCCCGAACCCTAACCCTATCCCTTCCCCGAAGCCTGACCCTCAGCCGTCCCCTAATCCTAACCCGTACGCTGACACTAACCCGCGCCCTCACACGTACGCTCCCCCTAAAGCGTTGTCGTACCCTCACCTGGACGCTAAACCGTCCCCGTCCCCAAACCCTAACCCTAGCCCGAACCCTAACCCTAACCCTTCCCCGAAGCCTGACCCTCACCCGTCCCCTAATCCTAACCCGTACGCTGACACTAACCCGCGCCCTCACACGTACGCTTCCCCTAAAGCGTTGTCGTACCCTCACCTGGACCCTAAACCGTCCCCGACCCCTAACCCTAACCCTAGCCCGAACCCTAACCCTAACACTTCCCCGAAGCCTGACCCTCACCCGTCCCCTAATCCTAACCCGTACGCTGACACTAACCCGCGCCCTCACACGTACGCTCCCCCTAAAGCGTTGTCGTACCCTCACCTGGACCCTAAACCGTCCCCGTCCCCTAACCCTAACCCTAGCCGGAACCCTAACCCTAACCCTTCCCCGAAGCCTGACCCTCACCCGTCCCCTAATCCTAACCCGTACGCTGACACTAACCCGCGCGCTCACACGTACGCTCCCCCTAAAGCGTTGTCGTACCCTCACCTGGACGCTAAACCGTCCCTGTCCCCAAACCCTAACCCTAGTCCGAACCCTAACCCTAACCCTTCCCCGAAGCCTAACCCTCACCCGTCCCCTAATCCTAACCCGTACGCTGACACTAACCCGCGCCCTCACACGTACGCTCCCCCTAAAGCGTTGTCGTACCCTCACCTGGACCCTAAACCGTCCCCGTCCCCTAACCCTAACCCTAGCCCGAACCCTAACCCTAACACTTCCCCGAAGCCTGACCCTCAGCCGTCCCCTAATCCTAACCCGTACGCTGACACTAACCCGCGCCCTCACACGTCCGCTCCCCCTAGAGCGTTGTCGTACCCTCACCTGGACCCTAAACCGTCCCCGTCCCCTAACCCTAACCCTAGGCCGAACCCTAACCCTAACCCTTCCCCGAAGCCTGACCCTCACCCGTCCCCTAATCCTAACCCGTACGCTGACACTAACCCGCGCCCTCACACGTACGCTCCCCCTAGAGCGTTGTCGTACCCTCACCTGGACCCTAAACCGTCCCCGTCCCCTAACCCTAACCCTAGCCCGAACCCTAAACCTAACCCTTCCCCGAAGCCTGACCCTCAGCCGTCCCCTAATCCTAACCCGTACGCTGACACTAACCCGCGCCCTCACACGTACGCTCCCCCTAGAGCGTTGTCGTACCCTCACCTGGACCCTAAACCGTCCCCGTCCCCTAACCCTAACCCTAGCCCGAACCCTAACCCTAACCCTTCCCCGAAGCCTGACCCTCAGCCGTCCCCTAATCCTAACCCGTACGCTGACACTAACCCGCGCCCTCACACGTACGCTCCCCCTAGAGCGTTGTCGTACCCTCACCTGGACCCTAAACCGTCCCCGTCCCCTAACCCTAACCCTAGGCCGAACCCTAACCCTAACACTTCCCCGAAGCCTGACCCTCAGCCGTCCCCTAATCCTAACCCGTACGCTGACACTAACCCGCGCCCTCACACGTACGCTCCCCCTAGAGCGTTGTCGTACCCTCACCTGGACCCTGAACCGTCCCCGTACCCTAACCCTAACCCTAACCCGAACCCTAACCCTAACCCTTCCCCGAAGCCTGACCCTCAGCCGTCTCCTAATCCTAACCCGTACGCTGACACTAACCCGCGCCCTCACACGTACGCTCCCCCTAGAGCGTTGTCGTACCCTCACCTGGACCCTAAACCGTCCCCGTCCCCTAACCCTAACCCTAGCCCGAACCCTAACCCTAACCCTTCCCCGAAGCCTGACCCTCAGCCGTCCCCTAATCCTAACCCGTACGCTGACACTAACCCACGCCCTCACACGTACGATCCCCCTAGAGCGTTGTCGTACCCTCACCTGGACCCTGAACCGTCCCCGTCCCCTAACCCTAACCCTAGCCCGAACCCTAACCCTAACCCTTCCCCGAAGCCTGACCCTCAGCCGTCCCCTAATCCTAACCCGTACGCTGACACTAACCCGCGCCCTCACACGTACGCTCCCCCTAGAGCGTTGTCGTACCCTCACCTGGACCCTAAACCGTCCCCATCCCCTAACCCTAACCCTAGCCCGAACCCTAACCCTAACCCTTCCCCGAAGCCTGACCCTCAGCCGTCCCCTAATCCTAACCCGTACGCTGACACTAACCCGCGGCCTCACACGTACGCTCCCCCTAGAGCGTTGTCGTACCCTCACGTGGACCCTAAACCGTCCCCGTCCCCTAACCCTAACCCTAGCCCGAACCCTAACCCTAACCCTTCCCGGAAGCCTGACCCTCACCCGTCCCCTAATCCTAACCCGTACGCTGACACTAACCCGCGCCCTCACACGTACGCTGCCCCTAGAGCGTTGTCGTACCCTCACCTGGACCCTGAACCGTCCCCGTCCCCTAACCCTAACCCTAGCCCGAACCCTAACCCTAACCCTTCCCCGAAGCCTAACCCTCAGCCGTCCCCTAATCATAACCCGTACACTGACACTAACCCGTGCCCTCACACGTACGCTCCCCCTAGAGCGTTGTCGTACCCTCACTTGGACCCTGAACCGTCCCCGTCCCCTAACCCTAACCCTAGCCCGAACCCTAACCCTAACCCTTCCCCGAAGCCTGACCCTCAGCCGTCCCCTAATCCTAACCCGTACGCTGACACTAACCCACGCCCTCACACGTACGCTCCCCCTAGAGCGTTGTCGTACCCTCACCTGGACCCTAAACCGTCCCCGTCCCCTAACCCTAACCCTAGCCCGAACCCTAACCCTAACCCTTCCCCGAAGCCTGACCCTCACCCGTCCCCTAATCCTAACCCGTACGCTGACACTAACCCGTGCCCTCACACGTACGCTCCCCCTAGAGCGTTGTCGTACCCTCACCTGGACCCTAAACCGTCCCCGTCCCCTAACCCTAACCCTAGCCCGAACCCTAACCCTAACCCTTCCCCGAAGCCTGAACCTCAGCCGTCCCCTAATCCTAAGCCGTACGCTGACACTAACCCGCGCCCTCACACGTACGCTCCCCCTAGAGCGTTGTCGTACCCTCACCTGGACCCTGAACCGTCCCCGTCCCCTAACCCTAACCCTAGCCCGAACCCTAACCCTAACTCTTCCCCGAAGCCTGAACCTCAGCCGTCCCCTAATCCTAACCCGTACGCTGACACTAACCCGCGCCCTCACACGTACGCTCCCCCTAGAGCGTTGTCGTACCCTCACCTGGACCCTAAACCGTCCCCGTCCCCTAACCCTAACCCTAGGCCGAACCCTAACCCTAACACTTCCCCGAAGCCTGACCCTCAGCCGTCCCCTAATCCTAACCCGTACGCTGACACTAACCCGCGCCCTCACACGTACGCTCCCCTAGAGCGTTGTCGTACCCTCACCTGGACCCTGAACCGTCCCCGTACCCTAACCCTAACCCTAACCCGAACCCTAACCCTAACCCTTCCCCGAAGCCTGACCCTCAGCCGTCCCCTAATCCTAACCCGTACGCTGACACTAACCCGCGCCCTCACACGTACGCTCCCCCTAGAGCGTTGTCGTACCCTCACCTGGACCCTAAACCGTCCCCGTCCCCTAACCCTAACCCTAGCCCGAACCCTAACCCTAACCCTTCCCCGAAGCCTGACCCTCAGCCGTCCCCTAATCCTAACCCGTACGCTGACACTAACCCACGCCCTCACACGTACGATCCCCCTAGAGCGTTGTCGTACCCTCACCTGGACCCTGAACCGTCCCCGTCCCCTAACCCTAACCCTAGCCCGAACCCTAACCCTAACCCTTCCCCGAAGCCTGACCCTCAGCCGTCCCCTAATCCTAACCCGTACGCTGACACTAACCCGCGCCCTCACACGTACGCTCCCCCTAGAGCGTTGTCGTACCCTCACCTGGACCCTAAACCGTCCCCGTCCCCTAACCCTAACCCTAGCCCGAACCCTAACCCTAACCCTTCCCCGAAGCCTGACCCTCAGCCGTCCCCTAATCCTAACCCGTACGCTGACACTAACCCGCGGCCTCACACGTACGCTCCCCCTAGAGCGTTGTCGAACCCTCACGTGGACCCTAAACCGTCCCCGTCCCCTAACCCTAACCCTAGCCCGAACCCTAACCCTAACCCTTCCCGGAAGCCTGACCCTCACCCGTCCCCTAATCCTAACCCGTACGCTGACACTAACCCGCGCCCTCACACGTACGCTGCCCCTAGAGCGTTGTCGTACCCTCACCTGGACCCTGAACCGTCCCCGTCCCCTAACCCTAACCCTAGCCCGAACCCTAACCCTAACCCTTCCCCGAAGCCTAACCCTCAGCCGTCCCCTAATCATAACCCGTACACTGACACTAACCCGTGCCCTCACACGTACGCTCCCCCTAGAGCGTTGTCGTACCCTCACTTGGACCCTGAACCGTCCCCGTCCCCTAACCCTAACCCTAGCCCGAACCCTAACCCTAACCCTTCCCCGAAGCCTGACCCTCAGCCGTCCCCTAATCCTAACCCGTACGCTGACACTAACCCACGCCCTCACACGTACGCTCCCGCTAGAGCGTTGTCGTACCCTCACCTGGACCCTAAACCGTCCCCGTCCCCTAACCCTAACCCTAGCCCGAACCCTAACCCTAACCCTTCCCCGAAGCCTGACCCTCACCCGTCCCCTAATCCTAACCCGTACGCTGACACTAACCCGTGCCCTCACACGTACGCTCCCCCTAGAGCGTTGTCGTACCCTCACCTGGACCCTAAACCGTCCCCGTCCCCTAACCCTAACCCTAGCCCGAACCCTAACCCTAACCCTTCCCCGAAGCCTGAACGTCAGCCGTCCCCTAATCCTAAGCCGTACGCTGACACTAACCCGCGCCCTCACACGTACGCTCCCCCTAGAGCGTTGTCGTACCCTCACCTGGACCCTGAACCGTCCCCGTCCCCTAACCCTAACCCTAGCCCGAACCCTAACCCTAACTCTTCCCCGAAGCCTGAACCTCAGCCGTCCCCTAATCCTAACCCGTACGCTGACACTAACCCGCGCCCTCACACGTACGCTCCCCCTAGAGCGTTGTCGTACCCTCACCTGGACCCTAAACCGTCCCCGTCCCCTAACCCTAACCCTAGCCCGAACCCTAACCCTAACCCTTCCCCGAAGCCTGACCCTCAGCCGTCCCCTAATCCTAACCCGTACGCTGACACTAACCCACGCCCTCACACGTACGATCCCCCTAGAGCGTTGTCGTACCCTCACCTGGACCCTGAACCGTCCCCGTCCCCTAACCCTAACCCTAGCCCGAACCCTAACCCTAACCCTTCCCCGAAGCCTGACCCTCAGCCGTCCCCTAATCCTAACCCGTACGCTGACACTAACCCGCGCCCTCACACGTACGCTCCCCCTAGAGCGTTGTCGTACCCTCACCTGGACCCTAAACCGTCCCCGTCCCCTAACCCTAACCCTAGCCCGAACCCTAACCCTAACCCTTCCCCGAAGCCTGACCCTCAGCCGTCCCCTAATCCTAACCCGTACGCTGACACTAACCCGCGGCCTCACACGTACGCTCCCCCTAGAGCGTTGTCGTACCCTCACGTGGACCCTAAACCGTCCCCGTCCCCTAACCCTAACCCTAGCCCGAACCCTAACCCTAACCCTTCCCGGAAGCCTGACCCTCACCCGTCCCCTAATCCTAACCCGTACGCTGACACTAACCCGCGCCCTCACACGTACGCTCCCCCTAGAGCGTTGTCGTACCCTCACCTGGACCCTGAACCGTCCCCGTCCCCTAACCCTAACCCTAGCCCGAACCCTAACCCTAACCCTTCCCCGAAGCCTAACCCTCAGCCGTCCCCTACTCATAACCCGTACACTGACACTAACCCGTGCCCTCACACGTACGCTCCCCCTAGAGCGTTGTCGTACCCTCACTTGGACCCTGAACCGTCCCCGTCCCCTAACCCTAACCCTAGCCCGAACCCTAACCCTAACCCTTCCCCGAAGCCTGACCCTCAGCCGTCCCCTAATCCTAAGCCGTACGCTGACACTAACCCACGCCCTCACACGTACGCTCCCCCTAGAGCGTTGTCGTACCCTCACCT
The DNA here is from genome assembly GCF_963455315.2 of Globicephala melas. Taxonomy (NCBI): domain Eukaryota; kingdom Metazoa; phylum Chordata; class Mammalia; order Artiodactyla; family Delphinidae; genus Globicephala; species Globicephala melas. The sequence goes on from NC_083325.1 coordinate 33,932, forward strand.
GGACCCTGAACCGTCCCCGTCCCCTAACCCTAACCCTAGCCCGAACCCTAACCCTAACCCTTCCTCGAAGCCTGAACCTCAGCCGTCCCCTAATCCTAACCCGTACACTGACACTAACCCGTGCCCTCACACGTACGCTCCCCCTAGAGCGTTGTCGTACCCTCACCTGGACCCTAAACCGTCCCCGTCCCCTAACCCTAACCCTAGCCCGAACCCTAACCCTAACCCTTCCCCGAAGCCTGACCCTCAGCCGTCCCCTAATCCTAACCCGTACGCTGACACTAACCCGCGCCCTCACACGTACGCTCCCCCTAGAGCGTTGTCGTACCCTCACCTGGACCCTAAACCGTCCCCGTCCCCTAACACTAACCCTAGCCCGAAACCTAACCCTAACCCTTCCCCGAAGCCTGACACTCAGCCGTCCCCTAAACCTAACCCGTAAGCTGACACTAACCCGCGCCCTCACACGTACGCTCCCCCTAGAGCGTTGTCGTACCCTCACCTGGACCCTAAACCGTCCCCGTCCCTTTACCCTAAACCTAGCCCGAACCCTAACCCTAACCCTTCCCCGAAGCCTGACCCTGAGCCGTCCCATAATCCTAACCCGTACGCTGACACTAACCCGCGCCCTCACACGTACGCTCCCCTAGAGCGTTGTCGTACCCTCACCTGGACCCTAAACCGTCCCCGTCCCCTAACCCTAACCCTGGCCCGAACCCTAACCCTAACCCTTCCCCGAAGCCTGACCCTCACCCGTCCCCTAATCCTAACCCGTACGCTGACACTAACCCGCGCCCTCACACGTACGCTCCCCCTAGAGCGTTGTCGTACCCTCACCTGGACCCTAACCCGTCCCCGTCCCCTAACCCTAACCATAGCCCGAACCCTAACCCTAACCCTTCCCCGAAGCCTGACCCTCACCCGTCCCCTAATCCTAACCCGTACGCTGACACTAACCCGCGCCCTCACACGTACGCTCCCCCTAGAGCGTTGTCGTACCCTCACGTGGACCCTAAACCGTCCCCGTCCCCTAACCCTAACCCTAGCCCGAACCCTAACCCTAACCCTTCCCCGAAGCCTGACCCTCAGCCGTCCCCTAATCCTAACCCGTACGGTGACACTAACCCGCGCCCTCACACGTACGCTCCCCCTAGAGCGTTGTCATACCCTCACCTGGACCCTAAACCGTCCCCGTCCCCTAACCCTAACCCTAGCTCGAACCCTAACCCTAACCCTTCCCCGAAGCCTGACCCTCAGTCGTCCCCTAATCCTAACCCGTACGCTGACACTAAGCCGCGCCCTCACACGTACGCTCCCCTAGAGCGTTGTCGTACCCTCACATGGACCCTAAACCGTCCCCGTCCCCTAACCCTAACCCTAGACCGAACCCTAACCCTAACCCTTCCCCGAAGCCTGACACTCACCCGTTCCGTAATCCTAACCCGTACGCTGACACTAACCCGCGCCCTCACACGTACGCTCCCCCTAGAGCGTTGTCGTACCCTCACCTGGACCCTAAACAGTCCCCGTCCCCTAACCCTAACCCTAGCCCGAACCCTAACCCTAACCCTTCCCCGAAGCCCGACCCTCACGCGTCCCCTAATCCTAACCCGTACGCTGACACTAACCCGTGCCCTCACACGTACGCTCCCCCTAGAGCGTTGTCGTACCCTCACCTGGACCCTGAACCGTCCCCGTCCCCTAACCCTAACCCTAACACGAACCCTAACCCTAACCCTTCCCCGAAGCCTGACCCTCAGCCGTCCCCTAATCCTAACCCGTACGCTGACACTAACCCGCGCCCTCACACGTACGCTCCCCCTAGAGCGTTGTCGTACCCTCACCTGGACCCTGAACCGTCCCCGTCCCCTAACCCTAACCCTAGCCCGAACCCTAACCCTAACCCTTCCCCGAAGCCTGACCCTCAGCCGTCCCCTAATCCTAACCCGTACGCTGACACTAACCCGCGCCCTCACACGTACGCTCCCCCTAGAGCGTTGTCGGACCCTCATGTGGACCCTAAACCGTCCTCATCCCCTAACCCTAACCCTAGCCCGAACTCTAACCCTAACCCTTCCCCGAAGCCTGACCCTCAGCCGTCCCCTAATCCTAACCCGTACGGTGACACTAACCCGCGCCCTCACACGTACGCTCCCCCTAGAGCGTTGTCGTACCCTCACCTGGACCCTAAACCGTCCCCGTCCCCTAACCCTAACCCTAGCTCGAACCCTAACCCTAACCCTTCCCCGAAGCCTGACCCTCAGCCGTCCCCTAATCCTAACCCGTACGCTGACACTAACCCGCGCCCTCACACGTACGCTCCCCCTAAAGCGTTGTCGTACCCTCTCCTGGACCCTAAACCGTCCCTGTCCCCTATCCCTAACCCTAGCCCGAACCCTAACCCTAACCCTTCCCCGAAGCCTGACCCTCAGCCGTCCCCTAATCCTAAGCCGTACGCTGACAGTAACCCGCGCCCTCACACGTACGCTCCCCCTAGAGCGTTGTCGTACCCTCACCTGGACCCTAAACCGTCCCCGTCCCCTAACCCTAACCCTAGCTCGAACCCTAACCCTAACACTTCCCCGAAGCCTGACCCTCACCCGTCCCCTAATCCTAACCCGTACGCTGACACTAACCCGCGCCCTCACACGTATGCTCCCCCTAAAGCGTTGTCGTACCCTCACCTGGACCCTAAACCGTCCCCGTCCCCATCCCTAACCCTAGCCCGAACCCTAACCCTAACCCTTCCCCGAAGCCTGACCCTCAGCCGTCCCCTAATCCTAACCCGTACGCTCACACTAACCCGCGCCCTCACACATACGCTCCCTCTAGAGTGTTGTCGTACACTCACCTGGACCCTAAACCGTCCCCGTCCCCTAACCCTAACCCTAGGCCGAACCCTAACCCTAACCCTTCCGCGAAGCCTGACCCTCAGCCGTGCCCTAATCCTATCCCGTACGCTGACACTAACCCGCGCCCTCACACGTACGCTCCCCTAGAGCGTTGTCGTACCCTCACCTGGACCCTAAACCGTCCCCGTCCCCTATCCCTAACCCTAGCCCGAACCCTAACCCTAACCCTTCCCCGAAGCCTGACCCTCAGCCGTCCCATAATCCTAACCCGTACGCTGACACTAACCCACGCCCTCACACGTACGCTCCCCCTAGAGTGTTGTCGTACCCTCACGTGGACCCTAAACCGTCCCCGTCCCCTAACCCTAACCCTAGCCCGAACCCTAACCCTAACCCTTCCCTGAAGCCTGACCCTCAGCCGTCCCCTAATTCTAACCCGTACGCTGACACTAACCCGCGCCCTCACACGTACGCTCCCCCTAGAGCGTTGTCGTACCCTCACCTGGACCCTAAAACGTCCCCGTCCCCTAACCCTAACCCTAGCCCGAACCCTTACCCTAACCCTTCCCCGAAGCCTGACCCTCACACGTCCCCTAATCCTAACCCGTACGCTGACACTAACCCGCGCCCTCACACGTACGCTCCCCCTAGAGCGTTGTCGTACCCTCACCTGGACCCTAAACCGTTCCCGTCCCCTAACCCTAACCCTAGCCCGAACCCTAACCCTAACCCTTCCCCGAAGCCTGACACTCAGCCGTGCCCTAATCCTAACCCGTACGCTGACACTAACCCGCGCCCTCACACGTACGCTCCCCCTAGAGCATTGTCGTACCCTCACCTGGACCCTAAACCGTCCCTGTCCCCTAACCCTAACCCTAGCCCGAACCCTAACCCTAACCCTTCCCCGAAGCCTGACCCTCAGCCGTCCCCTAATCCTAACCCGAACGCTGACACTAACCCGCGCCCTCACACGTACGCTCCCCCTAGAGCGTTGTCGTACCCTCACCTGGACCCTAAACCGTCCCCGTCCCCTAACCCTAACCCTAGCCCGAACCCTAACCCTAACCCTTCCCCGAAGCCTGACCCTCAGCCGTCCCCTAATCCTAACCCGTACGCTGACACTAACCCGCGCCCTCACACGTACGCTCCCCCTAGAGCGTTGTCGTACCCTCACCTGGACCCTAAACCCTCCCCGTCCCCTAACCCTAACCCTAGCCCGAACCCTAACCCTAAACCTTCCCCGAAGCCTGACCCTCAGCCGTCCCCTAATCCTAAGCCGTACGCTGACACTAACCCGCGCCCTCACACGTACGCTCCCCCTAGAGCGTTGTCGTACCCTCACCTGGACCCTGAACCGTCCCCGTCCCCTAACCCTAACCCTAACCCGAACCCTAACCTTAACCCTTCCCCGAAGCCTGACCCTCAGCCGTCCCCTAATCCTAACCCGTACGCTGACACTAACCCGCGCCCTCACACGTACGCTCCCCCTAGAGCGTTGTCGTACCCTCACCTGGACCCTAAACCGTCCCCGTCCCTTAACCCTAAACCTAGCCCGAACCCTAACCCTAACCCTTCCCCGAAGCCTGACGCTGAGCCGTCCCATAATCCTAACCCGTACGCTGACACTAACCCGCGCCCTCACACGTACGCTCCCCTAGAGCGTTGTCGTACCCTCACCTGGACCCTAAACCGTCCCCGTCCCCTAACCCTAACCCTGGCCCGAACCCTAACCCTAACCCTTCCCCGAAGCCTGACCCTCACCCGTCCCCTAATCCTAACCCGTACGCTGACACTAACCCGCGCCCTCACACGTACGCTCCACCTAGAGCGTTGTCGTACCCTCACCTGGACCCTAACCCGTCCCCGTCCCCTAACCCTAACCATAGCCCGAACCCTAACCCTAACCCTTCCCCGAAGCCTGACCCTCACCCGTCCCCTAATCCTAACCCGTACGCTGACACTAACCCGCGCCCTCACACGTACGCTCCACCTAGAGCGTTGTCGTACCCTCACGTGGACCCTAAACCGTCCCCGTCCCCTAACCCTAACCCTAGCCCGAACCCTAACCCTAACCCTTCCCCGAAGCCTGACCCTCAGCCGTCCCCTAATCCTAACCCGTACGCTGACACTAACCCGCGCCCTCACACGTATGCTCCCCCTAGAGCGTTGTCGTACCCTCATCTGGACCCTGAACCGTCCCCGTCCCCTAACCCTAACCCTAGCCCAAACCCTAACCCTAACCCTTCCCCGAAGCCTGACCCTCAGCCGTCCCCTAATCCTAACCCGTACGCTGACACTAACCCACGCCCTCACACGTACGCTCCCCCTAGAGCGTTGTCGTACCCTCACCTGGACCCTAAACCGTCCCCGTCCCCTAACCCTAACCCTAGCCCGAACCCTAACCGTAACCCTTCCCCGAAGCCTGACCCTCAGCCGTCCCCTAATCCTAACCCGTACGGTGACACTAACCCGCGCCGTCACACGTACGCTCCCCCTAGAGCGTTGTCGTACCCTCACCTGGACCCTAAACCGTCCCCGTCCCCTAACCCTAACCCTAGCTCGAACCCTAACCCTAACCCTTCCCCGAAGCCTGACCCTCAGTCGTCCCCTAATCCTAACCCGTACGCTGACACTAACCCGCTCCCTCACACGTACGCTCCCCTAGAGCGTTGTCGTACCCTCACATGGACCCTAAACCGTCCCCGTCCCCTAACCCTAACCCTAGACCGAACCCTAACCCTAACCCTTCCCCGAAGCCTGACCCTCACCCGTCCCCTAATCCTAACCCGTACGCTGACACTAACCCGCGCCCTCACACGTACGCTCCCCCTAGAGCGTTGTCGTACCCTCACCTGGACCCTAAACAGTCCCCGTCCCCTAACCCTAACCCTAGCCCGAACCCTAACCCTAACCCTTCCCCGAAGCCCGACCCTCACCCGTCCCCTAATCCTAACCCGTACGCTGACACTAACCCGTGCCCTCACACGTACGCTCCCCCTAGAGCGTTGTCGTACCCTCACCTGGACCCTGAACCGTCCCTGTCCCCTAACCCTAACCCTAACCCGAACCCTAACCCTAACCCTTCCCCGAAGCCTGACCCTCAGCCGTCCCCTAATCCTAACCCGTACGCTCACACTAACCCGCGCCCTCACACGTACGCTCCCTCTAGAGTGTTGTCGTACCCTCAGCTGGACCCTAAACCGTCCCCGTCCCCTAACCCTAACCCTAGGCCGAACCCTAACCCTAACCCTTCCGCGAAGCCTGACCCTCAGCCGTGCCCTAATCCTAACCCGTACGCTGACACTAACCCGCGCCCTCACACGTACGCTCCCCCTAGAGCATTGTCATACCCTCACCTGGACCCTAAACCGTCCCTGTCCCCTAACCCTAACCCTAGCCCGAACCCTAACCCTAACCCTTCCCCGAAGCCTGACCCTCAGCCGTCCCCTAATCCTAACCCGAACGCTGACACTAACCCGCGCCCTCACACGTACGCTCCCCCTAGAGCGTTGTCGTACCCTCACCTGGACCCTAAACCGTCCCCGTCCCCTAACCCTAACCCTAGCCCGAACCCTAACCCTAAACCTTCCCCGAAGCCTGACCCTCAGCCGTCCCCTAATCCTAACCCGTACGCTGACACTAACCCACGCCCTCACACGTACGCTCCCCCTAGAGCGTTGTCGTACCCTCACCTGGACCCTAAACCCTCCCCGTCCCCTAACCCTAACCCTAGCCCGAACCCTAACCCTAAACCTTCCCCGAAGCCTGACCCTCAGCCGTCCCCTAATCCTAAGCCGTACGCTGACACTAACCCGCGCCCTCACACGTACGCTCCCCCTAGAGCGTTGTCGTACCCTCACCTGGACCCTGAACCGTCCCCGTCCCCTAACCCTAACCCTAACCCGAACCCTAACCTTAACCCTTCCCCGAAGCCTGACCCTCAGCCGTCCCCTAATCCTAACCCGTACGCTGACACTAACCCGCGCCCTCACACGTACGCTCCCCCTAGAGCGTTGTCGTACCCTCACCTGGACCCTGAACCGTCCCCGTCCCCTAACCCTAACCCTAGCCCCAACCCTAACCCTAACCCTTCCCCGAAGCCTGACCCTCAGCCGTCCCCTAATCCTAACCCGTACGGTGACACTAACCCGCGCCCTCACACGTACGCTCGCCCTAGAGCGTTGTCGTACCCTCACCTGGACCCTAAACCGTCCCCGTCCCCTAACCCTAACCCTAGGCCGAACCCTAACCCTAACCCTTCCCCGAAGCCTGACCCTCAGCCGTCCCCTAATCCTAACCCGTACGCTGACACTAACCCGCGCCCTCACACGTACGCTCCCCCTAGAGCGTTGTCGTACCCTCACGTGGACCCTAAACCGTCCCTGTCCCCTAACCCTAACCCTAGCCCGAACCCTAACCCTTACCCTTCCCCGAAGCCTGACCCTCAGCCGTCCCCTAATCCTAACCCGTACGCTGACACTAACCCGCGCCCTCACACGTACGCTCCCCTAGAGCGTTGTCGTACCCTCACCTGGACCCTGAACCGTCCCCGTCCCCTAACCCTAACCCTAGCTCGAACCCTAACCCTAACCCTTCCCCGAAGCCTGACCCTCAGCCGTCCCCTAATCCTAACCCGTACGCTGACACTAACCCGCGCCCTCACACGTACGCTCCCCCTAGAGCGTTGTCGTACCCTCACCTGGACCCTAAACCGTCCCCGTCCCTTAACCCTAAACCTAGCCCGAACCCTAACCCTAACCCTTCCCCGAAGCCTGACCCTGAGCCGTCCCATAATCCTAACCCGTACGCTGACACTAACCCGCGCCCTCACACGTACGCTCCCCTAGAGCGTTGTCGTACCCTCACCTGGACCCTAAACCGTCCCCGTCCCCTAACCCTAACCCTGGCCCGAACCCTAAGCCTAACCCTTCCCCGAAGCCTGACCCTCACCCGTCCCCTAATCCTAACCCGTACGCTGACACTAACCCGCGCCCTCACACGTACGCTCCCCCTAGAGCGTTGTCGTACCCTCACCTGGACCCTAACCCGTCCCCGTCCCCTAACCCTAACCATAGCCCGAACCCTAACCCTAACCCTTCCCCGAAGCCTGACCCTCACCCGTCCCCTAATCCTAACCCGTACGCTGACACTAACCCGCGCCCTCACACGTACGCTCCACCTAGAGCGTTGTCGTACCCTCACGTGGACCCTAAACCGTCCCCGTCCCCTAACCCTAACCCTAGCCCGAACCCTAACCCTAACCCTTCCCCGAAGCCTGACCCTCAGCCGTCCCCTAATCCTAACCCGTACGCTGACACTAACCCGCGCCCTCACACGTATGCTCCCCCTAGAGCGTTGTCGTACCCTCATCTGGACCCTGAACCGTCCCCGTCCCCTAACCCTAACCCTAGCCCAAACCCTAACCCTAACCCTTCCCCGAAGCCTGACCCTCAGCCGTCCCCTAATCCTAACCCGTACGCTGACACTAACCCACGCCCTCACACGTACGCTCCCCCTAGAGCGTTGTCGTACCCTCACCTGGACCCTAAACCGTCCCCGTCCCCTAACCCTAACCCTAGCCCGAACCCTAACCGTAACCCTTCCCCGAAGCCTGACCCTCAGCCGTCCCCTAATCCTAACCCGTACGGTGACACTAACCCGCGCCGTCACACGTACGCTCCCCCTAGAGCGTTGTCGTACCCTCACCTGGACCCTAAACCGTCCCCGTCCCCTAACCCTAACCCTAGCTCGAACCCTAACCCTAACCCTTCCCCGAAGCCTGACCCTCAGTCGTCCCCTAATCCTAACCCGTACGCTGACACTAACCCGCTCCCTCACACGTACGCTCCCCTAGAGCGTTGTCGTACCCTCACATGGACCCTAAACCGTCCCCGTCCCCTAACCCTAACCCTAGACCGAACCCTAACCCTAACCCTTCCCCGAAGCCTGACCCTCACCCGTCCCCTAATCCTAACCCGTACGCTGACACTAACCCGCGCCCTCACACGTACGCTCCCCCTAGAGCGTTGTCGTACCCTCACCTGGACCCTAAACAGTCCCCGTCCCCTAACCCTAACCCTAGCCCGAACCCTAACCCTAACCCTTCCCCGAAGCCCGACCCTCACCCGTCCCCTAATCCTAACCCGTACGCTGACACTAACCCGTGCCCTCACACGTACGCTCCCCCTAGAGCGTTGTCGTACCCTCACCTGGACCCTGAACCGTCCCTGTCCCCTAACCCTAACCCTAACCCGAACCCTAACCCTAACCCTTCCCCGAAGCCTGACCCTCAGCCGTCCCCTAATCCTAACCCGTACGCTCACACTAACCCGCGCCCTCACACGTACGCTCCCTCTAGAGTGTTGTCGTACCCTCAGCTGGACCCTAAACCGTCCCCGTCCCCTAACCCTAACCCTAGGCCGAACCCTAACCCTAACCCTTCCGCGAAGCCTGACCCTCAGCCGTGCCCTAATCCTAACCCGTACGCTGACACTAACCCGCGCCCTCACACGTACGCTCCCCCTAGAGCATTGTCATACCCTCACCTGGACCCTAAACCGTCCCTGTCCCCTAACCCTAACCCTAGCCCGAACCCTAACCCTAACCCTTCCCCGAAGCCTGACCCTCAGCCGTCCCCTAATCCTAACCCGAACGCTGACACTAACCCGCGCCCTCACACGTACGCTCCCCCTAGAGCGTTGTCGTACCCTCACCTGGACCCTAAACCGTCCCCGTCCCCTAACCCTAACCCTAGCCCGAACCCTAACCCTAAACCTTCCCCGAAGCCTGACCCTCAGCCGTCCCCTAATCCTAACCCGTACGCTGACACTAACCCACGCCCTCACACGTACGCTCCCCCTAGAGCGTTGTCGTACCCTCACCTGGACCCTAAACCCTCCCCGTCCCCTAACCCTAACCCTAGCCCGAACCCTAACCCTAAACCTTCCCCGAAGCCTGACCCTCAGCCGTCCCCTAATCCTAAGCCGTACGCTGACACTAACCCGCGCCCTCACACGTACGCTCCCCCTAGAGCGTTGTCGTACCCTCACCTGGACCCTGAACCGTCCCCGTCCCCTAACCCTAACCCTAACCCGAACCCTAACCTTAACCCTTCCCCGAAGCCTGACCCTCAGCCGTCCCCTAATCCTAACCCGTACGCTGACACTAACCCGCGCCCTCACACGTACGCTCCCCCTAGAGCGTTGTCGTACCCTCACCTGGACCCTGAACCGTCCCCGTCCCCTAACCCTAACCCTAGCCCCAACCCTAACCCTAACCCTTCCCCGAAGCCTGACCCTCAGCCGTCCCCTAATCCTAACCCGTACGGTGACACTAACCCGCGCCCTCACACGTACGCTCGCCCTAGAGCGTTGTCGTACCCTCACCTGGACCCTAAACCGTCCCCGTCCCCTAACCCTAACCCTAGGCCGAACCCTAACCCTAACCCTTCCCCGAAGCCTGACCCTCAGCCGTCCCCTAATCCTAACCCGTACGCTGACACTAACCCGCGCCCTCACACGTACGCTCCCCCTAGAGCGTTGTCGTACCCTCACGTGGACCCTAAACCGTCCCTGTCCCCTAACCCTAACCCTAGCCCGAACCCTAACCCTTACCCTTCCCCGAAGCCTGACCCTCAGCCGTCCCCTAATCCTAACCCGTACGCTGACACTAACCCGCGCCCTCACACGTACGCTCCCCTAGAGCGTTGTCGTACCCTCACCTGGACCCTGAACCGTCCCCGTCCCCTAACCCTAACCCTAGCTCGAACCCTAACCCTAACCCTTCCCCGAAGCCTGACCCTCAGCCGTCCCCTAATCCTAACCCGTACGCTGACACTAACCCGCGCCCTCACACGTACGCTCCCCCTAGAGCGTTGTCGTACCCTCACCTGGACCCTAAACCGTCCCCGTCCCTTAACCCTAAACCTAGCCCGAACCCTAACCCTAACCCTTCCCCGAAGCCTGACCCTGAGCCGTCCCATAATCCTAACCCGTACGCTGACACTAACCCGCGCCCTCACACGTACGCTCCCCTAGAGCGTTGTCGTACCCTCACCTGGACCCTAAACCGTCCCCGTCCCCTAACCCTAACCCTGGCCCGAACCCTAACCCTAACCCTTCCCCGAAGCCTGACCCTCACCCGTCCCCTAATCCTAACCCGTACGCTGACACTAACCCGCGCCCTCACACGTACGCTCCCCCTAGAGCGTTGTCGTACCCTCACCTGGACCCTAACCCGTCCCCGTCCCCTAACCCTAACCATAGCCCGAACCCTAACCCTAACCCTTCCCCGAAGCCTGACCCTCACCCGTCCCCTAATCCTAACCCGTACGCTGACACTAACCCGCGCCCTCACACGTACGCTCCACCTAGAGCGTTGTCGTACCCTCACGTGGACCCTAAACCGTCCCCGTCCCCTAACCCTAACCCTAGCCCGAACCCTAACCCTAACCCTTCCCCGAAGCCTGACCCTCAGCCGTCCCCTAATCCTAACCCGTACGCTGACACTAACCCGCGCCCTCACACGTACGCTCCCCCTAGAGCGTTGTCGTACCCTCATCTGGACCCTGAACCGTCCCCGTCCCCTAACCCTAACCCTAGCCCAAACCCTAACCCTAACCCTTCCCCGAAGCCTGACCCTCAGCCGTCCCATAATCCTAACCCGTACGCTGACACTAACCCGCGCCCTCACACGTACGCTCCCCCTAGAGCGTTGTCGTACCCTCACGTGGACCCTAAACCGTCCCCGTCCCCTAACCCTAACCCTAGCCCGAACCCTAACCCTAACCCTTCCCCGAAGCCTGACCCTCAGCCGTCCCCTAATCCTAACCCGTACGGTGACACTAACCCGCGCCCTCACACGTACGCTCCCCCTAGAGCGTTGTCGTACCCTCACCTGGACCCTAAACCGTCCCCGTCCCCTAACCCTAACCCTAGCTCGAACCCTAACCCTAACCCTTCCCCGAAGCCTGACCCTCAGTCGTCCCCTAATCCTAACCCGTACGCTGACACTAACCCGCGCCCTCACACGTACGCTCCCCTAGAGCGTTGTCGTACCCTCACATGGACCCTAAACCGTCCCCGTCCCCTAACCCTAACCCTAGACCGAACCCTAACCCTAACCCTTCCCCGAAGCCTGACCCTCACCCGTCCCCTAATCCTAACCCGTACGCTGACACTAACCCGCGCCCTCACACGTACGCTCCCCCTAGAGCGTTGTCGTACCCTCACCTGGACCCTAAACCGTCCCCGTCCCCTAACCCTAACCCTAGCCCGAACCCTAACCCTAACCCTTCCCCGAAGCCCGACCCTCACCCGTCCCCTAATCCTAACCCGTACGCTGACACTAACCCGCGCCCTCACACGTACGCTCCCCCTAGAGCGTTGTCGTACCCTCACCTGGACCCTGAACCGTCCCCGTCCCCTAACCCTAACCCTAACCCGAACCCTAACCTTAACCCTTCCCCGAAGCCTGACCCTCAGCCGTCCCCTAATCCTAACCCGTACGCTGACACTAACCCGCGCCCTCACACGTACGCTCCCCCTAGAGCGTTGTCGTACCCTCACCTGGACCCTGAACCGTCCCCGTCCCCTAACCATAACCCTAGCCCCAACCCTAACCCTAACCCTTCCCCGAAGCCTGACCCTCAGCCGTCCCCTAATCCTAACCCGTACGCTGACACTAACCCGCGCCCTCACACGTACGCTCCCCCTAGAGCGTTGTCGTACCCTCACCTGGACCCTAAACCGTCCCCGTCCCCTAACCCTAACCCTAGCCCGAACCCTAACCCTAACCCTTCCCCGAAGCCTGACCCTCAGCCGTCCCCTAATCCTAACCCGTACGCTGACACTAACCCACGCCCTCACACGTACGCTCCCCCTAGAGCATTGTCGTACCCTCACCTGGACCCTGAATCGTCCCCGTCCCCTAACCCTAACCCTAGCCCGAACCCTAACCCTAACCCTTCCCCGAAGCCTGACCCTCAGCCGTCCCCTAATCCTAACCCGTACGCTGACACTAACCCGCGCCCTCACACGTACGCTCCCCCTAGAGCGTTGTCGTACCCTCACCTGGACCCTAAACCGTCCCCGTCCCCTAAACCTAACCCTAGCCCGAACCCTAACCCTAACCCTTCCCCGAAGCCTGACCCTCAGCCGTCCCCTAATCCTAACCCGTACGCTGACACTAACCCGCGCCCTCACACGTACGCTCCCCCTAGAGCGTTGTCGTACCCTCACCTGGACCCTAAACCGTCCCCGTCCCCTAACCCTAACACTAGCCCGAACCCTAACCCTAACCCTTCCCCGAAGCCTGACCCTCACCCGTCCCCTAATCCTAACCCGTACGCTGACACTAACCCGCGCCCTCACACGTACGCTCCCCCTAGAGCGTTGTCGTACCCTCACCTGGACCCTAAACCGTCCCCGTCCCCTAACCCTAACCCTAGCCCGAACCCTAACCCTTCCCCGAAGCCTGACCCTCAGCCGTCCCGTAATCCTAACCCGTACGCTGACACTAACCCGCGCCCTCACACGTACGCTCCCCCTAGAGCGTTGTCGTACCCTCACCTGGACCCTAAACCGTCCCCGTCCCCTAACCCTAACCCTATCCCGAACCCTAACCCTAACCCTTCCCCGAAGCCTGACCACCAGCCGTCCCCTAATCCTAACCCGTACGCTGACACTAACCCGCGCCCTCACACGTACGCTCCCCCTAGAGCGTTGTCGTACCCTCACCTGCACCCTAAACCGTCCCCGTCCCCTAACCCTAACCCTAGCCTTAACCCTAATCCTAACCCTTCCCCGAAGCCTGACCCTCAGCCGTCCCCTAATCCTAACCCGTACGCTGACACTAACCCGCGCCCTCACACGTACGCTCCCCCTAGAGCGTTGTCGTACCCTCACCTGGACCCTAAACCGTCCCCGTCCCCTAACCCTAACCCTAGCCCGAACCCTAACCCTAACCCTTCCCCGAAGCCTGACCCTCAGCCGTCCCCTAATCCTAACCCGTACGCTGACACTAACCCACGCCCTCACACGTACGCTCCCCCTAGAGCATTGTCGTACCCTCACCTGGACCCTGAATCGTCCCCGTCCCCTAACCCTAACCCTAGCCCGAACCCTAACCCTAACCCTTCCCCGAAGCCTGACCCTCAGCCGTCCCCTAATCCTAACCCGTACGCTGACACTAACCCGCGCCCTCACACGTACGCTCCCCCTAGAGCGTTGTCGTACCCTCACCTGGACCCTAAACCGTCCCCGTCCCCTAAACCTAACCCTAGCCCGAACCCTAACCCTAACCCTTCCCCGAAGCCTGACCCTCAGCCGTCCCCTAATCCTAACCCGTACGCTGACACTAACCCGCGCCCTCACACGTACGCTCCCCCTAGAGCGTTGTCGTACCCTCACCTGGACCCTAAACCGTCCCCGTCCCCTAACCCTAACACTAGCCCGAACCCTAACCCTAACCCTTCCCCGAAGCCTGACCCTCACCCGTCCCCTAATCCTAACCCGTACGCTGACACTAACCCGCGCCCTCAAACGTACGCTCCCCCTAGAGCGTTGTCGTACCCTCACCTGGACCCTAAACCGTCCCCGTCCCCTAACCCTAACCCTAGGCCGAACCCTAACCCTAACCCTTCCCCGAAGCCTGACCCTCACCCGTCCCCTAATCCTAACCCGTACGCTGACACTAACCCGCGCCCTCACACGTACGCTCCCCCTAGAGCGTTGTCGTACCCTCACCTGGACCCTAAACCGTCCCCGTCCCCTAACCCTAACCCTAGCCCGAACCCTAACCCTAACCCTTCCCCGAAGCCTGACCCTCAGCCGTCCCCTAATCCTAAACCGTACGCTGACACTAACCCGAGCCCTCACACGTACGCTCCCCCTAGAGCGTTGTCGTACCCTCACCTGGACCCTGAACCGTCCCCGTCCCCTAACCCTAACCCTAGCCCGAACCCTAACCCTAACCCTTCCCCGAAGCCTGACCCTCACCCGTCCCCTAATCCTAACCCGTTCGCTGAAACTAACCCGCGCCCTCACACGTACGCTCCCCCTAGAGCGTTGTCGTACCCTCACCTGGACCCGAAACCGTCCCCGTCCCCTAACCCTAACCCTAGCCCGAACCTTAACCCTAACCCTTCCCCGAAGCCTGAGCCTCACACGTCCCCTAATCCTAACCCGTACGCTGACACTAACCCGCGCCCTCACACGTACGCTCCCCCTAGAGCGTTGTCGTACCCTCACCTGGACCCTAAACCGTCCCCGTCCCCTAACCCTAACACTAGCCCGAACCCTAACCCTTCCCCGAAGCCTGACCCTCAGCCGTCCCCTAATCCTAACCCGTACGCTGACACTAACCCGCGCCCTCACACGTACGCTCCCCCTAGAGCGTTGTCGTACCCTCACCTGGACCCTAAACCGTCCCCGTCCCCTAACCCTAACCCTAGCCCGAACCCTAACCCTAACCCTTCCCCGAAGCCTGACCACCAGCCATCCCCTAATCCTAACCCGTACGCTGACACTAACCCGCGCCCTCACACGTACGCTCCCCCTAGAGCGTTGTCGTACCCTCACCTGCACCCTAAACCGTCCCCGTCCCCTAACCCTAACCCTAGCCTTAACCCTAATCCTAACCCTTCCCCGAAGCCTGACCCTCAGCAGTCCCCTAATCCTAACCCGTACGCTGACACTAACCCGCGCCCTCACACGTACGCTCCCCCTAGAGCGTTGTCGTACCCTCACCTGGACCCTAAACCGTCCCCGTCCCCTAACCCTAACCCTAGCCCGAACCCTAACCCTAACCCTTCCCCGAAGCCTGACCCTCAGCCGTCCCCTAATCCTAACCCGTACGCTGACACTAACCCACGCCCTCACACGTACGCTCCCCCTAGAGCGTTGTCGTACCCTCACCTGGACCCTAAACCGTCCCCGTCCCCTAACCCTAACCCTAGCCCGAACCCTAACCCTAACCCTTCCCCGAAGCCTGACCCTCAGCCGTCCCCTAATCCTAACCCGTACGCTGACACTAACCCGCGCCCTCACACGTACGCTCCCCCTAGAGCGTTGTCGTACCCTCACCTGGACCCTAAACCGTCCCCGTCCCCTAACCCTAACCCTGGGCCGAACCCTAACCCTAACCCTTTCCCGAAGCCTGACCTTCACCCGTCCCCTAATCCTAACCCGTACGCTGACACTAACCCGCGCCCTCACACGTACGCTCCCCCTAGAGCGTTGTCATACCCTCACCTGGACCCTAAACCGTCCCCGTCGCCTAACCCTAACCCTAGCCCGAACCCTAACCCTAACCCTTCCCCGAAGCCTGACCCTCAGCCGTCCCCTAATCCTAACCCGTACGCTGACACTAACCCACGCCCTCACACGTACGCTCCCCCTAGAGCATTGTCGTACCCTCACCTGGACCCTGAACCGTCCCCGTCCCCTAACCCTAACCCTAGCCCGAACCCTAACCCTAACCCTTCCCCGAAGCCTGACCCTCAGCCGTCCCCTAATCCTAACCCGTACACTGACACTAACCCGCGCCCTCACACGTACGCTCCCCCTAGAGCGTTGTCGTACCCTCACCTGGACCCTGAACCGTCCCCGTCCCCTAACCCTAACCCTAGCCCGAACCCTAACACTAACCCTTCCCCGAAGCCTGACCCTCAGCCGTCCCCTAATCCTAACCCGTACGCTGACACTAACCCGCGCCCTCACACGTACGCTCCCCCTAGAGCGTTGTCGTACCCTCACCTGGACCCTAAACCGTCCCCGTCCCCTAACCCTAACCCTAGCCCGAACCCTAACCCTAACCCTTCCCCGAAGCCTGACCCTCAGCCGTCCCCTAATCCTAACCCGTACGCTGACACTAACCCGCGCCCTCACACGTACGCTCCCCCTAGAGCGTTGTCGTACCCTCACCTGGACCCTAAACCGTCCCCGTCCCCTAACCCTAACACTAGCCGGAACCCTAACCCTAACCCTTCCCCGAAGCCTGACCCTCACCCGTCCCCAAATCCTAACCCGTACGCTGACACTAACCCGCGCCCTCAAACGTACGCTCCCCCTAGAGCGTTGTCGTACCCTCACCTGGACCCTAAACCGTCCCCGTCCCCTAACCCTAACCCTAGGCCGAACCCTAACCCTAACCCTTCCCCGAAGCCTGACCCTCACCCGTCCCCTAATCCTAACCCGTACGCTGACACTAACCCGCGCCCTCACACGTACGCTCCCCCTAGAGCGTTGTCGTACCCTCACCTGGACCCTAAACCGTCCCCGTCCCCTAACCCTAACCCTAGCCCGAACCCTAACCCTAACCCTTCCCCGAAGCCTGACCCTCAGCCGTCCCCTAATCCTAACCCGTACGCTGACACTAACCCGAGCCCTCACACGTACGCTCCCCCTAGAGCGTTGTCGTACCCTCACCTGGACCCTGAACCGTCCCCGTCCCCTAACCCTAACCCTAGCCCGAACCCTAACCCTAACCCTTCCCCGAAGCCTGACCCTCAGCCGTCCCCTAATCCTAACCCGTACGCTGACACTAACCCGCGCCCTCACACGTACGCTCCCCCTAGAGCGTTGTCGTACACTCACCTGGACCCTGAACCGTCCCCGTCCCCTAACCCTAACCCTAGGCCGAACCCTAACCCTAACCCTTCCCCGAAGCCTGACCCTCACCCGTCCCCTAATCCTAACCCGTACGCTGACACTAACCCGCGCCCTCACACGTACGCTCCCCCTAGAGCGTTGTCGTACCCTCACCTGGACCCTAAACAGTCCCCGTCCCCTAACCCTAACCCTAGCCCGAACCCTAACCCTAACCCTTCCCCGAAGCCCGACCCTCACGCGTCCCCTAATCCTAACCCGTACGCTGACACTAACCCGTGCCCTCACACGTACGCTCCCCCTAGAGCGTTGTCGTACCCTCACCTGGACCCTGAACCGTCCCCGTCCCCTAACCCTAACCCTAACACGAACCCTAACCCTAACCCTTCCCCGAAGCCTGACCCTCAGCCGTCCCCTAATCCTAACCCGTACGCTGACACTAACCCGCGCCCTCACACGTACGCTCCCCCTAGAGCGTTGTCGTACCCTCACCTGGACCCTGAACCGTCCCCGTCCCCTAACCCTAACCCTAGCCCGAACCCTAACCCTAACCCTTCCCCGAAGCCTGACCCTCAGCCGTCCCCTAATCCTAACCCGTACGCTGACACTAACCCGCGCCCTCACACGTACGCTCCCCCTAGAGCGTTGTCGGACCCTCATGTGGACCCTAAACCGTCCTCATCCCCTAACCCTAACCCTAGCCCGAACTCTAACCCTAACCCTTCCCCGAAGCCTGACCCTCAGCCGTCCCCTAATCCTAACCCGTACGGTGACACTAACCCGCGCCCTCACACGTACGCTCCCCCTAGAGCGTTGTCGTACCCTCACCTGGACCCTAAACCGTCCCCGTCCCCTAACCCTAACCCTAGCTCGAACCCTAACCCTAACCCTTCCCCGAAGCCTGACCCTCAGCCGTCCCCTAATCCTAACCCGTACGCTGACACTAACCCGCGCCCTCACACGTACGCTCCCCCTAAAGCGTTGTCGTACCCTCTCCTGGACCCTAAACCGTCCCTGTCCCCTATCCCTAACCCTAGCCCGAACCCTAACCCTAACCCTTCCCCGAAGCCTGACCCTCAGCCGTCCCCTAATCCTAAGCCGTACGCTGACACTAACCCGCGCCCTCACACGTACGCTCCCCCTAGAGCGTTGTCGTACCCTCACCTGGACCCTAAACCGTCCCCGTCCCCTAACCCTAACCCTAGCTCGAACCCTAACCCTAACACTTCCCCGAAGCCTGACCCTCACCCGTCCCCTAATCCTAACCCGTACGCTGACACTAACCCGCGCCCTCACACGTATGCTCCCCCTAAAGCGTTGTCGTACCCTCACCTGGACCCTAAACCGTCCCCGTCCCCATCCCTAACCCTAGCCCGAACCCTAACCCTAACCCTTCCCCGAAGCCTGACCCTCAGCCGTCCCCTAATCCTAACCCGTACGCTCACACTAACCCGCGCCCTCACACGTACGCTCCCTCTAGAGTGTTGTCGTACACTCACCTGGACCCTAAACCGTCCCCGTCCCCTAACCCTAACCCTAGGCCGAACCCTAACCCTAACCCTTCCGCGAAGCCTGACCCTCAGCCGTGCCCTAATCCTATCCCGTACGCTGACACTAACCCGCGCCCTCACACGTACGCTCCCCTAGAGCGTTGTCGTACCCTCACCTGGACCCTAAAACGTCCCCGTCCCCTAACCCTAACCCTAGCCCGAACCCTTACCCTAACCCTTCCCCGAAGCCTGACCCTCACACGTCCCCTAATCCTAACCCGTACGCTGACACTAACCCGCGCCCTCACACGTACGCTCCCCCTAGAGCGTTGTCGTACCCTCACCTGGACCCTAAACCGTTCCCGTCCCCTAACCCTAACCCTAGCCCGAACCCTAACCCTAACCCTTCCCCGAAGCCTGACCCTCAGCCGTGCCCTAATCCTAACCCGTACGCTGACACTAACCCGCGCCCTCACACGTACGCTCCCCCTAGAGCATTGTCGTACCCTCACCTGGACCCTAAACCGTCCCTGTCCCCTAACCCTAACCCTAGCCCGAACCCTAACCCTAACCCTTCCCCGAAGCCTGACCCTCAGCCGTCCCCTAATCCTAACCCGTACGCTGACACTAACCCGCGCCCTCACACGTACGCTCCCCCTAGAGCGTTGTCGTACCCTCACCTGGACCCTAAACCGTCCCCGTCCCCTAACCCTAACCCTAGCCCGAACCCTAACCCTAACCCTTCCCCGAAGCCTGACCACCAGCCATCCCCTAATCCTAACCCGTACGCTGACACTAACCCGCGCCCTCACACGTACGCTCCCCCTAGAGCGTTGTCGTACCCTCACCTGCACCCTAAACCGTCCCCGTCCCCTAACCCTAACCCTAGCCTTAACCCTAATCCTAACCCTTCCCCGAAGCCTGACCCTCAGCAGTCCCCTAATCCTAACCCGTACGCTGACACTAACCCGCGCCCTCACACGTACGCTCCCCCTAGAGCGTTGTCGTACCCTCACCTGGACCCTAAACCGTCCCCGTCCCCTAACCCTAACCCTAGCCCGAACCCTAACCCTAACCCTTCCCCGAAGCCTGACCCTCAGCCGTCCCCTAATCCTAACCCGTACGCTGACACTAACCCGCGCCCTCACACGTACGCTCCCCCTAGAGCGTTGTCGTACCCTCACCTGGACCCTAAACCGTCCCCGTCCCCTAACCCTAACCCTAGCCCGAACCCTAACCCTAACCCTTCCCCGAAGCCTGACCCTCAGCCGTCCCCTAATCCTAACCCGTACGCTGACACTAACCCGCGCCCTCACACGTACGCTCCCCCTAGAGCGTTGTCGTACCCTCACCTGGACCCTAAACCGTCCCCGTCCCCTAACCCTAACCCTGGGCCGAACCCTAACCCTAACCCTTTCCCGAAGCCTGACCTTCACCCGTCCCCTAATCCTAACCCGTACGCTGACACTAACCCGCGCCCTCACACGTACGCTCCCCCTAGAGCGTTGTCATACCCTCACCTGGACCCTAAACCGTCCCCGTCGCCTAACCCTAACCCTAGCCCGAACCCTAACCCTAACCCTTCCCCGAAGCCTGACCCTCAGCCGTCCCCTAATCCTAACCCGTACGCTGACACTAACCCACGCCATCACACGTACGCTCCCCCTAGAGCATTGTCGTACCCTCACCTGGACCCTGAACCGTCCCCGTCCCCTAACCCTAACCCTAGCCCGAACCCTAACCCTAACCCTTCCCCGAAGCCTGACCCTCAGCCGTCCCCTAATCCTAACCCGTACACTGACACTAACCCGCGCCCTCACACGTACGCTCCCCCTAGAGCGTTGTCGTACCCTCACCTGGACCCTGAACCGTCCCCGTCCCCTAACCCTAACCCTAGCCCGAACCCTAACACTAACCCTTCCCCGAAGCCTGACCCTCAGCCGTCCCCTAATCCTAACCCGTACGCTGACACTAACCCGCGCCCTCACACGTACGCTCCCCCTAGAGCGTTGTCGTACCCTCACCTGGACCCTAAACCGTCCCCGTCCCCTAACCCTAACCCTAGCCCGAACCCTAACCCTAACCCTTCCCCGAAGCCTGACCCTCAGCCGTCCCCTAATCCTAACCCGTACGCTGACACTAACCCGCGCCCTCACACGTACGCTCCCCCTAGAGCGTTGTCGTACCCTCACCTGGACCCTAAACCGTCCCCGTCCCCTAACCCTAACACTAGCCGGAACCCTAACCCTAACCCTTCCCCGAAGCCTGACCCTCACCCGTCCCCAAATCCTAACCCGTACGCTGACACTAACCCGCGCCCTCAAACGTACGCTCCCCCTAGAGCGTTGTCGTACCCTCACCTGGACCCTAAACCGTCCCCGTCCCCTAACCCTAACCCTAGGCCGAACCCTAACCCTAACCCTTCCCCGAAGCCTGACCCTCACCCGTCCCCTAATCCTAACCCGTACGCTGACACTAACCCGCGCCCTCACACGTACGCTCCCCCTAGAGCGTTGTCGTACCCTCACCTGGACCCTAAACCGTCCCCGTCCCCTAACCCTAACCCTAGCCCGAACCCTAACCCTAACCCTTCCCCGAAGCCTGACCCTCAGCCGTCCCCTAATCCTAACCCGTACGCTGACACTAACCCGAGCCCTCACACGTACGCTCCCCCTAGAGCGTTGTCGTACCCTCACCTGGACCCTGAACCGTCCCCGTCCCCTAACCCTAACCCTAGCCCGAACCCTAACCCTAACCCTTCCCCGAAGCCTGACCCTCAGCCGTCCCCTAATCCTAACCCGTACGCTGACACTAACCCGCGCCCTCACACGTACGCTCCCCCTAGAGCGTTGTCGTACACTCACCTGGACCCTGAACCGTCCCCGTCCCCTAACCCTAACCCTAGGCCGAACCCTAACCCTAACCCTTCCCCGAAGCCTGACCCTCACCCGTCCCCTAATCCTAACCCGTACGCTGACACTAACCCGCGCCCTCACACGTACGCTCCCCCTAGAGCGTTGTCGTACCCTCACCTGGACCCTAAACAGTCCCCGTCCCCTAACCCTAACCCTAGCCCGAACCCTAACCCTAACCCTTCCCCGAAGCCCGACCCTCACGCGTCCCCTAATCCTAACCCGTACGCTGACACTAACCCGTGCCCTCACACGTACGCTCCCCCTAGAGCGTTGTCGTACCCTCACCTGGACCCTGAACCGTCCCCGTCCCCTAACCCTAACCCTAACACGAACCCTAACCCTAACCCTTCCCCGAAGCCTGACCCTCAGCCGTCCCCTAATCCTAACCCGTACGCTGACACTAACCCGCGCCCTCACACGTACGCTCCCCCTAGAGCGTTGTCGTACCCTCACCTGGACCCTGAACCGTCCCCGTCCCCTAACCCTAACCCTAGCCCGAACCCTAACCCTAACCCTTCCCCGAAGCCTGACCCTCAGCCGTCCCCTAATCCTAACCCGTACGCTGACACTAACCCGCGCCCTCACACGTACGCTCCCCCTAGAGCGTTGTCGGACCCTCATGTGGACCCTAAACCGTCCTCATCCCCTAACCCTAACCCTAGCCCGAACTCTAACCCTAACCCTTCCCCGAAGCCTGACCCTCAGCCGTCCCCTAATCCTAACCCGTACGGTGACACTAACCCGCGCCCTCACACGTACGCTCCCCCTAGAGCGTTGTCGTACCCTCACCTGGACCCTAAACCGTCCCCGTCCCCTAACCCTAACCCTAGCTCGAACCCTAACCCTAACCCTTCCCCGAAGCCTGACCCTCAGCCGTCCCCTAATCCTAACCCGTACGCTGACACTAACCCGCGCCCTCACACGTACGCTCCCCCTAAAGCGTTGTCGTACCCTCTCCTGGACCCTAAACCGTCCCTGTCCCCTATCCCTAACCCTAGCCCGAACCCTAACCCTAACCCTTCCCCGAAGCCTGACCCTCAGCCGTCCCCTAATCCTAAGCCGTACGCTGACACTAACCCGCGCCCTCACACGTACGCTCCCCCTAGAGCGTTGTCGTACCCTCACCTGGACCCTAAACCGTCCCCGTCCCCTAACCCTAACCCTAGCTCGAACCCTAACCCTAACACTTCCCCGAAGCCTGACCCTCACCCGTCCCCTAATCCTAACCCGTACGCTGACACTAACCCGCGCCCTCACACGTATGCTCCCCCTAAAGCGTTGTCGTACCCTCACCTGGACCCTAAACCGTCCCCGTCCCCATCCCTAACCCTAGCCCGAACCCTAACCCTAACCCTTCCCCGAAGCCTGACCCTCAGCCGTCCCCTAATCCTAACCCGTACGCTCACACTAACCCGCGCCCTCACACGTACGCTCCCTCTAGAGTGTTGTCGTACACTCACCTGGACCCTAAACCGTCCCCGTCCCCTAACCCTAACCCTAGGCCGAACCCTAACCCTAACCCTTCCGCGAAGCCTGACCCTCAGCCGTGCCCTAATCCTATCCCGTACGCTGACACTAACCCGCGCCCTCACACGTACGCTCCCCTAGAGCGTTGTCGTACCCTCACCTGGACCCTAAACCGTCCCCGTCCCCTATCCCTAACCCTAGCCCGAACCCTAACCCTAACCCTTCCCCGAAGCCTGACCCTCAGCCGTCCCATAATCCTAACCCGTACGCTGACACTAACCCACGCCCTCACACGTATGCTCCCCCTAGAGTGTTGTCGTACCCTCACGTGGACCCTAAACCGTCCCCGTCCCCTAACCCTAACCCTAGCCCGAACCCTAACCCTAACCCTTCCCCGAAGCCTGACCCTCAGCCGTCCCCTAATTCTAACCCGTACGCTGACACTAACCCGCGCCCTCACACGTACGCTCCCCCTAGAGCGTTGTCGTACCCTCACCTGGACCCTAAAACGTCCCCGTCCCCTAACCCTAACCCTAGCCCGAACCCTTACCCTAACCCTTCCCCGAAGCCTGACCCTCACACGTCCCCTAATCCTAACCCGTACGCTGACACTAACCCGCGCCCTCACACGTACGCTCCCCCTAGAGCGTTGTCGTACCCTCACCTGGACCCTAAACCGTTCCCGTCCCCTAACCCTAACCCTAGCCCGAACCCTAACCCTAACCCTTCCCCGAAGCCTGACCCTCAGCCGTGCCCTAATCCTAACCCGTACGCTGACACTAACCCGCGCCCTCACACGTACGCTCCCCCTAGAGCATTGTCGTACCCTCACCTGGACCCTAAACCGTCCCTGTCCCCTAACCCTAACCCTAGCCCGAACCCTAACCCTAACCCTTCCCCGAAGCCTGACCCTCAGCCGTCCCCTAATCCTAACCCGAACGCTGACACTAACCCGCGCCCTCACACGTACGCTCCCCCTAGAGCGTTGTCGTACCCTCACCTGGACCCTAAACCGTCCCCGTCCCCTAACCCTAACCCTAGCCCGAACCCTAACCCTAACCCTTCCCCGAAGCCTGACCCTCAGCCGTCCCCTAATCCTAACCCGTACGCTGACACTAACCCGCGCCCTCACACGTACGCTCCCCCTAGAGCGTTGTCGTACCCTCACCTGGACCCTAAACCCTCCCCGTCCCCTAACCCTAACCCTAGCCCGAACCCTAACCCTAAACCTTCCCCGAAGCCTGACCCTCAGCCGTCCCCTAATCCTAAGCCGTACGCTGACACTAACCCGCGCCCTCACACGTACGCTCCCCCTAGAGCGTTGTCGTACCCTCACCTGGACCCTGAACCGTCCCCGTCCCCTAACCCTAACCCTAACCCGAACCCTAACCTTAACCCTTCCCCGAAGCCTGACCCTCAGCCGTCCCCTAATCCTAACCCGTACGCTGACACTAACCCGCGCCCTCACACGTACGCTCCCCCTAGAGCGTTGTCGTACCCTCACCTGGACCCTAAACCGTCCCCGTCCCTTAACCCTAAACCTAGCCCGAACCCTAACCCTAACCCTTCCCCGAAGCCTGACGCTGAGCCGTCCCATAATCCTAACCCGTACGCTGACACTAACCCGCGCCCTCACACGTACGCTCCCCTAGAGCGTTGTCGTACCCTCACCTGGACCCTAAACCGTCCCCGTCCCCTAACCCTAACCCTGGCCCGAACCCTAACCCTAACCCTTCCCCGAAGCCTGACCCTCACCCGTCCCCTAATCCTAACCCGTACGCTGACACTAACCCGCGCCCTCACACGTACGCTCCCCCTAGAGCGTTGTCGTACCCTCACCTGGACCCTAACCCGTCCCCGTCCCCTAACCCTAACCATAGCCCGAACCCTAACCCTAACCCTTCCCCGAAGCCTGACCCTCACCCGTCCCCTAATCCTAACCCGTACGCTGACACTAACCCGCGCCCTCACACGTACGCTCCACCTAGAGCGTTGTCGTACCCTCACGTGGACCCTAAACCGTCCCCGTCCCCTAACCCTAACCCTAGCCCGAACCCTAACCCTAACCCTTCCCCGAAGCCTGACCCTCAGCCGTCCCCTAATCCTAACCCGTACGCTGACACTAACCCGCGCCCTCACACGTATGCTCCCCCTAGAGCGTTGTCGTACCCTCATCTGGACCCTGAACCGTCCCCGTCCCCTAACCCTAACCCTAGCCCAAACCCTAACCCTAACCCTTCCCCGAAGCCTGACCCTCAGCCGTCCCCTAATCCTAACCCGTACGCTGACACTAACCCACGCCCTCACACGTACGCTCCCCCTAGAGCGTTGTCGTACCCTCACGTGGACCCTAAACCGTCCCCGTCCCCTAACCCTAACCCTAGCCCGAACCCTAACCGTAACCCTTCCCCGAAGCCTGACCCTCAGCCGTCCCCTAATCCTAACCCGTACGGTGACACTAACCCGCGCCGTCACACGTACGCTCCCCCTAGAGCGTTGTCGTACCCTCATCTGGACCCTAAACCGTCCCCGTCCCCTAACCCTAACCCTAGCTCGAACCCTAACCCTAACCCTTCCCCGAAGCCTGACCCTCAGTCGTCCCCTAATCCTAACCCGTACGCTGACACTAACCCGCTCCCTCACACGTACGCTCCCCTAGAGCGTTGTCGTACCCTCACATGGACCCTAAACCGTCCCCGTCCCCTAACCCTAACCCTAGACCGAACCCTAACCCTAACCCTTCCCCGAAGCCTGACCCTCACCCGTCCCCTAATCCTAACCCGTACGCTGACACTAACCCGCGCCCTCACACGTACGCTCCCCCTAGAGCGTTGTCGTACCCTCACCTGGACCCTAAACAGTCCCCGTCCCCTAACCCTAACCCTAGCCCGAACCCTAACCCTAACCCTTCCCCGAAGCCCGACCCTCACCCGTCCCCTAATCCTAACCCGTACGCTGACACTAACCCGTGCCCTCACACGTACGCTCCCCCTAGAGCGTTGTCGTACCCTCACCTGGACCCTGAACCGTCCCTGTCCCCTAACCCTAACCCTAACCCGAACCCTAACCCTAACCCTTCCCCGAAGCCTGACCCTCAGCCGTCCCCTAATCCTAACCCGTACGCTCACACTAACCCGCGCCCTCACACGTACGCTCCCTCTAGAGTGTTGTCGTACCCTCACCTGGACCCTAAACCGTCCCCGTCCCCTAACCCTAACCCTAGGCCGAACCCTAACCCTAACCCTTCCGCGAAGCCTGACCCTCAGCCGTGCCCTAATCCTAACCCGTACGCTGACACTAACCCGCGCCCTCACACGTACGCTCCCCCTAGAGCATTGTCATACCCTCACCTGGACCCTAAACCGTCCCTGTCCCCTAACCCTAACCCTAGCCCGAACCCTAACCCTAACCCTTCCCCGAAGCCTGACCCTCAGCCGTCCCCTAATCCTAACCCGAACGCTGACACTAACCCGCGCCCTCACACGTACGCTCCCCCTAGAGCGTTGTCGTACCCTCACCTGGACCCTAAACCGTCCCCGTCCCCTAACCCTAACCCTAGCCCGAACCCTAACCCTAAACCTTCCCCGAAGCCTGACCCTCAGCCGTCCCCTAATCCTAACCCGTACGCTGACACTAACCCACGCCCTCACACGTACGCTCCCCCTAGAGCGTTGTCGTACCCTCACCTGGACCCTAAACCCTCCCCGTCCCCTAACCCTAACCCTAGCCCGAACCCTAACCCTAAACCTTCCCCGAAGCCTGACCCTCAGCCGTCCCCTAATCCTAAGCCGTACGCTGACACTAACCCGCGCCCTCACACGTACGCTCCCCCTAGAGCGTTGTCGTACCCTCACCTGGACCCTGAACCGTCCCCGTCCCCTAACCCTAACCCTAACCCGAACCCTAACCTTAACCCTTCCCCGAAGCCTGACCCTCAGCCGTCCCCTAATCCTAACCCGTACGCTGACACTAACCCGCGCCCTCACACGTACGCTCCCCCTAGAGCGTTGTCGTACCCTCACCTGGACCCTGAACCGTCCCCGTCCCCTAACCCTAACCCTAGCCCCAACCCTAACCCTAACCCTTCCCCGAAGCCTGACCCTCAGCCGTCCCCTAATCCTAACCCGTACGGTGACACTAACCCGCGCCCTCACACGTACGCTCGCCCTAGAGCGTTGTCGTACCCTCACCTGGACCCTAAACCGTCCCCGTCCCCTAACCCTAACCCTAGGCCGAACCCTAACCCTAACCCTTCCCCGAAGCCTGACCCTCAGCCGTCCCCTAATCCTAACCCGTACGCTGACACTAACCCGCGCCCTCACACGTACGCTCCCCCTAGAGCGTTGTCGTACCCTCACGTGGACCCTAAACCGTCCCTGTCCCCTAACCCTAACCCTAGCCCGAACCCTAACCCTTACCCTTCCCCGAAGCCTGACCCTCAGCCGTCCCCTAATCCTAACCCGTACGCTGACACTAACCCGCGCCCTCACACGTACGCTCCCCTAGAGCGTTGTCGTACCCTCACCTGGACCCTGAACCGTCCCCGTCCCCTAACCCTAACCCTAGCTCGAACCCTAACCCTAACCCTTCCCCGAAGCCTGACCCTCAGCCGTCCCCTAATCCTAACCCGTACGCTGACACTAACCCGCGCCCTCACACGTACGCTCCCCCTAGAGCGTTGTCGTACCCTCACCTGGACCCTAAACCGTCCCCGTCCCTTAACCCTAAACCTAGCCCGAACCCTAACCCTAACCCTTCCCCGAAGCCTGACCCTGAGCCGTCCCATAATCCTAACCCGTACGCTGACACTAACCCGCGCCCTCACACGTACGCTCCCCTAGAGCGTTGTCGTACCCTCACCTGGACCCTAAACCGTCCCCGTCCCCTAACCCTAACCCTGGCCCGAACCCTAACCCTAACCCTTCCCCGAAGCCTGACCCTCACCCGTCCCCTAATCCTAACCCGTACGCTGACACTAACCCGCGCCCTCACACGTACGCTCCACCTAGAGCGTTGTCGTACCCTCACGTGGACCCTAAACCGTCCCCGTCCCCTAACCCTAACCCTAGCCCGAACCCTAACCCTAACCCTTCCCCGAAGCCTGACCCTCAGCCGTCCCCTAATCCTAACCCGTACGCTGACACTAACCCGCGCCCTCACACGTACGCTCCCCCTAGAGCGTTGTCGTACCCTCATCTGGACCCTGAACCGTCCCCGTCCCCTAACCCTAACCCTAGCCCAAACCCTAACCCTAACCCTTCCCCGAAGCCTGACCCTCAGCCGTCCCATAATCCTAACCCGTACGCTGACACTAACCCGCGCCCTCACACGTACGCTCCCCCTAGAGCGTTGTCGTACCCTCACGTGGACCCTAAACCGTCCCCGTCCCCTAACCCTAACCCTAGCCCGAACCCTAACCCTAACCCTTCCCCGAAGCCTGACCCTCAGCCGTCCCCTAATCCTAACCCGTACGGTGACACTAACCCGCGCCCTCACACGTACGCTCCCCCTAGAGCGTTGTCGTACCCTCACCTGGACCCTAAACCGTCCCCGTCCCCTAACCCTAACCCTAGCTCGAACCCTAACCCTAACCCTTCCACGAAGCCTGACCCTCAGTCGTCCCCTAATCCTAACCCGTACGCTGACACTAACCCGCGCCCTCACACGTACGCTCCCCTAGAGCGTTGTCGTACCCTCACATGGACCCTAAACCGTCCCCGTCCCCTAACCCTAACCCTAGCCCGAACCCTAACCCTAACCCTTCCCCGAAGCCCGACCCTCACCCGTCCCCTAATCCTAACCCGTACGCTGACACTAACCCGCGCCCTCACACGTACGCTCCCCCTAGAGCGTTGTCGTACCCTCACCTGGACCCTGAACCGTCCCCGTCCCCTAACCCTAACCCTAACCCGAACCCTAACCTTAACCCTTCCCCGAAGCCTGACCCTCAGCCGTCCCCTAATCCTAACCCGTACGCTGACACTAACCTGCGCCCTCACACGTACGCTCCCCCTAGAGCGTTGTCGTACCCTCACCTGGACCCTGAACCGTCCCCGTCCCCTAACCATAACCCTAGCCCCAACCCTAACCCTAACCCTTCCCCGAAGCCTGACCCTCAGCCGTCCCCTAATCCTAACCCGTACGGTGACACTAACCCGCGCCCTCACACGTACGCTCCCCCTAGAGCGTTGTCGTACCCTCACCTGGACCCTAAACCGTCCCCGTCCCCTAACCCTAACCCTAGGCCGAACCCTAACCCTAACCCTTCCCCGAAGCCTGACCCTCAGCCGTCCCCTAATCCTAACCCGTACGCTGACACTAACCCGCGGCCTCACACGTACGCTCCCCCTAGAGCGTTGTCGTACCCTCACGTGGACCCTAAACCGTCCCCGTCCCCTAACCCTAACCCTAGCCCGAACCCTAACCCTTACCCTTCCCCGAAGCCTGACCCTCAGCCGTCCCCTAATCCTAACCCGTACGCTGACACTAACCCGCGCCCTCACACGTACGCTCCCCTAGAGCGTTGTCGTACCCTCACCTGGACCCTAAACCGTCCATGTCCCCTAACCCTAACCCTAGCCCGAACCCTAACCCTAACCCTTCCCGGAAGCCTGACCCTCAGCCGTCCCCTAATCCTAACCCGAACGCTGACACTAACCCGCGCCCTCACACGTACGCTCCCCCTAGAGCGTTGTCGTACCCTCACCTGGACCCTAAACCGTCCCCGTCCCCTAACCCTAACCCTAGCCCGAACCCTAACCCTAACCCTTCCCCGAAGCCTGAGCCTCACACGTCCCCTAATCCTAACCCGTACGCTGACACTAACCCGCGCCCTCACACGTACGCTCCCCCTAGAGCGTTGTCGTACCCTCACCTGGACCCTAAACCGTCCCCGTCCCCTAACCCTAACCCTAGCCCGAACCCTAACCCTTCCCCGAAGCCTGACCCTCAGCCGTCCCCTAATCCTAACCCGTACGCTGACACTAACCCGCGCCCTCACACGTACGCTCCCCCTAGAGCGTTGTCGTACCCTCACCTGGACCCTAAACCGTCCCCGTCCCCTAACCCTAACCCTATCCCGAACCCTAACCCTAACCCTTCCCCGAAGCCTGACCACCAGCCGTCCCCTAATCCTAACCCGTACGCTGACACTAACCCGCGCCCTCACACGTACGCTCCCCCTAGAGCATTGTCATACCCTCACCTGGACCCTAAACCGTCCCTGTCCCCTAACCCTAACCCTAGCCCGAACCCTAACCCTAACCCTTCCCCGAAGCCTGACCCTCAGCCGTCCCCTAATCCTAACCCGAACGCTGACACTAACCCGCGCCCTCACACGTACGCTCCCCCTAGAGCGTTGTCGTACCCTCACCTGGACCCTAAACCGTCCCCGTCCCCTAACCCTAACCCTAGCCCGAACCCTAACCCTAAACCTTCCCCGAAGCCTGACCCTCAGCCGTCCCCTAATCCTAACCCGTACGCTGACACTAACCCACGCCCTCACACGTACGCTCCCCCTAGAGCGTTGTCGTACCCTCACCTGGACCCTAAACCCTCCCCGTCCCCTAACCCTAACCCTAGCCCGAACCCTAACCCTAAACCTTCCCCGAAGCCTGACCCTCAGCCGTCCCCTAATCCTAAGCCGTACGCTGACACTAACCCGCGCCCTCACACGTACGCTCCCCCTAGAGCGTTGTCGTACCCTCACCTGGACCCTGAACCGTCCCCGTCCCCTAACCCTAACCCTAACCCGAACCCTAACCTTAACCCTTCCCCGAAGCCTGACCCTCAGCCGTCCCCTAATCCTAACCCGTACGCTGACACTAACCCGCGCCCTCACACGTACGCTCCCCCTAGAGCGTTGTCGTACCCTCACCTGGACCCTGAACCGTCCCCGTCCCCTAACCCTAACCCTAGCCCCAACCCTAACCCTAACACTTCCCCGAAGCCTGACCCTCAGCCGTCCCCTAATCCTAACCCGTACGGTGACACTAACCCTCGCCCTCACACGTACGCTCGCCCTAGAGCGTTGTCGTACCCTCACCTGGACCCTAAACCGTCCCCGTCCCCTAACCCTAACCCTAGGCCGAACCCTAACCCTAACCCTTCCCCGAAGCCTGACCCTCAGCCGTCCCCTAATCCTAACCCGTACGCTGACACTAACCCGCGCCCTCACACGTACGCTCCCCCTAGAGCGTTGTCGTACCCTCACGTGGACCCTAAACCGTCCCTGTCCCCTAACCCTAACCCTAGCCCGAACCCTAACCCTTACCCTTCCCCGAAGCCTGACCCTCAGCCGTCCCCTAATCCTAACCCGTACGCTGACACTAACCCGCGCCCTCACACGTACGCTCCCCTAGAGCGTTGTCGTACCCTCACCTGGACCCTGAACCGTCCCCGTCCCCTAACCCTAACCCTAGCTCGAACCCTAACCCTAACCCTTCCCCGAAGCCTGACCCTCAGCCGTCCCCTAATCCTAACCCGTACGCTGACACTAACCCGCGCCCTCACACGTACGCTCCCCCTAGAGCGTTGTCGTACCCTCACCTGGACCCTGAACCGTCCCCGTCCCCTAACCCTAACCCTAACCCGAACCCTAACCTTAACCCTTCCCCGAAGCCTGACCCTCAGCCGTCCCCTAATCCTAACCCGTACGCTGACACTAACCCGCGCCCTCACACGTACGCTCCCCCTAGAGCGTTGTCGTACCCTCACCTGGACCCTGAACCGTCCCCGTCCCCTAACCCTAACCCTAGCCCCAACCCTAACCCTAACCCTTCCCCGAAGCCTGACCCTCAGCCGTCCCCTAATCCTAACCCGTACGGTGACACTAACCCGCGCCCTCACACGTACGCTCGCCCTAGAGCGTTGTCGTACCCTCACCTGGACCCTAAACCGTCCCCGTCCCCTAACCCTAACCCTAGGCCGAACCCTAACCCTAACCCTTCCCCGAAGCCTGACCCTCAGCCGTCCCCTAATCCTAACCCGTACGCTGACACTAACCCGCGCCCTCACACGTACGCTCCCCCTAGAGCGTTGTCGTACCCTCACGTGGACCCTAAACCGTCCCTGTCCCCTAACCCTAACCCTAGCCCGAACCCTAACCCTTACCCTTCCCCGAAGCCTGACCCTCAGCCGTCCCCTAATCCTAACCCGTACGCTGACACTAACCCGCGCCCTCACACGTACGCTCCCCTAGAGCGTTGTCGTACCCTCACCTGGACCCTGAACCGTCCCCGTCCCCTAACCCTAACCCTAGCTCGAACCCTAACCCTAACCCTTCCCCGAAGCCTGACCCTCAGCCGTCCCCTAATCCTAACCCGTACGCTGACACTAACCCGCGCCCTCACACGTACGCTCCCCCTAGAGCGTTGTCGTACCCTCACCTGGACCCTAAACCGTCCCCGTCCCTTAACCCTAAACCTAGCCCGAACCCTAACCCTAACCCTTCCCCGAAGCCTGACCCTGAGCCGTCCCATAATCCTAACCCGTACGCTGACACTAACCCGCGCCCTCACACGTACGCTCCCCTAGAGCGTTGTCGTACCCTCACCTGGACCCTAAACCGTCCCCGTCCCCTAACCCTAACCCTGGCCCGAACCCTAACCCTAACCCTTCCCCGAAGCCTGACCCTCACCCGTCCCCTAATCCTAACCCGTACGCTGACACTAACCCGCGCCCTCACACGTACGCTCCACCTAGAGCGTTGTCGTACCCTCACGTGGACCCTAAACCGTCCCCGTCCCCTAACCCTAACCCTAGCCCGAACCCTAACCCTAACCCTTCCCCGAAGCCTGACCCTCAGCCGTCCCCTAATCCTAACCCGTACGCTGACACTAACCCGCGCCCTCACACGTACGCTCCCCCTAGAGCGTTGTCGTACCCTCATCTGGACCCTGAACCGTCCCCGTCCCCTAACCCTAACCCTAGCCCAAACCCTAACCCTAACCCTTCCCCGAAGCCTGACCCTCAGCCGTCCCATAATCCTAACCCGTACGCTGACACTAACCCGCGCCCTCACACGTACGCTCCCCCTAGAGCGTTGTCGTACCCTCACGTGGACCCTAAACCGTCCCCGTCCCCTAACCCTAACCCTAGCCCGAACCCTAACCCTAACCCTTCCCCGAAGCCTGACCCTCAGCCGTCCCCTAATCCTAACCCGTACGGTGACACTAACCCGCGCCCTCACACGTACGCTCCCCCTAGAGCGTTGTCGTACCCTCACCTGGACCCTAAACCGTCCCCGTCCCCTAACCCTAACCCTAGCTCGAACCCTAACCCTAACCCTTCCACGAAGCCTGACCCTCAGTCGTCCCCTAATCCTAACCCGTACGCTGACACTAACCCGCGCCCTCACACGTACGCTCCCCTAGAGCGTTGTCGTACCCTCACATGGACCCTAAACCGTCCCCGTCCCCTAACCCTAACCCTAGCCCGAACCCTAACCCTAACCCTTCCCCGAAGCCCGACCCTCACCCGTCCCCTAATCCTAACCCGTACGCTGACACTAACCCGCGCCCTCACACGTACGCTCCCCCTAGAGCGTTGTCGTACCCTCACCTGGACCCTGAACCGTCCCCGTCCCCTAACCCTAACCCTAACCCGAACCCTAACCTTAACCCTTCCCCGAAGCCTGACCCTCAGCCGTCCCCTAATCCTAACCCGTACGCTGACACTAACCTGCGCCCTCACACGTACGCTCCCCCTAGAGCGTTGTCGTACCCTCACCTGGACCCTGAACCGTCCCCGTCCCCTAACCATAACCCTAGCCCCAACCCTAACCCTAACCCTTCCCCGAAGCCTGACCCTCAGCCGTCCCCTAATCCTAACCCGTACGGTGACACTAACCCGCGCCCTCACACGTACGCTCCCCCTAGAGCGTTGTCGTACCCTCACCTGGACCCTAAACCGTCCCCGTCCCCTAACCCTAACCCTAGGCCGAACCCTAACCCTAACCCTTCCCCGAAGCCTGACCCTCAGCCGTCCCCTAATCCTAACCCGTACGCTGACACTAACCCGCGGCCTCACACGTACGCTCCCCCTAGAGCGTTGTCGTACCCTCACGTGGACCCTAAACCGTCCCCGTCCCCTAACCCTAACCCTAGCCCGAACCCTAACCCTTACCCTTCCCCGAAGCCTGACCCTCAGCCGTCCCCTAATCCTAACCCGTACGCTGACACTAACCCGCGCCCTCACACGTACGCTCCCCTAGAGCGTTGTCGTACCCTCACCTGGACCCTAAACCGTCCATGTCCCCTAACCCTAACCCTAGCCCGAACCCTAACCCTAACCCTTCCCGGAAGCCTGACCCTCAGCCGTCCCCTAATCCTAACCCGAACGCTGACACTAACCCGCGCCCTCACACGTACGCTCCCCCTAGAGCGTTGTCGTACCCTCACCTGGACCCTAAACCGTCCCCGTCCCCTAACCCTAACCCTAGCCCGAACCCTAACCCTAACCCTTCCCCGAAGCCTGAGCCTCACACGTCCCCTAATCCTAACCCGTACGCTGACACTAACCCGCGCCCTCACACGTACGCTCCCCCTAGAGCGTTGTCGTACCCTCACCTGGACCCTAAACCGTCCCCGTCCCCTAACCCTAACCCTAGCCCGAACCCTAACCCTTCCCCGAAGCCTGACCCTCAGCCGTCCCCTAATCCTAACCCGTACGCTGACACTAACCCGCGCCCTCACACGTACGCTCCCCCTAGAGCGTTGTCGTACCCTCACCTGGACCCTAAACCGTCCCCGTCCCCTAACCCTAACCCTATCCCGAACCCTAACCCTAACCCTTCCCCGAAGCCTGACCACCAGCCGTCCCCTAATCCTAACCCGTACGCTGACACTAACCCGCGCCCTCACACGTACGCTCCCCCTAGAGCATTGTCATACCCTCACCTGGACCCTAAACCGTCCCTGTCCCCTAACCCTAACCCTAGCCCGAACCCTAACCCTAACCCTTCCCCGAAGCCTGACCCTCAGCCGTCCCCTAATCCTAACCCGAACGCTGACACTAACCCGCGCCCTCACACGTACGCTCCCCCTAGAGCGTTGTCGTACCCTCACCTGGACCCTAAACCGTCCCCGTCCCCTAACCCTAACCCTAGCCCGAACCCTAACCCTAAACCTTCCCCGAAGCCTGACCCTCAGCCGTCCCCTAATCCTAACCCGTACGCTGACACTAACCCACGCCCTCACACGTACGCTCCCCCTAGAGCGTTGTCGTACCCTCACCTGGACCCTAAACCCTCCCCGTCCCCTAACCCTAACCCTAGCCCGAACCCTAACCCTAAACCTTCCCCGAAGCCTGACCCTCAGCCGTCCCCTAATCCTAAGCCGTACGCTGACACTAACCCGCGCCCTCACACGTACGCTCCCCCTAGAGCGTTGTCGTACCCTCACCTGGACCCTGAACCGTCCCCGTCCCCTAACCCTAACCCTAACCCGAACCCTAACCTTAACCCTTCCCCGAAGCCTGACCCTCAGCCGTCCCCTAATCCTAACCCGTACGCTGACACTAACCCGCGCCCTCACACGTACGCTCCCCCTAGAGCGTTGTCGTACCCTCACCTGGACCCTGAACCGTCCCCGTCCCCTAACCCTAACCCTAGCCCCAACCCTAACCCTAACACTTCCCCGAAGCCTGACCCTCAGCCGTCCCCTAATCCTAACCCGTACGGTGACACTAACCCTCGCCCTCACACGTACGCTCGCCCTAGAGCGTTGTCGTACCCTCACCTGGACCCTAAACCGTCCCCGTCCCCTAACCCTAACCCTAGGCCGAACCCTAACCCTAACCCTTCCCCGAAGCCTGACCCTCAGCCGTCCCCTAATCCTAACCCGTACGCTGACACTAACCCGCGCCCTCACACGTACGCTCCCCCTAGAGCGTTGTCGTACCCTCACGTGGACCCTAAACCGTCCCTGTCCCCTAACCCTAACCCTAGCCCGAACCCTAACCCTTACCCTTCCCCGAAGCCTGACCCTCAGCCGTCCCCTAATCCTAACCCGTACGCTGACACTAACCCGCGCCCTCACACGTACGCTCCCCTAGAGCGTTGTCGTACCCTCACCTGGACCCTGAACCGTCCCCGTCCCCTAACCCTAACCCTAGCTCGAACCCTAACCCTAACCCTTCCCCGAAGCCTGACCCTCAGCCGTCCCCTAATCCTAACCCGTACGCTGACACTAACCCGCGCCCTCACACGTACGCTCCCCCTAGAGCGTTGTCGTACCCTCACCTGGACCCTAAACCGTCCCCGTCCCTTAACCCTAAACCTAGCCCGAACCCTAACCCTAACCCTTCCCCGAAGCCTGACCCTGAGCCGTCCCATAATCCTAACCCGTACGCTGACACTAACCCGCGCCCTCACACGTACGCTCCCCTAGAGCGTTGTCGTACCCTCACCTGGACCCTAAACCGTCCCCGTCCCCTAACCCTAACCCTGGCCCGAACCCTAACCCTAACCCTTCCCCGAAGCCTGACCCTCACCCGTCCCCTAATCCTAACCCGTACGCTGACACTAACCCGCGCCCTCACACGTACGCTCCCCCTAGAGCGTTGTCGTACCCTCACCTGGACCCTAACCCGTCCCCGTCCCCTAACCCTAACCATAGCCCGAACCCTAACCCTAACCCTTCCCCGAAGCCTGACCCTCACCCGTCCCCTAATCCTAACCCGTACGCTGACACTAACCCGCGCCCTCACACGTACGCTCCACCTAGAGCGTTGTCGTACCCTCACGTGGACCCTAAACCGTCCCCGTCCCCTAACCCTAACCCTAGCCCGAACCCTAACCCTAACCCTTCCCCGAAGCCTGACCCTCAGCCGTCCCCTAATCCTAACCCGTACGCTGACACTAACCCGCGCCCTCACACGTACGCTCCCCCTAGAGCGTTGTCGTACCCTCATCTGGACCCTGAACCGTCCCCGTCCCCTAACCCTAACCCTAGCCCAAACCCTAACCCTAACCCTTCCCCGAAGCCTGACCCTCAGCCGTCCCATAATCCTAACCCGTACGCTGACACTAACCCGCGCCCTCACACGTACGCTCCCCCTAGAGCGTTGTCGTACCCTCACGTGGACCCTAAACCGTCCCCGTCCCCTAACCCTAACCCTAGCCCGAACCCTAACCCTAACCCTTCCCCGAAGCCTGACCCTCAGCCGTCCCCTAATCCTAACCCGTACGGTGACACTAACCCGCGCCCTCACACGTACGCTCCCCCTAGAGCGTTGTCGTACCCTCACCTGGACCCTAAACCGTCCCCGTCCCCTAACCCTAACCCTAGCTCGAACCCTAACCCTAACCCTTCCCCGAAGCCTGACCCTCAGTCGTCCCCTAATCCTAACCCGTACGCTGACACTAACCCGCGCCCTCACACGTACGCTCCCCTAGAGCGTTGTCGTACCCTCACATGGACCCTAAACCGTCCCCGTCCCCTAACCCTAACCCTAGACCGAACCCTAACCCTAACCCTTCCCCGAAGCCTGACCCTCACCCGTCCCCTAATCCTAACCCGTACGCTGACACTAACCCGCGCCCTCACACGTACGCTCCCCCTAGAGCGTTGTCGTACCCTCACCTGGACCCTAAACAGTTCCCGTCCCCTAACCCTAACCCTAGCCCGAACCCTAACCCTAACCCTTCCCCGAAGCCCGACCCTCACCCGTCCCCTAATCCTAACCCGTACGCTGACACTAACCCGCGCCCTCACACGTACGCTCCCCCTAGAGCGTTGTCGTACCCTCACCTGGACCCTGAACCGTCCCCGTCCCCTAACCCTAACCCTAACCCGAACCCTAACCTTAACCCTTCCCCGAAGCCTGACCCTCAGCCGTCCCCTAATCCTAACCCGTACGCTGACACTAACCTGCGCCCTCACACGTACGCTCCCCCTAGAGCGTTGTCGTACCCTCACCTGGACCCTGAACCGTCCCCGTCCCCTAACCATAACCCTAGCCCCAACCCTAACCCTAACCCTTCCCCGAAGCCTGACCCTCAGCCGTCCCCTAATCCTAACCCGTACGGTGACACTAACCCGCGCCCTCACACGTACGCTCCCCCTAGAGCGTTGTCGTACCCTCACCTGGACCCTAAACCGTCCCCGTCCCCTAACCCTAACCGTAGGCCGAACCCTAACCCTAACCCTTCCCCGAAGCCTGACCCTCAGCCGTCCCCTAATCCTAACCCGTACGCTGACACTAACCCGCGGCCTCACACGTACGCTCCCCCTAGAGCGTTGTCGTACCCTCACGTGGACCCTAAACCGTCCCCGTCCCCTAACCCTAACCCTAGCCCGAACCCTAACCCTTACCCTTCCCCGAAGCCTG
This sequence comes from Globicephala melas, assembly GCF_963455315.2. Lineage (NCBI taxonomy): Eukaryota > Metazoa > Chordata > Mammalia > Artiodactyla > Delphinidae > Globicephala > Globicephala melas. The sequence goes on from NC_083325.1 coordinate 72,592, forward strand.
ACCTTCAGCCGTCCCCTAATCCTAACCCGTACGCTGACACTAACCCGCGCCCTCACACGTACGCTCCCCTAGAGCGTTGTCGTACCCTCACCTGGACCCTAAACCGTCCATGTCCCCTAACCCTAACCCTAGCCCGAACCCTAACCCTAACCCTTCCCGGAAGCCTGACCCTCAGCCGTCCCCTAATCCTAACCCGAACGCTGACACTAACCCGCGCCCTCACACGTACGCTCCCCCTAGAGCGTTGTCGTACCCTCACCTGGACCCTAAACCGTCCCCGTCCCCTAACCCTAACCCTAGCCCGAACCCTAACCCTAACCCTTCCCCGAAGCCTGAGCCTCACACGTCCCCTAATCCTAACCCGTACGCTGACACTAACCCGCGCCCTCACACGTACGCTCCCCCTAGAGCGTTGTCGTACCCTCACCTGGACCCTAAACCGTCCCCGTCCCCTAACCCTAACCCTAGCCCGAACCCTAACCCTTCCCCGAAGCCTGACCCTCAGCCGTCCCCTAATCCTAACCCGTACGCTGACACTAACCCGCGCCCTCACACGTATGCTCCCCCTAGAGCGTTGTCGTACCCTCACCTGGACCCTAAACCGTCCCCGTCCCCTAACCCTAACCCTATCCCGAACCCTAACCCTAACCCTTCCCCGAAGCCTGACCACCAGCCGTCCCCTAATCCTAACCCGTACGCTGACACTAACCCGCGCCCTCACACGTACGCTCCCCCTAGAGCGTTGTCGTACCCTCACCTGCACCCTAAACCGTCCCCGTCCCCTAACCCTAACCCTAGCCTTAACCCTAATCCTAACCCTTCCCCGAAGCCTGACCCTCACCCGTCCCCTAATCCTAACCCGTACGCTGACACTAACCCGCGCCCTCACACGTACGCTCCCCCTAGAGCGTTGTCGTACCCTCACCTGGACCCTAAACCGTCCCCGTCCCCTAACCCTAACCCTAGCCCGAACCCTAACCCTAACCCTTCCCCGAAGCCTGACCCTCAGCCGTCCCCTAATCCTAACCCGTACGCTGACACTAACCCGCGCCCTCACACGTACGCTCCCCCTAGAGCGTTGTCGTACCCTCACCTGGACCCTAAACCGTCCCCGTCCCCTAACCCTAACCCTAGCCCGAACCCTAACCCTAACCCTTCCCCGAAGCCTGACCCTCAGCCGTCCCCTAATCCTAACCCGTACGCTGACACTAACCCGCGCCCTCACACGTACGCTCCCCCTAGAGCGTTGTCGTACCCTCACCTGGACCCTAAACCGTCCCCGTCCCCTAACCCTAACCCTGGGCCGAACCCTAACCCTAACCCTTTCCCGAAGCCTGACCTTCACCCGTCCCCTAATCCTAACCCGTACGCTGACACTAACCCGCGCCCTCACACGTACGCTCCCCCTAGAGCGTTGTCATACCCTCACCTGGACCCTAAACCGTCCCCGTCGCCTAACCCTAACCCTAGCCCGAACCCTAACCCTAACCCTTCCCCGAAGCCTGACCCTCAGCCGTCCCCTAATCCTAACCCGTACGCTGACACTAACCCACGCCCTCACACGTACGCTCCCCCTAGAGCATTGTCGTACCCTCACCTGGACCCTGAACCGTCCCCGTCCCCTAACCCTAACCCTAGCCCGAACCCTAACCCTAACCCTTCCCCGAAGCCTGACCCTCAGCCGTCCCCTAATCCTAACCCGTACGCTGACACTAACCCGCGCCCTCACACGTACGCTCCCCCTAGAGCGTTGTCGTACCCTCACCTGGACCCTGAACCGTCCCCGTCCCCTAACCCTAACCCTAGCCCGAACCCTAACCCTAACCCTTCCCCGAAGCCTGACCCTCAGCCGTCCCCTAATCCTAACCCGTACGCTGACACTAACCCGCGCCCTCACACGTACGCTCCCCCTAGAGCGTTGTCGTACCCTCACCTGGACCCTAAACCGTCCCCGTCCCCTAACCCTAACCCTAGCCCGAACCCTAACCCTAACCCTTCCCCGAAGCCTGACCCTCAGCCGTCCCCTAATCCTAACCCGTACGCTGACACTAACCCGCGCCCTCACACGTACGCTCCCCCTAGAGCGTTGTCGTACCCTCACCTGGACCCTAAACCGTCCCCGTCCCCTAACCCTAACACTAGCCCGAACCCTAACCCTAACCCTTCCCCGAAGCCTGACCCTCACCCGTCCCCTAATCCTAACCCGTACGCTGACACTAACCCGCGCCCTCAAACGTACGCTCCCCCTAGAGCGTTGTCGTACCCTCACCTGGACCCTAAACCGTCCCCGTCCCCTAACCCTAACCCTAGGCCGAACCCTAACCCTAACCCTTCCCCGAAGCCTGACCCTCACCCGTCCCCTAATCCTAACCCGTACGCTGACACTAACCCGCGCCCTCACACGTACGCTCCCCCTAGAGCGTTGTCGTACCCTCACCTGGACCCTAAACCGTCCCCGTCCCCTAACCCTAACCCTAGCCCGAACCCTAACCCTAACCCTTCCCCGAAGCCTGACCCTCAGCCGTCCCCTAATCCTAAACCGTACGCTGACACTAACCCGAGCCCTCACACGTACGCTCCCCCTAGAGCGTTGTCGTACCCTCACCTGGACCCTGAACCGTCCCCGTCCCCTAACCCTAACCCTAGCCCGAACCCTAACCCTAACCCTTCCCCGAAGCCTGACCCTCACCCGTCCCCTAATCCTAACCCGTTCGCTGACACTAACCCGCGCCCTCACACGTACGCTCCCCCTAGAGCGTTGTCGTACCCTCACCTGGACCCGAAACCGTCCCCGTCCCCTAACCCTAACCCTAGCCCGAACCTTAACCCTAACCCTTCCCCGAAGCCTGAGCCTCACACGTCCCCTAATCCTAACCCGTACGCTGACACTAACCCGCGCCCTCACACGTACGCTCCCCCTAGAGCGTTGTCGTACCCTCACCTGGACCCTAAACCGTCCCCGTCCCCTAACCCTAACACTAGCCCGAACCCTAACCCTTCCCCGAAGCCTGACCCTCAGCCGTCCCCTAATCCTAACCCGTACGCTGACACTAACCCGCGCCCTCACACGTACGCTCCCCCTAGAGCGTTGTCGTACCCTCACCTGGACCCTAAACCGTCCCCGTCCCCTAACCCTAACCCTAGCCCGAACCCTAACCCTAACCCTTCCCCGAAGCCTGACCACCAGCCATCCCCTAATCCTAACAAGTACGCTGACACTAACCCGCGCCCTCACACGTACGCTCCCCCTAGAGCGTTGTCGTACCCTCACCTGCACCCTAAACCGTCCCCGTCCCCTAACCCTAACCCTAGCCTTAACCCTAATCCTAACCCTTCCCCGAAGCCTGACCCTCAGCAGTCCCCTAATCCTAACCCGTACGCTGACACTAACCCGCGCCCTCACACGTACGCTCCCCCTAGAGCGTTGTCGTACCCTCACCTGGACCCTAAACCGTCCCCGTCCCCTAACCCTAACCCTAGCCCGAACCCTAACCCTAACCCTTCCCCGAAGCCTGACCCTCAGCCGTCCCCTAATCCTAACACGTACGCTGACACTAACCCGCGCCCTCACACGTACGCTCCCCCTAGAGCGTTGTCGTACCCTCACCTGGACCCTAAACCGTCCCCGTCCCCTAACCCTAACCCTAGCCCGAACCCTAACCCTAACCCTTCCCCGAAGCCTGACCCTCAGCCGTCCCCTAATCCTAACCCGTACGCTGACACTAACCCGCGCCCTCACACGTACGCTCCCCCTAGAGCGTTGTCGTACCCTCACCTGGACCCTAAACCGTCCCCGTCCCCTAACCCTAACCCTGGGCCGAACCCTAACCCTAACCCTTTCCCGAAGCCTGACCTTCACCCGTCCCCTAATCCTAACCCGTACGCTGACACTAACCCGCGCCCTCACACGTACGCTCCCCCTAGAGCGTTGTCATACCCTCACCTGGACCCTAAACCGTCCCCGTCGCCTAACCCTAACCCTAGCCCGAACCCTAACCCTAACCCTTCCCCGAAGCCTGACCCTCAGCCGTCCCCTAATCCTAACCCGTACGCTGACACTAACCCACGCCCTCACACGTACGCTCCCCCTAGAGCATTGTCGTACCCTCACCTGGACCCTGAACCGTCCCCGTCCCCTAACCCTAACCCTAGCCCGAACCCTAACCCTAACCCTTCCCCGAAGCCTGACCCTCAGCCGTCCCCTAATCCTAACCCGTACACTGACACTAACCCGCGCCCTCACACGTACGCTCCCCCTAGAGCGTTGTCGTACCCTCACCTGGACCCTGAACCGTCCCCGTCCCCTAACCCTAACCCTAGGCCGAACCCTAACCCTAACCCTTCCCCGAAGCCTGACCCTCACCCGTCCCCTAATCCTAACCCGTACGCTGACACTAACCCGCGCCCTCACACGTACGCTCCCCCTAGAGCGTTGTCGTACCCTCACCTGGACCCTAAACCGTCCCCGTCCCCTAACCCTAACCCTAGCCCGAACCCTAACCCTAACCCTTCCCCGAAGCCTGACCCTCAGCCGTCCCCTAATCCTAACCCGTACGCTGACACTAACCCGAGCCCTCACACGTACGCTCTCCCTAGAGCGTTGTCGTACCCTCACCTGGACCCTGAACCGTCCCCGTCCCCTAACCCTAACCCTAGCCCGAACCCTAACCCTAACCCTTCCCCGAAGCCTGACCCTCAGCCGTCCCCTAATCCTAACCCGTACGCTGACACTAACCCGCGCCCTCACACGTACGCTCCCCCTAGAGCTTTGTCGTACACTCACCTGGACCCTGAACCGTCCCCGTCCCCTAACCCTAACCCTAGCCCGAACCCTAACCCTAACCCTTCCCCGAAGCCTGACCCTCACCCGTCCCCTAATCCTAACCCGTACGCTGACACTAACCCGCGCCCTCACACGTACGCTCCCCCTAGAGCGTTGTCGTACCCTCACCTGGACCCTGAACCGTCCCCGTCCCCTAACCCTAACCCTAGGCCGAACCCTAACCCTAACCCTTCCCCGAAGCCTGACCCTCACCCGTCCCCTAATCCTAACCCGTACGCTGACACTAACCCGCGCCCTCACACGTATGCTCCCCCTAGAGCGTTGTCGTACCCTCACCTGGACCCTGAACCGTCCCCGTCCCCTAACCCTAACCCTAGCCCGAACCCTAACCCTAACCCTTCCCCGAAGCCTGACCCTCAGCCGTCCCCTAATCCTAACCCGTACGCTGACACTAACCCGCGCCCTCACACGTACGCTCCCTCTAGAGCGTTGTCGTACCCTCACCTGGACCCTGAACCGTGTCCGTCCCCTAACCCTAACCCTAGCCCGAACCCTAACCCTAACCCTTCCCCGAAGCCTGACCCTCAGCCGTCCCCTAATCCTAACCCGTACGCTGACACTAACCCGCGCCCTCACACGTACGCTCCCCCTAGAGCGTTGTCGTACCCTCACCTGGACCCTGAACCGTCCCCGTCCCCTAACCCTAACCCTAGCCCGAACCCTAACCCTAACACTTCCCCGAAGCCTGACCCTCAGCCGTCCCCTAATCTTAACCCGTATGCTGAAACTAACCCGCGCCCTCACACGTACGCTCCCCCTAGAGCGTTGTCGTACCCTCACCTGGACCCTGAACCGTCCCCGTCCCCTAACCCTAACCCTAGCCCGAACCCTAACCCTAACCCTTCCCCGAAGCCTGACCCTCAGCCGTCCCCTAATCCTAACCCGTACGCTGACACTAACCCGCGCCCTCACACGTACGCTCCCCCTAGAGCCTTGTCGTACCCTCACCTGGACCCTAAACCGTCCCCGTCCCCTAACCCTAACCCTAGGCCGAACCCTAACCCTAACCCTTCCCCGAAGCCTGACCCTCAGCCGTCCCCTAATCCTAACCCGTACGCTGACACTAACCCGCGCCCTCACACGTACGCTCCCCCTAGAGCGTTGTCGTACCCTCACCTGGACCCTAAACCGTCCCCGTCCCCTAACCCTAACCCTAGCCCGAACCCTAACCCTAACCCTTCCCCGAAGCCTGACCCTCAGCCGTCCCCTAATCCTAACCCGTACGCTGACACTAACCCGCGCCCTCACACGTACGCTCCCCCTAGAGCGTTGTCGTACCCTCACCTGGACCCTAAACCGTCCCCGTCCCCTAACCCTAACCCTAGCCCGAACCCTAACCCTAACCCTTCCCCGAAGCCTGACCCTCAGCCGTCCCCTAATCCTAACCCGTACGCTGACACTAACCCGCGCCCTCACACTTACGCTCCCCCTAGAGCGTTGTCGTACCCTCACCTGGACCCTAAACCGTCCCCGTCCCCTAACCCTAACCCTAGCCCGAACCCTAACCCTAACCCTTCCCCGAAGCCAGACCCTCACCCGTCCCCTAATCCTAACCCGTACGCTGACACTAACCCACGCCCTCACACGTACGTTCCCCCTAGAGCGTTGTCGTACACTCACCTGGACCCTAAACCGTCCCCGTCCCCTAACCCGAACCCTAGGCCGAACCCTAACCCTAACCCTTCCCCGAAGCCTGACCCTCAGCCGTCCCCTAATCCTAACCCGTACGCTGACACTAACCCGCGCCCTCACACGTACGCTCCCCCTAGAGCGTTGTCGTACCCTCACCTGGACCCTAAACCGTCCCCGTCCCCTAACCCTAACCCTAGCCCGAACCCTAACCCTAACCCTTCCCCGAAGCCTGACCCTCAGCCGTCCCCTAATCCTAACCCGTACGCTGACACTAACCCGCGCCCTCACACGTACGCTCCCCCTAGAGCGTTGTCGTACCCTCACCTGGACCCTGAACCGTCCCCGTCCCCTAACACTAACCCTAGGCCGAACCCTAACCCTAACCCTTCCTCGAAGCCTGACCCTCACCCGTCCCCTAATCCTAACCCGTACGCTGACACTAACCTGCGCCCTCACATGTACGCTCCCCCTAGAGCGTTGTCGTACCCTCACCTGGACCCTGAACCGTCCCCGTCCCCTAACACTAACCCTAGGCCGAACCCTAACCCTAACCCTTCCTCGAAGCCTGACCCTCACCCGTCCCCTAATCCTAACCCGTACGCTGACACTAACCCGCGCCCTCACACGTACGCTCCCCCTAGAGCGTTGTCGTACCCTCACCTGGACCCTGAACCGTCCCCGTCCCCTAACCCTAACCCTAACCCGAACCCTAACCCTAACCCTTCCCCGAAGCCTGACCCTCAGCCGTCCCCTAATCCTAACCCGTACGCTCACACTAACCCGCGCCCTCACACGTACGCTCCCTCTAGAGTGTTGTCGTACCCTCACCTGGACCCTAAACCGTCCCCGTCCCCTAACCCTAACCCTAGGCCGAACCCTAACCCTAACCCTTCCGCGAAGCCTGACCCTCAGCCGTGCCCTAATCCTAACCCGTACGCTGACACTAACCCGCGCCCTCACACGTACGCTCCCCATAGAGCATTGTCGTACCCTCACCTGGACCCTAAACCGTCCCTGTCCCCTAACCCTAACCCTAGCCCGAACCCTAACCCTAACCCTTCCCCGAAGCCTGACCCTCAGCCGTCCCCTAATCCTAACCCGAACGCTGACACTAACCCGCGCCCTCACACGTACGCTCCCCCTAGAGCGTTGTCGTACCCTCACCTGGACCCTAAACCGTCCCCGTCCGCTAACCCTAACCCTAGCCCGAACCCTAACCCTAACCCTTCCCCGAAGCCTGACCCTCAGCCGTCCCCTAATCCTAACCCGTACGCTGACACTAACCCGCGCCCTCACACGTACGCTCCCCCTAGAGCGTTGTCGTACGCACACCTGGACCCTAAACCCTCCCCGTCCCCTAACCCTAACCCTAGCCCGAACCCTAACCCTAAACCTTCCCCGAAGCCTGACCCTCAGCCGTCCCCTAATCCTAAGCCGTACGCTGACACTAACCCGCGCCCTCACACGTACGCTCCCCCTAGAGCGTTGTCGTACCCTCACCTGGACCCTGAACCGTCCCCGTCCCCTAACCCTAACCCTAACCCGAACCCTAACCTTAACCCTTCCCCGAAGCCTGACCCTCAGCCGTCCCCTAATCCTAACCCGTACGCTGACACTAACCCGCGCCCTCACACGTACGCTCCCCCTAGAGCGTTGTCGTACCCTCACCTGGACCCTGAACCGTCCCCGTCCCCTAACCATAACCCTAGCCCCAACCCTAACCCTAACCCTTCCCCGAAGCCTGACCCTCAGCCGTCCCCTAATCCTAACCCGTACGGTGACACTAACCCGCGCCCTCACACGTACGCTCCCCCTAGAGCGTTGTCGTACCCTCACCTGGACCCTAAACCGTCCCCGTCCCCTAACCCTAACCCTAGGCCGAACCCTAACCCTAACCCTTCCCCGAAGCCTGACCCTCAGCCGTCCCCTAATCCTAACCCGTACGCTGACACTAACCCGCGGCCTCACACGTACGCTCCCCCTAGAGCGTTGTCGTACCCTCACGTGGACCCTAAACCGTCCCCGTCCCCTAACCCTAACCCTAGCCCGAACCCTAACCCTTACCCTTCCCCGAAGCCTGACCCTCAGCCGTCCCCTAATCCTAACCCGTACGCTGACACTAACCCGCGCCCTCACACGTACGCTCCCCTAGAGCGTTGTCGTACCCTCACCTGGACCCTAAACCGTCCCCGTCCCCTAACTCTAACCCTAGCCCGAACCCTAACCCTAACACTTCCCCGAAGCCTGACCCTCAGCCGTCCCCTAATCCTAACCCGAACGCTGACACTAACCCGCGCCCTCACACGTACGCTCCCCCTAGAGCGTTGTCGTACCCTCACCTGGACCCTAAACCGTCCCCGTCCCCTAACCCTAACCCTAGCCCGAACCCTAACCCTAACCCTTCCCCGAAGCCTGAGCCTCACACGTCCCCTAATCCTAACCCGTACGCTGACACTAACCCGCGCCCTCACACGTACGCTCCCCCTAGAGCGTTGTCGTACCCTCACCTGGACCCTAAACCGTCCCCGTCCCCTAACCCTAACCCTAGCCCGAACCCTAACCCTTCCCCGAAGCCTGACCCTCAGCCGTCCCCTAATCCTAACCCGTACGCTGACACTAACCCGCGCCCTCACACGTACGCTCCCCCTAGAGCGTTGTCGTACCCTCACCTGGACCCTAAACCGTCCCCGTCCCCTAACCCTAACCCTATCCCGAACCCTAACCCTAACCCTTCCCCGAAGCCTGACCACCAGCCGTCCCCTAATCCTAACCCGTACGCTGACACTAACCCGCGCCCTCACACGTACGCTCCCCCTAGAGCGTTGTCGTACCCTCACCTGCACCCTAAACCGTCCCCGTCCCCTAACCCTAACCCTAGCCTTAACCCTAATCCTAACCCTTCCCCGAAGCCTGACCCTCAGCCGTCCCCTAATCCTAACCCGTACGCTGACACTAACCCGCGCCCTCACACGTACGCTCCCCCTAGAGCGTTGTCGTACCCTCACCTGGACCCTAAACCGTCCCCGTCCCCTAACCCTAACCCTAGCCCGAACCCTAACCCTAACCCTTCCCCGAAGCCTGACCCTCAGCCGTCCCCTAATCCTAACCCGTACGCTGACACTAACCCGCGCCCTCACACGTACGCTCCCCCTAGAGCGTTGTCGTACCCTCACCTGGACCCTAAACCGTCCCCGTCCCCTAACCCTAACCCTAGCCCGAACCCTAACCCTAACCCTTCCCCGAAGCCTGACCCTCAGCCGTCCCCTAATCCTAACCCGTACGCTGACACTAACCCGCGCCCTCACACGTACGCTCCCCCTAGAGCGTTGTCGTACCCTCACCTGGACCCTAAACCGTCCCCGTCCCCTAACCCTAACCCTAGCCCGAACCCTAACCCTAACCCTTCCCCGAAGCCTGACCCTCAGCCGTCCCCTAATCCTAACCCGTACGCTGACACTAACCCGCGCCCTCACACGTACGCTCCCCCTAGAGCGTTGTCGTACCCTCACCTGGACCCTAAACCGTCCCCGTCCCCTAACCCTAACCCTAGCCCGAACCCTAACCCTAACCCTTCCCCGAAGCCTGACCCTCAGCCGTCCCCTAATCCTAACCCGTACGCTGACACTAACCCGCGCCCTCACACGTACGCTCCCCCTAGAGCGTTGTCGTACCCTCACCTGGACCCTAAACCGTCCCCGTCCCCTAACCCTAACACTAGCCCGAACCCTAACCCTAACCCTTCCCCGAAGCCTGACCCTCACCCGTCCCCTAATCCTAACCCGTACGCTGACACTAACCCGCGCCCTCAAACGTACGCTCCCCCTAGAGCGTTGTCGTACCCTCACCTGGACCCTAAACCGTCCCCGTCCCCTAACCCTAACCCTAGGCCGAACCCTAACCCTAACCCTTCCCCGAAGCCTGACCCTCACCCGTCCCCTAATCCTAACCCGTACGCTGACACTAACCCGCGCCCTCACACGTACGCTCCCCCTAGAGCGTTGTCGTACCCTCACCTGGACCCTAAACCGTCCCCGTCCCCTAACCCTAACCCTAGCCCGAACCCTAACCCTAACCCTTCCCCGAAGCCTGACCCTCAGCCGTCCCCTAATCCTAACCCGTACGCTGACACTAACCCGAGCCCTCACACGTACGCTCCCCCTAGAGCGTTGTCGTACCCTCACCTGGACCCTGAACCGTCCCCGTCCCCTAACCCTAACCCTAGCCCGAACCCTAACCCTAACACTTCCCCGAAGCCTGACCCTCACCCGTCCCCTAATCCTAACCCGTTCGCTGACACTAACCCGCGCCCTCACACGTACGCTCCCCCTAGAGCGTTGTCGTACCCTCACCTGGACCCTAAAGAGTCCCCGTCCCCTAACCCTAACCCTAGCCCGAACCTTAACCCTAACCCTTCCCCGAAGCCTGAGCCTCACACGTCCCCTAATCCTAACCCGTACGCTGACACTAACCCGCGCCCTCACACGTACGCTCCCCCTAGAGCGTTGTCGTACCCTCACCTGGACCCTAAACCGTCCCCGTCCCCTAACCCTAACACTAGCCCGAACCCTAACCCTTCCCCGAAGCCTGACCCTCAGCCGTCCCCTAATCCTAACCCGTACGCTGACACTAACCCGCGCCCTCACACGTACGCTCCCCCTAGAGCATTGTCGTACCCTCACCTGGACCCTAAACCGTCCCCGTCCCCTAACCCTAACCCTAGCCCGAACCCTAACCCTAACCCTTCCCCGAAGCCTGACCACCAGCCATCCCCTAATCCTAACCCGTACGCTGACACTAACCCGCGCCCTCACACGTACGCTCCCCCTAGAGCGTTGTCGTACCCTCACCTGCACCCTAAACCGTCCCCGTCCCCTAACCCTAACCCTAGCCTTAACCCTAATCCTAACCCTTCCCCGAAGCCTGACCCTCAGCAGTCCCCTAATCCTAACCCGTACGCTGACACTAACCCGCGCCCTCACACGTACGCTCCCCCTAGAGCGTTGTCGTACCCTCACCTGGACCCTAAACCGTCCCCGTCCCCTAACCCTAACCCTAGCCCGAACCCTAACCCTAACCCTTCCCCGAAGCCTGACCCTCAGCCGTCCCCTAATCCTAACCCGTACGCTGACACTAACCCGCGCCCTCACACGTACGCTCCCCCTAGAGCGTTGTCGTACCCTCACCTGGACCCTAAACCGTCCCCGTCCCCTAACCCTAACCCTAGCCCGAACCCTAACCCTAACCCTTCCCCGAAGCCTGACCCTCAGCCGTCCCCTAATCCTAACCCGTACGCTGACACTAACCCGCGCCCTCACACGTACGCTCCCCCTAGAGCGTTGTCGTACCCTCACCTGGACCCTAAACCGTCCCCGTCCCCTAACCCTAACCCTGGGCCGAACCCTAACCCTAACCCTTTCCCGAAGCCTGACCTTCACCCGTCCCCTAATCCTAACCCGTACGCTGACACTAACCCGCGCCCTCACACGTACGCTCCCCCTAGAGCGTTGTCATACCCTCACCTGGACCCTAAACCGTCCCCGTCGCCTAACCCTAACCCTAGCCCGAACCCTAACCCTAACCCTTCCCCGAAGCCTGACCCTCAGCCGTCCCCTAATCCTAACCCGTACGCTGACACTAACCCACGCCCTCACACGTACGCTCCCCCTAGAGCATTGTCGTACCCTCACCTGGACCCTGAACCGTCCCCGTCCCCTAACCCTAACCCTAGCCCGAACCCTAACCCTAACCCTTCCCCGAAGCCTGACCCTCAGCCGTCCCCTAATCCTAACCCGTACACTGACACTAACCCGCGCCCTCACACGTACGCTCCCCCTAGAGCGTTGTCGTACCCTCACCTGGACCCTGAACCGTCCCCGTCCCCTAACCCTAACCCTAGCCCGAACCCTAACACTAACCCTTCCCCGAAGCCTGACCCTCAGCCGTCCCCTAATCCTAACCCGTACGCTGACACTAACCCGCGCCCTCACACGTACGCTCCCCCTAGAGCGTTGTCGTACCCTCACCTGGACCCTAAACCGTCCCCGTCCCCTAACCCTAACCCTAGCCCGAACCCTAACCCTAACCCTTCCCCGAAGCCTGACCCTCAGCCGTCCCCTAATCCTAACCCGTACGCTGACACTAACCCGCGCCCTCACACGTACGCTCCCCCTAGAGCGTTGTCGTACCCTCACCTGGACCCTAAACCGTCCCCGTCCCCTAACCCTAACACTAGCCGGAACCCTAACCCTAACCCTTCCCCGAAGCCTGACCCTCACCCGTCCTCAAATCCTAACCCGTACGCTGACACTAACCCGGGCCCTCAAACGTACGCTCCCCCTAGAGCGTTGTCGTACCCTCACCTGGACCCTAAACCGTCCCCGTCCCCTAACCCTAACCCTAGGCCGAACCCTAACCCTAACCCTTCCCCGAAGCCTGACCCTCACCCGTCCCCTAATCCTAACCCGTACGCTGACACTAACCCGCGCCCTCACACGTACGCTCCCCCTAGAGCGTTGTCGTACCCTCACCTGGACCCTAAACCGTCCCCGTCCCCTAACCCTAACCCTAGCCCGAACCCTAACCCTAACCCTTCCCCGAAGCCTGACCCTCAGCCGTCCCCTAATCCTAACCCGTACGCTGACACTAACCCGAGCCCTCACACGTACGCTCCCCATAGAGCGTTGTCGTACCCTCACCTGGACCCTGAACCGTCCCGGTCCCCTAACCCTAACCCTAGCCCGAACCCTAACCCTAACCCTTCCCCGAAGCCTGACCCTCAGCCGTCCCCTAATCCTAACCCGTACACTGACACTAACCCGCGCCCTCACACGTACGCTCCCCCTAGAGCGTTGTCGTACCCTCACCTGGACCCTGAACCGTCCCCGTCCCCTAACCCTAACCCTAGCCCGAACCCTAACACTAACCCTTCCCCGAAGCCTGACCCTCAGCCGTCCCCTAATCCTAACCCGTACGCTGACACTAACCCGCGCCCTCACACGTACGCTCCCCCTAGAGCGTTGTCGTACCCTCACCTGGACCCTAAACCGTCCCCGTCCCCTAACCCTAACCCTAGCCCGAACCCTAACCCTAACCCTTCCCCGAAGCCTGACCCTCAGCCGTCCCCTAATCCTAACCCGTACGCTGACACTAACCCGCGCCCTCACACGTACGCTCCCCCTAGAGCGTTGTCGTACCCTCACCTGGACCCTAAACCGTCCCCGTCCCCTAACCCTAACACTAGCCGGAACCCTAACCCTAACCCTTCCCCGAAGCCTGACCCTCACCCGTCCTCAAATCCTAACCCGTACGCTGACACTAACCCGCGCCCTCAAACGTACGCTCCCCCTAGAGCGTTGTCGTACCCTCACCTGGACCCTAAACCGTCCCCGTCCCCTAACCCTAACCCTAGGCCGAACCCTAACCCTAACCCTTCCCCGAAGCCTGACCCTCACCCGTCCCCTAATCCTAACCCGTACGCTGACACTAACCCGCGCCCTCACACGTACGCTCCCCCTAGAGCGTTGTCGTACCCTCACCTGGACCCTAAACCGTCCCCGTCCCCTAACCCTAACCCTAGCCCGAACCCTAACCCTAACCCTTCCCCGAAGCCTGACCCTCAGCCGTCCCCTAATCCTAACCCGTACGCTGACACTAACCCGAGCCCTCACACGTACGCTCCCCATAGAGCGTTGTCGTACCCTCACCTGGACCCTGAACCGTCCCCGTCCCCTAACCCTAACCCTAGCCCGAACCCTAACCCTAACCCTTCCCCGAAGCCTGACCCTCAGCCGTCCCCTAATCCTAACCCGTACGCTGACACTAACCCGCGCCCTCACACGTACGCTCCCCCTAGAGCGTTGTCGTACACTCACCTGGACCCTGAACCGTCCCCGTCCCCTAACCCTAACCCTAGCCCGAACCCTAACCCTAACCCTTCCCCGAAGCCTGACCCTCACCCGTCCCCTAATCCTAACCCGTACGCTGACACTAACCCGCGCCCTCACACGTACGCTCCCCCTAGAGCGTTGTCGTACCCTCACCTGGACCCTGAACCGTCCCCGTCCCCTAACCCTAACCCTAGGCCGAACCCTTACCCTAACCCTTCCCCGAAGCCTGACCCTCACCCGTCCCCTAATCCTAACCCGTACGCTGACACTAACCCGCGCCCTCACACGTATGCTCCCCCTAGAGCGTTGTCGTACCCTCACCTGGACCCTGAACCGTCCCCGTCCCCTAACCCTAACCCTAGCCCGAACCCTAACCCTAACCCTTCCCCGAAGCCTGACCCTCAGCCGTCCCCTAATCCTAACCCGTACGCTGACACTAACCCGCGCCCTCACACGTACGCTCCCTCTAGAGCGTTGTCGTACCCTCACCTGGACCCTGAACCGTGTCCGTCCCCTAACCCTAACCCTAGCCCGAACCCTAACCCTAACCCTTCCCCGAAGCCTGACCCTCAGCCGTCCCCTAATCCTAACCCGTACGCTGACACTAACCCGCGCCCTCACACGTACGCTCCCCCTAGAGCGTTGTCGTACCCTCACCTGGACCCTAAACCGTCCCCGTCCCCTAACCCTAACCCTAGCCCGAACCCTAACCCTAACCCTTCCCCGAAGCCTGACCCTCAGCCGTCCCCTAATCCTAACCCGTACGCTGACACTAACCCGCGCCCTCACACGTACGCTCCCCTAGAGCTTTGTCGTACCCTCACCTGGACCCTAAACCGTCCCCGTCCCCTAACCCTAACCCTAGCCCGAACCCTAACCCTAACCCTTCCCCGAAGCCTGACCCTCAGCCGTCCCCTAATCCTAACCCGTACGCTGACACTAACCCGCGCCCTCACACTTACGCTCCCCCTAGAGCGTTGTCGTACCCTCACCTGGACCCTAAACCGTCCCCGTCCCCTAACCCTAACCCTAGCCCGAACCCTAACCCTAACCCTTCCCCGAAGCCAGACCCTCACCCGTCCCCTAATCCTAACCCGTACGCTGACACTAACCCACGCCCTCACACGTACGTTCCCCCTAGAGCGTTGTCGTACACTCACCTGGACCCTAAACCGTCCCCGTCCCCTAACCCGAACCCTAGGCCGAACCCTAACCCTAACCCTTCCCCGAAGCCTGACCCTCAGCCGTCCCCTAATCCTAACCCGTACGCTGACACTAACCCGCGCCCTCACACGTACGCTCCCCCTAGAGCGTTGTCGTACCCTCACCTGGACCCTAAACCGTCCCCGTCCCCTAACCCTAACCCTAGCCCGAACCCTAACCCTAACCCTTCCCCGAAGCCTGACCCTCAGCCGTCCCCTAATCCTAACCCGTACGCTGACACTAACCCGCGCCCTCACACGTACGCTCCCCCTAGAGCTTTGTCGTACCCTCACCTGGACCCTGAACCGTCCCCGTCCCCTAACACTAACCCTAGGCCGAACCCTAACCCTAACCCTTCCTCGAAGCCTGACCCTCACCCGTCCCCTAATCCTAACCCGTACGCTGACACTAACCTGCGCCCTCACATGTACGCTCCCCCTAGAGCGTTGTCGTACCCTCACCTGGACCCTAAACCGTCCCCGTCCCCTAACCCTAACCCTAGCCCGAACCCTAACCCTAACCCTTCCCCGAAGCCTGACCCTCAGCCGTCCCCTAATCCTAACCCGTACGCTGACACTAACCCGCGCCCTCACACGTACGCTCCCCCTAGAGCGTTGTCGTACCCTCACCTGGACCCTAAACCGTCCCCGTCCCCTAACCCTAACCCTAGGCCGAACCCTAACCCTAACACTTCCCCGAAGCCTGACACTCAGCCGTCCCCTAATCCTAACCCGTACGCTGACACTAACCCGCGCCCTCACACGTACGCTCCCCCTAGAGCGTTGTCGTACCCTCACCTGGACCCTAAACCGTCCCCGTCCCCTAACCCTAACCCTAGCCCGAACCCTAACCCTAACCCTTCCCCGAAGCCTGACCCTCACCCGTCCCCTAATCCTAACCCGTACGCTGACACTAACCTGCGCCCTCACACGTACGCTCCCCCTAGAGCGTTGTCGTACCCTCACCTGGACCCTAAACCTTCCCCGTCCCCTAACCCTAACCCTAGCCCGAACCCTAACCCTAACACTTCCCCGAAGCCTGACCCTCACACGTCCCCTAATCCTAAACCGTACGCTGACACTAACCCGTGCCCTCACACGTACGCTCCCCCTAGAGCGTTGTCGTACCCTCACCTGGACCCTGAACCGTCCCCATCCCCTAACCCTAACACTAGCCCGAACCCTAACCCTAACCCTTTCCCGAAGCCTGACCCTCAGCCGTCCCCTAATCCTAACCCGTACGCTGACACTAACCCGCGCCCTCACACGTACGCTCCCCCTAGTGCGCTGTCGTACCCTCACCGGGACCCTAAACCGTCCCCGTCCCCTAACACTAACCCTAGCCCGAACCCTAACCCTAACACTTCCCCGAAGCCTGACCCTCATCCGTCCCCTAATCCTAACCCGTACGCTAACACTAACCCGCGCCCTCACACGTACGCTCCCCCTAGAGCGTTGTCGTACCCTCACCTGGACCCTAAACCGTCCCAGTCCCCTAACCCTAACCCTAGCCCGAACCCTAACCCTAACCCTTCCCCGAAGCCTGACCCTCACCCGTCCCCTAATCCTAACCCGTACGCTGACACTAACCCGCGCCCTCACACGTACGCTCCCCCTAGAGCGTTGTCGTTCCCTCACCTGGACCCTAAACCGTCCCCATCCCCTAACCCTAACCCTAGCCCGAACCCTAACCCTAACCCTTCCCCGAAGCCTGACCCTCACCCGTCCCCTAATCCTAACCCGTACGCTGACACTAACCCGCGCCCTAACACGTAGGCTCCCCCTAGAGCGTTGTCGTACCCTCACCTGTACCCTGAACCGTCCCCGTCCCCTAACCCTAACCCTAGCCCGAACCCTAATCCTAACCCTTCCCCGAAGCCTGACCCTCAGCCGTCCCCTAATCCTAACCCGTACGCTGACACTAACCCGCGCCCTCACACGTACGCTCCCCCTAGAGCGTTGTCGTACCCTCACCTGGACCCTAAACCGTCCCCGTCCCCTAACCCTAACCCTAGGCCGAACCCTAACCCTAACCCTTCCCCGAGGCCTGACCCTCAGCCGTCCCCTAATCCTAACCCGTACGCTGACACTAACCCGCGCCCTCACACGTACGCTCCCCCTAGAGCGTTGTCGTACCCTCACCTGGACCCTAAACCGTCCCCGTCCCCTAACCCTAACCCTAGCCCGAACCCTAACCCTAACCCTTCCCCGAAGCCTGACACTCAGCCGTCCCCTAATCCTAACCCGTACGCTGACACTAACCCGCGCCCTCACACGTACGCTCCCCCTAGAGCGTTGTCGTACCCTCACCTGGACCCTAACCCGTCCCCGTCCCCTAACCCTAACCCTAGGCCGAACCCTAACCCTAACCCTTCCCCGAAGCCTGACCCTCAGCCGTCCCCTAATCCTAACCCGTACGCTGACACTAACCCGCGCCCTCACACGTACGCTCCCCCTAGAGCGTTGTCGTACCCTCACCTGGACCCTAAACCGTCCCCGTCCCCTAACCCTAACCCTAGCCCGAACCCTAACCCTAACCCTTCCCCGAAGCCTGACCCTCAGCCGTCCCCTAATCCTAACCCGTACGCTGACACTAACCCGCGCCCTCACACGTACGCTCCCCTAGAGCTTTGTCGTACCCTCACCTGGACCCTAAACCGTCCCCGTCCCCTAACCCTAACCCTAGCCCGAACCCTAACCCTAACCCTTCCCCGAAGCCTGACCCTCAGCCGTCCCCTAATCCTAACCCGTACGCTGACACTAACCCGCGCCCTCACACGTACGCTCCCCCTAGAGCGTTGTCGTACCCTCACCTGGACCCTAAACCGTCCCCGTCCCCTAACCCTAACCCTAGCCCGAACCCTAACCCTAACCCTTCCCCGAAGCCTGACCCTCAGCCGTCCCCTAATCCTAACCCGTACGCTGACACTAACCCGCGCCCTCACACGTACGCTCCCCCTAGAGCGTTGTCGTACCCTCACCTGGACCCTGAACCGTCCCCGTCCCCTAACACTAACCCTAGGCCGAACCCTAACCCTAACCCTTCCTCGAAGCCTGACCCTCACCCGTCCCCTAATCCTAACCCGTACGCTGACACTAACCTGCGCCCTCACATGTACGCTCCCCCTAGAGCGTTGTCGTACCCTCACCTGGACCCTAAACCGTCCCCGTCCCCTAACCCTAACCCTAGCCCGAACCATAACCCTAACCCTTCCCCGAAGCCTGACCCTCAGCCGTCCCCTAATCCTAACCCGTACGCTGACACTAACCCGCGCCCTCACACGTACGCTCCCCCTAGAGCGTTGTCGTACCCTCACCTGGACCCTAAACCGTCCCCGTCCCCTAACCCTAACCCTAGGCCGAACCCTAACTCTAACACTTCCCCGAAGCCTGACCCTCAGCCGTCCCCTAATCCTAACCCGTACGCTGACACTAACCCGCGCCCTCACACGTACGCTCCCCCTAGAGCATTGTCGTACCCTCACCTGGACCCTAAACCGTCCCCGTCCCCTAACCCTAACCCTAGCCCGAACCCTAACCCTAACCCTTCCCCGAAGCCTGACCCTCACCCGTCCCCTAATCCTAACCCGTACGCTGACACTAACCCGCGCCCTCACACGTACGCTCCCCCTAGAGCGTTGTCGTACCCTCACCTGGACCCTAAACCGTCCCCGTCCCCTAACCCTAACCCTAGCCCGAACCCTAACCCTAACCCTTCCCCGAAGCCTGACCCTCACACGTCCCCTAATCCTAACCCGTACGCTGACACTAACCCGTGCCCTCACACGTACGCTCCCCCTAGAGCGTTGTCGTACCCTCACCTGGACCCTGAACCGTCCCCATCCCCTAACCCTAACACTAGCCCGAACCCTAACCCTAACCCTTTCCCGAAGCCTGACCCTCAGCCGTCCCCTAATCCTAACCCGTACGCTGACACTAACCCGCGCCCTCACACGTACGCTCCCCATAGTGCGTTGTCGTACCCTCACCGGGACCCTAAACCGTCCCCGTCCCCTAACACTAACCCTAGCCCGAACCCTAACCCTAACCCTTCCCCGAAGCCTGACCCTCAGCCGTCCCCTAATCCTAACCCGTACGCTAACACTAACCCGCGCCCTCACACGTACGCTCCCCCTAGAGCGTTGTCGTACCCTCACCTGGACCCTAAACCGTCCCCGTCCCCTAACCCTAACCCTAGCCCGAACCCTAACCCTAACCCTTCCCCGAAGCCTGACCCTCACCCGTCCCCTAATCCTAACCCGTACGCTGACACTAACCCGCGCCCTCACACGTACGCTCCCCCTAGAGCGTTGTCGTTCCCTCACCTGGACCCTAAACCGTCCCCATCCCCTAACCCTAACCCTAGCCCGAACCCTAACCCTAACCCTTCCCCGAAGCCTGACCCTCACCCGTCCCCTAATCCTAACCCGTACGCTGACACTAACCCGCGCCCTAACACGTAGGCTCCCCCTAGAGCGTTGTCGTACCCTCACCTGTACCCTGAACCGTCCCCGTCCCCTAACCCTAACCCTAGCCCGAACCCTAACCCTAACCCTTCCCCGAAGCCTGACCCTCAGCCGTCCCCTAATCCTAACCCGTACGCTGACACTAACCCGCGCCCTCACACGTACGCTCCCCCTAGAGCATTGTCGTACCCTCACCTGGATCCTAAACCGTCCCCGTCCCCTAACCCTGACCCTAGCCCGAACCCTAACCCTAACCCTTCCCCGAAGCCTGACCCTCAGCCGTCCCCTAATCCTAACCCGTACGCTGACACTAACCCGCGCCCTCACACGTACGCTCCCCCTAGAGCGTTGTCGTACCCACACCTGGACCCTGAACCATCCCCGTCCCCTAACCCTAACCCTAGCCCGAACCCTAACCCTAACACTTCCCCGAAGCCTGACCCTCAGCCGTCCCCTAATCCTAACCCGTACGCTGACAGCAACCCGCGCCCTCACACGTATGCTCCCCCTAGAGCGTTGTCGTACCCTCACCTGGACCCTGAACCGTCCCCGTCCCCTAACCCTAACCCTAGCCCGAACCCTAACCCTAACCCTTCCCCGAAGCCTGACCCTCAGCCGTCCCCTAATCCTAACCCGTACGCTGACACTAACCCGCGCCCTCACACGTACGCTCCCCCTAGAGCGTTGTCGTACCCTCACCTGAACCCTAAACCGTCCCCGTCCCCTAACCCTAACCCTAGCCCGAACCCTAACCCTAACCCTTCCCCGAAGCCTGACCCTCACCCGTCCCCTAATCCTAACCCGTACGCTGACACTAACCCGCGCCCTCACACGTACGCTCCCCCTAGAGCGTTGTCGTACCCTCACCTGGACCCTAAACCGTCCCCGTCCCCTAACCCTAACCCTAGCCCGAACCCTAACCCTAACCCTTCCCCGAAGCCTGACCCTCAGCCGTCGCCTAATCCTAACCCGTACGCTGACACTAACCCGCGCCCTCACACGTACGCTCCCCCTAGAGCGTTGTCGTACCCTCACGGGGACCCTAAACCGTCCCCGTCCCCTAACCCTAACCCTAGCCCGAACCCTAATCCTAACCCTTCCCCGAAGCCTGACCCTCAGCCGTCCCCTAATCCTAACCCGTACGCTGAAACTAACCCGCGCCCTCACACGTACGCTCCCCCTAGAGCGTTGTCGTACCCTCACCTGGACCCTAAACCGTCCCCGTCCCCTAACCCTAACCCTAGGCCGAACCCTAACCCTAACCCTTCCCCGAGGCCTGACCCTCAGCCGTCCCCTAATCCTAACACGTACGCTGACACTAACCCGCGCCCTCACACGTACGCTCCCCCTAGAGCGTTGTCGTACCCTCACCTGGACCCTAAACCGTCCCCGTCCCCTAACCCTAACCCTAGCCCGAACCCTAACCCTAACCCTTCCCCGAAGCCTGACCCTCAGCCGTCCCCTAATCCTAACCCGTACGCTGACACTAACCCGCGCCCTCACACGTACGCTCCCCCTAGAGCGTTGGCGTACCCTCACCTGGACCCTGAACCGTCCCCGTCCCCTAACCCTAACCCTAGGCCGAACCCAAACCCTAACCCTTCCTCGAAGCCTGACCCTCACCCGTCCCCTAATCCTAACCCGTACGCTGACACTAACCCGCGCCCTCACATGTACGCTCCCCCTAGAGCGTTGTCGTACCCTCACCTGGACCCTAAACCGTCCCCGTCCCCTAACCCTAACCCTAGTCCGAACCCTAACCCTAACCCTTCCCCGAAGCCTGACCCTCAGCCGTCCCCTAATCCTAACCCGTACGCTGACACTAACCCGCGCCCTCACACGTACGCTCCCCCTAGAGCGTTGTCGTACCCTCACCTGGACCCTAAACCGTCCCCGTCCCCTAACCCTAACCCTAGGCCGAACCCTAACCCTAACCCTTCCCCGAAGCCTGACCCTCAGCCGTCCCCTAATCCTAACCCGTACGCTGACACTAACCCGCGCCCTCACACGTACGCTCCCCCTAGAGCGTTGTCGTACCCTCACCTGGACCCTAACCCGTTCCCGTCCCCTAACCCTAACCCTAGCCCGAACCCTAACCCTAACCCTTCCCCGAAGCCTGACCCTCAGCCGTCCCCTAATCCTAACCCGTACGCTGACACTAACCCGCGCCCTCACACGTACGCTCCCCTAGAGCTTTGTCGTACCCTCACCTGGACCCTAAACCGTCCCCGTCCCCTAACCCTAACCCTAGCCCGAACCCTAACCCTAACCCTTCCCCGAAGCCTGACCCTCACCCGTCCCCTAATCCTAACCCGTTCGCTGACACTAACCCGCGCCCTCACACGTACGCTCCCCCTAGAGCGTTGTCGTACCCTCACCTGGACCCTAAACCGTCCCCGTCCCCTAACCCTAACCCTAGCCCGAACCCTAACCCTAACCCTTCCCCGAAGCCTGACCCTCACCCGTCCCCTAATCCTAACCCGTTCGCTGACACTAACCCGCGCCCTCACACGTACGCTCCCCCTAGAGCGTTGTCGTACCCTCACCTGGACCCTAAACCGTCCCCGTCCCCTAACCCTAACCCTAGCCCGAACCCTAACCCTTCCCCGAAGCCTGACCCTCAGCCGTCCCCTAATCCTAACCCGTACGCTGACACTAACCCGCGCCCTCACACGTACGCTCCCCCTAGAGCGTTGTCGTACCCTCACCTGGACCCTAAACCGTCCCCGTCCCCTAACCCTAACCCTAGCCCGAACCCTAACCCTAACCCTTCCCCGAAGCCTGACCACCAGCCGTCCCCTAATCCTAACCCGTACGCTGACACTAACCCGCGCCCTCACACGTACGCTCCCCCTAGAGCGTTGTCGTACCCTCACCTGCACCCTAAACCGTCCCCGTCCCCTAACCCTAACCCTAGCCTTAACCCTAATCCTAACCCTTCCCCGAAGCCTGACCCTCAGCCGTCCCCTAATCCTAACCCGTACGCTGACACTAACCCGCGCCCTCACACGTACGCTCCCCCTAGAGCGTTGTCGTACCCTCACCTGGACCCTAAACCGTCCCCGTCCCCTAACCCTAACCCTAGCCCGAACCCTAACCCTAACCCTTCCCCGAAGCCTGACCCTCAGCCGTCCCCTAATCCTAACCCGTACGCTGACACTAACCCGCGCCCTCACACGTACGCTCCCCCTAGAGCGTTGTCGTACCCTCACCTGGACCCTAAACCGTCCCCGTCCCCTAACCCTAACCCTAGCCCGAACCCTAACCCTAACCCTTCCCCGAAGCCTGACCCTCAGCCGTCCCCTAATCCTAACCCGTACGCTGACACTAACCCGCGCCCTCACACGTACGCTCCCCCTAGAGCGTTGTCGTACCCTCACCTGGACCCTAAACCGTCCCCGTCCCCTAACCCTAACCCTGGGCCGAACCCTAACCCTAACACTTTCCCGAAGCCTGACCTTCACCCGTCCCCTAATCCTAACCCGTACGCTGACACTAACCCGCGCCCTCACACGTACGCTCCCCCTAGAGCGTTGTCATACCCTCACCTGGACCCTAAACAGTCCCCGTCGCCTAACCCTAACCCTAGCCCGAACCCTAACCCTAACCCTTCCCCGAAGCCTGACCCTCAGCCGTCCCCTAATCCTAACCCGTACGCTGACACTAACCCACGCCCTCACACGTACGCTCCCCCTAGAGCATTGTCGTACCCTCACCTGGACCCTGAACCGTCCCCGTCCCCTAACCCTAACCCTAGCCCGAACCCTAACCCTAACCCTTCCCCGAAGCCTGACCCTCAGCCGTCCCCTAATCCTAACCCGTACACTGACACTAACCCGCGCCCTCACACGTACGCTCCCCCTAGAGCGTTGTCATACCCTCACCTGGACCCTGAACCGTCCCCGTCCCCTAACCCTAACCCTAGCCCGAACCCTAACACTAACCCTTCCCCGAAGCCTGACCCTCAGCCGTCCCCTAATCCTAACCCGTACGCTGACACTAACCCGCGCCCTCACACGTACGCTCCCCCTAGAGCGTTGTCGTACCCTCACCTGGACCCTAAACCGTCCCCGTCCCCTAACCCTAACCCTAGCCCGAACCCTAACCCTAACCCTTCCCCGAAGCCTGACCCTCAGCCGTCCCCTAATCCTAACACGTACGCTGACACTAACCCGCGCCCTCACACGTACGCTCCCCCTAGAGCGTTGTCGTACCCTCACCTGGACCCTAAACCGTCCCCGTCCCCTAACCCTAACACTAGCCCGAACCCTAACCCTAACCCTTCCCCGAAGCCTGACCCTCACCCGTCCCCTAATCCTAACCCGTACGCTGACACTAACCCGCGCCCTCAAACGTACGCTCCCCCTAGAGCGTTGTCGTACCCTCACCTGGACCCTAAACCGTCCCCGTCCCCTAACCCTAACCCTAGGCCGAACCCTAACCCTAACCCTTCCCCGAAGCCTGACCCTCACCCGTCCCCTAATCCTAACCCGTACGCTGACACTAACCCGCGCCCTCACACGTACGCTCCCCCTAGAGCGTTGTCGTACCCTCACCTGGACCCTAAACCGTCCCCGTCCCCTAACCCTAACCCTAGCCCGAACCCTAACCCTAACCCTTCCCCGAAGCCTGACCCTCAGCCGTCCCCTAATCCTAACCCGTACGCTGACACTAACCCGAGCCCTCACACGTACCCTCCCCCTAGAGCGTTGTCGTACCCTCACCTGGACCCTGAACCGTCCCCGTCCCCTAACCCTAACCCTAGCCCGAACCCTAACCCTAACCCTTCCCCGAAGCCTGACCCTCAGCTGTCCCCTAATCCTAACCCGTACGCTGACACTAACCCGCGCCCTCACACGTACGCTCCCCCTAGAGCGTTGTTGTACACTCACCTGGACCCTGAACCGTCCCCGTCCCCTAACCCTAACCCTAGCCCGAACCCTAACCCTAACCCTTCCCCGAAGCCTGACCCTCAGCCGTCCCCTAATCCTAACCCGTACGCTGACACTAACCCGCGCCCTCACACGTACGCTCCCCCTAGAGCGTTGTCGTACCCTCACCTGGACCCTGAACCGTCCCCGTCCCCTAACCCTAACCCTAGGCCGAACCCTAACCCTAACCCTTCCCCGAAGCCTGACCCTCACCCGTCCCCTAATCCTAACCCGTACGCTGACACTAACCCGCGCCCTCACACGTACGCTTCCCCTAGAGCGTTGTCGTACCCTCACCTGGACCCTGAACCGTCCCCGTCCCCTAACCCTAACCCTAGGCCGAACCCTAACCCTAACCCTTCCCCGAAGCCTGACCCTCAGCCGTCCCCTAATCCTAACCCGTACGCTGACACTAACCCGCGCCCTCACACGTACGCTCCCCCTAGAGCGTTGTCGTACCCTCACCTGGACCCTGAACCGTGTCCGTCCCCTAACCCTAACCCTAGCCCGAACCCTAACCCTAACCCTTCCCCGAAGCCTGACCCTCAGCCGTCCCCTAATCCTAACCCGTACGCTGACACTAACCCGCGCCCTCACACGTACGCTCCCCCTAGAGCGTTGTCGTACCCTCACCTGGACCCTGAACCGTCCCCGTCCCCTAACCCTAACCCTAGCCCGAACCCTAACCCTAACACTTCCCCGAAGCCTGACCCTCAGCCGTCCCCTAATCCTAACCCGTATGCTGAAACTAACCCGCGCCCTCACACGTACGCTCCCCCTAGAGCGTTGTCGTACCCTCACCTGGACCCTGAACCGTCCCCGTCCCCTAACCCTAACCCTAGCCCGAACCCTAACCCTAACCCTTCCCCGAAGCCTGACCCTCAGCCGTCCCCTAATCCTAACCCGTACGCTGACACTAACCCGCGCCCTCACACGTACGCTCCCCCTAGAGCGTTGTCGTACCCTCACCTGGACCCTAAACCGTCCCCGTCCCCTAACCCTAACCCTAGGCCGAACCCTAACCCTAACCCTTCCCCGAAGCCTGACCCTCAGCCGTCCCCTAATCCTAACCCGTACGCTGACACTAACCCGCGCCCTCACACGTACGCTCCCCCTAGAGCGTTGTCGTACCCTCACCTGGACCCTAAACCGTCCCCGTCCCCTAACCCTAACCCTAGCCCGAACCCTAACCCTAACCCTTCCCCGAAGCCTGACCCTCAGCCGTCCCCTAATCCTAACCCGTACGCTGACACTAACCCGCGCCCTCACACGTACGCTCCCCTAGAGCTTTGTCGTACCCTCACCTGGACCCTAAACCGTCCCCGTCCCCTAACCCTAACCCTAGCCCGAACCCTAACCCTAACCCTTCCCCGAAGCCTGACCCTCAGCCGTCCCCTAATCCTAACCCGTACGCTGACACTAACCCGCGCCCTCACACTTACGCTCCCCCTAGAGCGTTGTCGTACCCTCACCTGGACCCTAAACCGTCCCCGTCCCCTAACCCTAACCCTAGCCCGAACCCTAACCCTAACCCTTCCCCGAAGCCAGACCCTCACCCGTCCCCTAATCCTAACCCGTACGCTGACACTAACCCACGCCCTCACACGTACGTTCCCCCTAGAGCGTTGTCGTACACTCACCTGGACCCTAAACCGTCCCCGTCCCCTAACCCTAACCCTAGGCCGAACCCTAACCCTAACCCTTCCCCGAAGCCTGACCCTCAGCCGTCCCCTAATCCTAACCCGTACGCTGACACTAACCCGCGCCCTCACACGTACGCTCCCCCTAGAGCGTTGTCGTACCCTCACCTGGACCCTAAACCGTCCCCGTCCCCTAACCCTAACCCTAGCCCGAACCCTAACCCTAACCCTTCCCCGAAGCCTGACCCTCAGCCGTCCCCTAATCCTAACCCGTACGCTGACACTAACCCGCGCCCTCACACGTACGCTCCCCCTAGAGCGTTGTCGTACCCTCACCTGGACCCTGAACCGTCCCCGTCCCCTAACACTAACCCTAGGCCGAACCCTAACCCTAACCCTTCCTCGAAGCCTGACCCTCACCCGTCCCGTAATCCTAACCCGTAGGCTGACACTAACCTGCGCCCTCACATGTACGCTCCCCCTAGAGCGTTGTCGTACCCTCACCTGGACCCTAAACCGTCCCCGTCCCCTAACCCTAACCCTAGCCCGAACCCTAACCCTAACCCTTCCCCGAAGCCTGACCCTCAGCCGTTCCCTAATCCTAACCCGTACGCTGACACTAACCCGCGCCCTCACACGTACGCTCCCCCTAGAGCGTTGTCGTACCCTCACCTGGACCCTAAACCGTCCCCGTCCCCTAACCCTAACCCTAGGCCGAACCCTAACCCTAACACTTCCCCGAAGCCTGACCCTCAGCCGTCCCCTAATCCTAACCCGTACGCTGACACTAACCCGCGCCCTCACACGTACGCTCCCCCTAGAGCGTTGTCGTACCCTCACCTGGACCCTAAACCGTCCCCGTCCCCTAACCCTAACCCTAGCCCGAACCCTAACCCTAACCCTTCCCCGAAGCCTGACCCTCACCCGTCCCCTAATCCTAACCCGTACGCTGACACTAACCCGCGCCCTCACACGTACGCTCCCCCTAGAGCGTTGTCGTACCCTCACCTGGACCCTGAACCGTCCCCGTCCCCTAACCCTAACCCTAGCCCGAACCCTAACCCTAACACTTCCCCGAAGCCTGACCCTCAGCCGTCCCCTAATCCTAACCCGTATGCTGAAACTAACCCGCGCCCTCACACGTACGCTCCCCCTAGAGCGCTGTCGTACCCTCACCTGGACCCTGAACCGTCCCCGTCCCCTAACCCTAACCCTAGCCCGAACCCTAACCCTAACCCTTCCCCGAAGCCTGACCCTCAGCCGTCCCCTAATCCTAACCCGTACGCTGACACTAACCCGCGCCCTCACACGTACGCTCCCCCTAGAGCGTTGTCGTACCCTCACCTGGACCCTAAACCGTCCCCGTCCCCTAACCCTAACCCTAGGCCGAACCCTAACCCTAACCCTTCCCCGAAGCCTGACCCTCAGCCGTCCCCTAATCCTAACCCGTACGCTGACACTAACCCGCGCCCTCACACGTACGCTCCCCCTAGAGCGTTGTCGTACCCTCACCTGGACCCTAAACCGTCCCCGTCCCCTAACCCTAACCCTAGCCCGAACCCTAACCCTAACCCTTCCCCGAAGCCTGACCCTCAGCCGTCCCCTAATCCTAACCCGTACGCTGACACTAACCCGCGCCCTCACACGTACGCTCCCCTAGAGCTTTGTCGTACCCTCACCTGGACCCTAAACCGTCCCCGTCCCCTAACCCTAACCCTAGCCCGAACCCTAACCCTAACCCTTCCCCGAAGCCTGACCCTCAGCCGTCCCCTAATCCTAACCCGTACGCTGACACTAACCCGCGCCCTCACACTTACGCTCCCCCTAGAGCGTTGTCGTACCCTCACCTGGACCCTAAACCGTCCCCGTCCCCTAACCCTAACCCTAGCCCGAACCCTAACCCTAACCCTTCCCCGAAGCCTGACCCTCAGCCGTCCCCTAATCCTAACCCGTACGCTGACACTAACCCGCGCCCTCACACGTACGCTCCCCCTAGAGCGTTGTCGTACCCTCACCTGGACCCTGAACCGTCCCCGTCCCCTAACACTAACCCTAGGCCGAACCCTAACCCTAACCCTTCCTCGAAGCCTGACCCTCACCCGTCCCCTAATCCTAACCCGTACGCTGACACTAACCTGCGCCCTCACATGTACGCTCCCCCTAGAGCGTTGTCGTACCCTCACCTGGACCCTAAACCGTCCCCGTCCCCTAACCCTAACCCTAGCCCGAACCCTAACCCTAACCCTTCCCCGAAGCCTGACCCTCAGCCGTCCCCTAATCCTAACCCGTACGCTGACACTAACCCGCGCCCTCACACGTACGCTCCCCCTAGAGCGTTGTCGTACCCTCACCTGGACCCTAAACCGTCCCCGTCCCCTAACCCTAACCCTAGGCCGAACCCTAACCCTAACCCTTCCCCGAAGCCTGACCCTCACCCGTCCCCTAATCCTAACCCGTACGCTGACACTAACCCGCGCCCTCACACGTACGCTCCCCCTAGAGCGTTGTCGTACCCTCACCTGGACCCTAAACCGTCCCCGTCCCCTAACCCTAACCCTAGCCCGAACCCTAACCCTAACCCTTCCCCGAAGCCTGACCCTCAGCCGTCCCCTAATCCTAACCCGTACGCTGACACTAACCCGAGCCCTCACACGTACCCTCCCCCTAGAGCGTTGTCGTACCCTCACCTGGACCCTGAACCGTCCCCGTCCCCTAACCCTAACCCTAGCCCGAACCCTAACCCTAACCCTTCCCCGAAGCCTGACCCTCAGCCGTCCCCTAATCCTAACCCGTACGCTGACACTAACCCGCGCCCTCACACGTACGCTCCCCCTAGAGCGTTGTTGTACACTCACCTGGACCCTGAACCGTCCCCGTCCCCTAACCCTAACCCTAGCCCGAACCCTAACCCTAACCCTTCCCCGAAGCCTGACCCTCACCCGTCCCCTAATCCTAACCCGTACGCTGACACTAACCCGCGCCCTCACACGTACGCTCCCCCTAGAGCGTTGTCGTACCCTCACCTGGACCCTGAACCGTCCCCGTCCCCTAACCCTAACCCTAGGCCGAACCCTAACCCTAACCCTTCCCCGAAGCCTGACCCTCACCCGTCCCCTAATCCTAACCCGTACGCTGACACTAACCCGCGCCCTCACACGTACGCTTCCCCTAGAGCGTTGTCGTACCCTCACCTGGACCCTGAACCGTCCCCGTCCCCTAACCCTAACCCTAGGCCGAACCCTAACCCTAACCCTTCCCCGAAGCCTGACCCTCAGCCGTCCCCTAATCCTAACCCGTACGCTGACACTAACCCGCGCCCTCACACGTACGCTCCCCCTAGAGCGTTGTCGTACCCTCACCTGGACCCTGAACCGTGTCCGTCCCCTAACCCTAACCCTAGCCCGAACCCTAACCCTAACCCTTCCCCGAAGCCTGACCCTCAGCCGTCCCCTAATCCTAACCCGTACGCTGACACTAACCCGCGCCCTCACACGTACGCTCCCCCTAGAGCGTTGTCGTACCCTCACCTGGACCCTGAACCGTCCCCGTCCCCTAACCCTAACCCTAGCCCGAACCCTAACCCTAACACTTCCCCGAAGCCTGACCCTCAGCCGTCCCCTAATCCTAACCCGTATGCTGAAACTAACCCGCGCCCTCACACGTACGCTCCCCGTAGAGCGTTGTCGTACCCTCACCTGGACCCTGAACCGTCCCCGTCCCCTAACCCTAACCCTAGCCCGAACCCTAACCCTAACCCTTCCCCGAAGCCTGACCCTCAGCCGTCCCCTAATCCTAACCCGTACGCTGACACTAACCCGCGCCCTCACACGTACGCTCCCCCTAGAGCGTTGTCGTACCCTCACCTGGACCCTAAAACGTCCCCGTCCCCTAACCCTAACCCTAGGCCGAACCCTAACCCTAACCCTTCCCCGAAGCCTGACCCTCAGCCGTCCCCTAATCCTAACCCGTACGCTGACACTAACCCGCGCCCTCACACGTACGCTCCCCCTAGAGCGTTGTCGTACCCTCACCTGGACCCTAAACCGTCCCCGTCCCCTAACCCTAACCCTAGCCCGAACCCTAACCCTAACCCTTCCCCGAAGCCTGACCCTCAGCCGTCCCATAATCCTAACCCGTACGCTGACACTAACCCGCGCCCTCACACGTACGCTCCCCTAGAGCTTTGTCGTACCCTCACCTGGACCCTAAACCGTCCCCGTCCCCTAACCCTAACCCTAGCCCGAACCCTAACCCTAACCCTTCCCCGAAGCCTGACCCTCAGCCGTCCCCTAATCCTAACCCGTACGCTGACACTAACCCGCGCCCTCACACTTACGCTCCCCCTAGAGCGTTGTCGTACCCTCACCTGGACCCTAAACCGTCCCCGTCCCCTAACCCTAACCCTAGCCCGAACCCTAACCCTAACCCTTCCCCGAAGCCAGACCCTCACCCGTCCCCTAATCCTAACCCGTACGCTGACACTAACCCACGCCCTCACACGTACGTTCCCCCTAGAGCGTTGTCGTACACTCACCTGGACCCTAAACCGTCCCCGTCCCCTAACCCTAACCCTAGGCCGAACCCTAACCCTAACCCTTCCCCGAAGCCTGACCCTCAGCCGTCCCCTAATCCTAACCCGTACGCTGACACTAACCCGCGCCCTCACACGTACGCTCCCCCTAGAGCGTTGTCGTACCCTCACCTGGACCCTAAACCGTCCCCGTCCCCTAACCCTAACCCTAGCCCGAACCCTAACCCTAACCCTTCCCCGAAGCCTGACCCTCAGCCGTCCCCTAATCCTAACCCGTACGCTGACACTAACCCGCGCCCTCACACGTACGCTCCCCCTAGAGCGTTGTCGTACCCTCACCTGGACCCTGAACCGTCCCCGTCCCCTAACACTAACCCTAGGCCGTACCCTAACCCTAACCCTTCCTCGAAGCCTGACCCTCACCCGTCCCGTAATCCTAACCCGTACGCTGACACTAACCTGCGCCCTCACATGTACGCTCCCCCTAGAGCGTTGTCGTACCCTCACCTGGACCCTAAACCGTCCCCGTCCCCTAACCCTAACCCTAGCCCGAACCCTAACCCTAACCCTTCCCCGAAGCCTGACCCTCAGCCGTCCCCTAATCCTAACCCGTACGCTGACACTAACCCGCGCCCTCACACGTACGCTCCCCCTAGAGCGTTGTCGTACCCTCACCTGGACCCTAAACCGTCCCCGTCCCCTAACCCTAACCCTAGGCCGAACCCTAACCCTAACACTTCCCCGAAGCCTGACCCTCAGCCGTCCCCTAATCCTAACCCGTACGCTGACACTAACCCGCGCCCTCACACGTACGCTCCCCCTAGAGCGTTGTCGTACCCTCACCTGGACCCTAAACCGTCCCCGTCCCCTAACCCTAACCCTAGCCCGAACCCTAACCCTAACCCTTCCCCGAAGCCTGACCCTCACCCGTCCCCTAATCCTAACCCGTACGCTGACACTAACCCGCGCCCTCACACGTACGCTCCCCCTAGAGCGTTGTCGTACCCTCACCTGGACCCTGAACCGTCCCCGTCCCCTAACCCTAACCCTAGCCCGAACCCTAACCCTAACACTTCCCCGAAGCCTGACCCTCAGCCGTCCCCTAATCCTAACCCGTATGCTGAAACTAACCCGCGCCCTCACACGTACGCTCCCCCTAGAGCGTTGTCGTACCCTCACCTGGACCCTGAACCGTCCCCGTCCCCTAACCCTAACCCTAGCCCGAACCCTAACCCTAACCCTTCCCCGAAGCCTGACCCTCAGCCGTCCCCTAATCCTAACCCGTACGCTGACACTAACCCGCGCCCTCACACGTACGCTCCCCCTAGAGCGTTGTCGTACCCTCACCTGGACCCTAAACCGTCCCCGTCCCCTAACCCTAACCCTAGGCCGAACCCTAACCCTAACCCTTCCCCGAAGCCTGACCCTCAGCCGTCCCCTAATCCTAACCCGTACGCTGACACTAACCCGCGCCCTCACACGTACGCTCCCCCTAGAGCGTTGTCGTACCCTCACCTGGACCCTAAACCGTCCCCGTCCCCTAACCCTAACCCTAGCCCGAACCCTAACCCTAACCCTTCCCCGAAGCCTGACCCTCAGCCGTCCCCTAATCCTAACCCGTACGCTGACACTAACCCGCGCCCTCACACGTACGCTCCCCTAGAGCTTTGTCGTACCCTCACCTGGACCCTAAACCGTCCCCGTCCCCTAACCCTAACCCTAGCCCGAACCCTAACCCTAACCCTTCCCCGAAGCCTGACCCTCAGCCGTCCCCTAATCCTAACCCGTACGCTGACACTAACCCGCGCCCTCACACTTACGCTCCCCCTAGAGCGTTGTCGTACCCTCACCTGGACCCTAAACCGTCCCCGTCCCCTAACCCTAACCCTAGCCCGAACCCTAACCCTAACACTTCCCCGAAGCCTGACCCTCAGCCGTCCCCTAATCCTAACCCGTACGCTGACACTAACCCGCGCCCTCACACGTACGCTCCCCCTAGAGCGTTGTCGTACCCTCACCTGGACCCTGAACCGTCCCCGTCCCCTAACACTAACCCTAGGCCGAACCCTAACCCTAACCCTTCCTCGAAGCCTGACCCTCACCCGTCCCCTAATCCTAACCCGTACGCTGACACTAACCTGCGCCCTCACATGTACGCTCCCCCTAGAGCGTTGTCGTACCCTCACCTGGACCCTAAACCGTCCCCGTCCCCTAACCCTAACCCTAGCCCGAACCCTAACCCTAACCCTTCCCCGAAGCCTGACCCTCAGCCGTCCCCTAATCCTAACCCGTACGCTGACACTAACCCGCGCCCTCACACGTACGCTCCCCCTAGAGCGTTGTCGTACCCTCACCTGGACCCTGAACCGTCCCCGTCCCCTAACACTAACCCTAGGCCGAACCCTAACCCTAACCCTTCCTCGAAGCCTGACCCTCACCCGTCCCCTAATCCTAACCCGTACGCTGACACTAACCTGCGCCCTCACATGTACGCTCCCCCTAGAGCGTTGTCGTACCCTCACCTGGACCCTATACCGTCCCCGTCCCCTAACCCTAACCCTAGCCCGAACCCTAACCCTAACCCTTCCCCGAAGCCTGACCCTCAGCCGTCCCCTAATCCTAACCCGTACGCTGACACTAACCCGCGCCCTCACACGTACGCTCCCCCTAGAGCGTTGTCGTACCCTCACCTGGACCCTAAACCGTCCCCGTCCCCTAACCCTAACCCTAGGCCGAACCCTAACCCTAACACTTCCCCGAAGCCTGACCCTCAGCCGTCCCCTAATCCTAACCCGTACGCTGACACTAACCCGCGCCCTCACACGTACGCTCCCCCTAGAGCGTTGTCGTACCCTCACCTGGACCCTAAACCGTCCCCGTCCCCTAACCCTAACCCTAGCCCGAACCCTAACCCTAACCCTTCCCCGAAGCCTGACCCTCACCCGTCCCCTAATCCTAACCCGTACGCTGACACTAACCCGCGCCCTCACACGTACGCTCCCCCTAGAGCGTTGTCGTACCCTCACCTGGACCCTAAACCTTCCCCGTCCCCTAACCCTAACCCTAGCCCGAACCCTAACCCTAACCCTTCCCCGAAGCCTGACCCTCACACGTCCCCTAATCCTAAACCGTACGCTGACACTAACCCGTGCCCTCACACGTACGCTCCCCCTAGAGCGTTGTCGTACCCTCACCTGGACCCTGAACCGTCCCCATCCCCTAACCCTAACACTAGCCCGAACCCTAACCCTAACCCTTTCCCGAAGCCTGACCCTCAGCCGTCCCCTAATCCTAACCCGTACGCTGACACTAACCCGCGCCCTCACACGTACGCTCCCCCTAGAGCGTTGTCGTACCCTCACCTGGACCCTAAACCGTCCCCGTCCCCTAACCCTAACCCTAGCCCGAACCCTAACCCTAACCCTTCCCCGAAGCCTGACCCTCAGCCGTCCCCTAATCCTAACCCGTACGCTGACACTAACCCGCGCCCTCACACGTACGCTCCCCCTAGAGCGTTGTCGTACCCTCACCTGGACCCTAAACCGTCCCCGTCCCCTAACCCTAACCCTAGGCCGAACCCTAACCCTAACCCTTCCCCGAAGCCTGACCCTCAGCCGTCCTCTAATCCTAACCCGTACGCTGACACTAACCCGCGCCCTCACACGTACGCTCCCCCTAGAGCGTTGTCGTACCCTCACCTGGACCCTAAACCGTCCCCGTCCCCTAACCCTAACCCTAGCCCGAACCCTAACCCTAACCCTTCCCCGAAGCCTGACCCTCAGCCGTCCCCTAATCCTAACCCGTACGCTGACACTAACCCGCGCCCTCACACGTACGCTCCCCTAGAGCTTTGTCGTACCCTCACCTGGACCCTAAACCGTCCCCGTCCCCTAACCCTAACCCTAGCCCGAACCCTAACCCTAACCCTTCCCCGAAGCCTGACCCTCAGCCGTCCCCTAATCCTAACCCGTACGCTGACACTAACCCGCGCCCTCACACTTACGCTCCCCCTAGAGCGTTGTCGTACCCTCACCTGGACCCTAAACCGTCCCCATCCCCTAACCCTAACCCTAGCCCGAACACTAACCCTAACCCTTCCCCGAAGCCAGACCCTCACCCGTCCCCTAATCCTAACCCCTACGCTGACACTAACCCACGCCCTCACACGTACGTTCCCCCTAGAGCGTTGTCGTACACTCACCTGGACCCTAAACCGTCCCCGTCCCCTAACCCTAACCCTAGGCCGAACCCTAACCCTAACCCTTCCCCGAAGCCTGACCCTCAGCCGTCCCCTAATCCTAACCCGTACGCTGACACTAACCCGCGCCCTCACACGTACGCTCCCCCTAGAGCGTTGTCGTACCCTCACCTGGACCCTAAACCGTCCCCGTCCCCTAACCCTAACCCTAGCCCGAACCCTAACCCTAACCCTTCCCCGAAGCCTGACCCTCAGCCGTCCCCTAATCCTAACCCGTACGCTGACACTAACCCGCGCCCTCACACGTACGCTCCCCCTAGAGCGTTGTCGTACCCTCACCTGGACCCTGAACCGTCCCCGTCCCCTAACACTAACCCTAGGCCGAACCCTAACCCTAACCCTTCCTCGAAGCCTGACCCTCACCCGTCCCCTAATCCTAACCCGTACGCTGACACTAACCTGCGCCCTCACATGTACGCTCCCCCTAGAGCGTTGTCGTACCCTCACCTGGACCCTAAACCGTCCCCGTCCCCTAACCCTAACCCTAGCCCGAACCCTAACCCTAACCCTTCCCCGAAGCCTGACCCTCAGCCGTCCCCTAATCCTAACCCGTACGCTGACACTAACCCGCGCCCTCACACGTACGCTCCCCCTAGAGCGTTGTCGTACCCTCACCTGGACCCTAAACCGTCCCCGTCCCCTAACCCTAACCCTAGGCCGAACCCTAACCCTAACACTTCCCCGAAGCCTGACCCTCAGCCGTCCCCTAATCCTAACCCGTACGCTGACACTAACCCGCGCCCTCACACGTACGCTCCCCCTAGAGCATTGTCGTACCCTCACCTGGACCCTAAACTGTCCCCGTCCCCTAACCCTAACCCTAGCCCGAACCCTAACCCTAACCCTTCCCCGAAGCCTGACCCTCACCCGTCCCCTAATCCTAACCCGTACGCTGACACTAACCCGCGCCCTCACACGTACGCTCCCCCTAGAGCGTTGTCGTACCCTCACCTGGACCCTAAACCGTCCCCGTCCCCTAACCCTAACCCTAGCCCGAACCCTAACCCTAACCCTTCCCCGAAGCCTGACCCTCACACGTCCCCTAATCCTAACCCGTACGCTGAAACTAACCCGTGCCCTCACACGTACGCTCCCCCTAGAGCGTTGTCGTACCCTCACCTGGACCCTGAACCGTCCCCATCCCCTAACCCTAACACTAGCCCGAACCCTAACCCTAACCCTTTCCCGAAGCCTGACCCTCAGCCGTCCCCTAATCCTAACCCGTACGCTGACACTAACCCGCGCCCTCACACGTACGCTCCCCCTAGTGCGTTGTCGTACCCTCACCGGGACCCTAAACCGTCCCCGTCCCCTAACACTAACCCTAGCCCGAACCCTAACCCTAACCCTTCCCCGAAGCCTGACCCTCAGCCGTCCCCTAATCCTAACCCGTACGCTAACACTAACCCGCGCCCTCACACGTACGCTCCCCCTAGAGCGTTGTCGTACCCTCACCTGGACCCTAAACCGTCCCCGTCCCCTAACCCTAACCCTAGCCCGAACCCTAACACTAACCCTTCCCCGAAGCCTGACCCTCACCCGTCCCCTAATCCTAACCCGTACGCTGACACTAACCCGCGCCCTCACACGTACGCTCCCCCTAGAGCGTTGTCGTTCCCTCACCTGGACCCTAAACCGTCCCCATCCCCTAACCCTAACCCTAGCCCGAACCCTAACCCTAACCCTTCCCCGAAGCCTGACCCTCACCCGTCCCCTAATCCTAACCCGTACGCTGACACTAACCCACGCCCTAACACGTAGGCTCCCCCTAGAGCGTTGTCGTACCCTCACCTGTACCCTGAACCGTCCCCGTCCCCTAACCCTAACCCTAGCCCGAACCCTAATCCTAACCCTTCCCCGAAGCCTGACCCTCAGCCGTCCCCTAATCCTAACCCGTACGCTGACACTAACCCGCGCCCTCACACGTACGCTCCCCCTAGAGCGTTGTCGTACCCTCACCTGGACCCTAAACCGTCCCCGTCCCCTAACCCTAACCCTAGGCCGAACCCTAACCCTAACCCTTCCCCGAGGCCTGACCCTCAGCCGTCCCCTAATCCTAACCCGTACGCTGACACTAACCCGCGCCCTCACACGTACGCTCCCCCTAGAGCGTTGTCGTACCCTCACCTGGACCCTAAACCGTCCCCGTCCCCTAACCCTAACCCTAGCCCGAACCCTAACCCTAACCCTTCCCCGAAGCCTGACCCTCAGCCGTCCCCTAATCCTAACCCGTACGCTGACACTAACCCGCGCCCTCACACGTACGCTCCCCCTAGAGCGTTGTCGTACCCTCACCTGGACCCTAAACCGTCCCCGTCCCCTAACCCTAACCCTAGGCCGAACCCTAACCCTAACCCTTCCCCGAAGCCTGACCCTCAGCCGTCCCCTAATCCTAACCCGTACGCTGACACTAACCCGCGCCCTCACACGTACGCTCCCCCTAGAGC
Organism: Globicephala melas; assembly: GCF_963455315.2. Lineage (NCBI taxonomy): Eukaryota > Metazoa > Chordata > Mammalia > Artiodactyla > Delphinidae > Globicephala > Globicephala melas. Next base: position 110,428 of record NC_083325.1, read on the forward strand.
GTTGTCGTACCCTCACCTGGACCCTAAACCGTCCCCGTCCCCTAACCCTAACCCTAGCCCGAACCCTAACCCTAACCCTTCCCCGAATCCTGACCCTCAGCCGTCCCCTAATCCTAACCCGTACGCTGACACTAACCCGCGCCCTCACACGTACGCTCCCCTAGAGCTTTGTCGTACCCTCACCTGGACCCTAAACCGTCCCCGTCCCCTAACCCTAACCCTAGCCCGAACCCTAACCCTAACCCTTCCCCGAAGCCTGACCCTCAGCCGTCCCCTAATCCTAACCCGTACGCTGACACTAACCCGCGCCCTCACACTTACGCTCCCCCTAGAGCGTTGTCGTACCCTCACCTGGACCCTAAACCGTCCCCGTCCCCTAACCCTAACCCTAGCCCGAACACTAACCCTAACCCTTCCCCGAAGCCAGACCCTCACCCGTCCCCTAATCCTAACCCGTACGCTGACACTAACCCACGCCCTCACACGTACGTTCCCCCTAGAGCGTTGTCGTACACTCACCTGGACCCTAAACCGTCCCCGTCCCCTAACCCTAACCCTAGGCCGAACCCTAACCCTAACCCTTCCCCGAAGCCTGACCCTCAGCCGTCCCCTAATCCTAACCCGTACGCTGACACTAAGCCGCGCCCTCACACGTACGCTCCCCCTAGAGCGTTGTCGTACCCTCACCTGGACCCTAAACCGTCCCCGTCCCCTAACCCTAACCCTAGCCCGAACCCTAACCCTAACCCTTCCCCGAAGCCTGACCCTCAGCCGTCCCTTAATCCTAACCCGTACGCTGACACTAACCCGCGCCCTCACACGTACGCTCCCCCTAGAGCGTTGTCGTACCCTCACCTGGACCCTGAACCGTCCCCGTCCCCTAACACTAACCCTAGGCCGAACCCTAACCCTAATCCTTCCTCGAAGCCTGACCCTCACCCGTCCCCTAATCCTAACCCGTACGCTGACACTAACCTGCGCCCTCACATGTACGCTCCCCCTAGAGCGTTGTCGTACCCTCACCTGGACCCTAAACCGTCCCCGTCCCCTAACCCTAACCCTAGCCCGAACCCTAACCCTAACCCTTCCCCGAAGCCTGACCCTCAGCCGTCCCCTAATCCTAACCCGTACGCTGACACTAACCCGCGCCCTCACACGTACGCTCCCCCTAGAGCGTTGTCGTACCCTCACCTGGACCCTAAACCGTCCCCGTCCCCTAACCCTAACCCTAGGCCGAACCCTAACCCTAACACTTCCCCGAAGCCTGACCCTCAGCCGTCCCCTAATCCTAACCCGTACGCTGACACTAACCCGCGCCCTCACACGTACGCTCCCCCTAGAGCATTGTCGTACCCTCACCTGGACCCTAAACTGTCCCCGTCCCCTAACCCTAACCCTAGCCCGAACCCTAACCCTAACCCTTCCCCGAAGCCTGACCCTCACCCGTCCCCTACTCCTAACCCGTACGCTGACACTAACCCGCGCCCTCACACGTACGCTCCCCCTAGAGCGTTGTCGTACCCTCACCTGGACCCTAAACCGTCCCCGTCCCCTAACCCTAACCCTAGCCCGAACCCTAACCCTAACCCTTCCCCGAAGCCTGACCCTCACACGTCCCCTAATCCTAACCCGTACGCTGACACTAACCCGTGCCCTCACACGTACGCTCCCCCTAGAGCGTTGTCGTACCCTCACCTGGACCCTGAACCGTCCCCATCCCCTAACCCTAACACTAGCCCGAACCCTAACCCTAACCCTTTCCCGAAGCCTGACCCTCAGCCGTCCCCTAATCCTAACCCGTACGCTGACACTAACCCGCGCCCTCACACGTACGCTCCCCCTAGTGCGTTGTCGTACCCTCACCGGGACCCTAAACCGTCCCCGTCCCCTAACACTAACCCTAGCCCGAACCCTAACCCTAACCCTTCCCCGAAGCCTGACCCTCAGCCGTCCCCTAATCCTAACCCGTACGCTAACACTAACCCGCGCCCTCACACGTACGCTCCCCCTAGAGCGTTGTCGTACCCTCACCTGGACCCTAAACCGTCCCCGTCCCCTAACCCTAACCCTAGCCCGAACCCTAACACTAACCCTTCCCCGAAGCCTGACCCTCACCCGTCCCCTAATCCTAACCCGTACGCTGACACTAACCCGCGCCCTCACACGTACGCTCCCCCTAGAGCGTTGTCGTTCCCTCACCTGGACCCTAAACCGTCCCCATCCCCTAACCCTAACCCTAGCCCGAACCCTAACCCTAACCCTTCCCCGAAGCCTGACCCTCACCCGTCCCCTAATCCTAACCCGTACGCTGACACTAACCCGCGCCCTAACACGTAGGCTCCCCCTAGAGCGTTGTCGTACCCTCACCTGTACCCTGAACCGTCCCCGTCCCCTAACCCTAACCCTAGCCCGAACCCTAACCCTAACCCTTCCCCGAAGCCTGACCCTCAGCCGTCCCTTAATCCTAACCCGTACGCTGACACTAACCCGCGCCCTCACACGTACGCTCCCCCTAGAGCGTTGTCGTACCCTCACCTGGACCCTGAACCATCCCCGTCCCCTAACCCTAACCCTAGCCCGAACCCTAACCCTAACACTTCCCCGAAGCCTGACACTCAGCCGTCCCCTAATCCTAACCCGTACGCTGACAGCAACCCGCGCCCTCACACGTATGCTCCCCCTAGAGCGTTGTCGTACCCTCACCTGGACCCTGAACCTTCCCCGTCCCCTAACCCTAACCCTAGCCCGAACCCTAACCCTAACCCTTCCCCGAAGCCTGACCCTCAGCCGTCCCCTAATCCTAACCCGTACGCTGACACTAACCCGCGCCCTCACACGTACGCTCCCCCTAGAGCGTTGTCGTACCCTCACCTGAACCCTAAACCGTCCCCGTCCCCTAACCCTAACCCTAGCCCGAACCCTAACCCTAACCCTTCCCCGAAGCCTGACCCTCACCCGTCCCCTAATCCTAACCCGTACGCTGACACTAACCCGCGCCCTCACACGTACGCTCCCCCTAGAGCGTTGTCGTACCCTCACCTGGACCCTAAACCGTCCCCGTCCCCTAACCCTAACCCTAGCCCGAACCCTAACCCTAACCCTTCCCCGAAGCCTGACCCTCAGCCGTCGCCTAATCCTAACCCGTACCCTGACACTAACCCGCGCCCTCACACGTACGCTCCCCCTAGAGCGTTGTCGTACCCTCACGGGGACCCTAAACCGTCCCCGTCCCCTAACCCTAACCCTAGCCCGAACCCTAATCCTAACCCTTCCCCGAAGCCTGACCCTCAGCCGTCCCCTAATCCTAACCCGTACGCTGAAACTAACCCACGCCCTCACACGTACGCTCCCCCTAGAGCGTTGTCGTACCCTCACCTGGACCCTAAACCGTCCCCGTCCCCTAACCCTAACCCTAGGCCGAACCCTAACCCTAACCCTTCCCCGAGGCCTGACCCTCAGCCGTCCCCTAATCCTAACACGTACGCTGACACTAACCCGCGCCCTCACACGTACGCTCCCCCTAGAGCGTTGTCGTACCCTCACCTGGACCCTAAACCGTCCCCGTCCCCTAACCCTAACCCTAGCCCGAACCCTAACCCTAACCCTTCCCCGAAGCCTGACCCTCAGCCGTCCCCTAATCCTAACCCGTACGCTGACACTAACCCGCGCCCTCACACGTACGCTCCCCCTAGAGCGTTGTCGTACCCTCACCTGGACCCTGAACCGTCCCCGTCCCCTAACCCTAACCCTAGGCCGAACCCAAACCCTAACCCTTCCTCGAAGCCTGACCCTCACCCGTCCCCTAATCCTAACCCGTACGCTGACACTAACCCGCGCCCTCACATGTACGCTCCCCCTAGAGCGTTGTCGTACCCTCACCTGGACCCTAAACCGTCCCCGTCCCCTGACCCTAACCCTAGTCCGAACCCTAACCCTAACCCTTCCCCGAAGCCTGACCCTCAGCCGTCCCCTAATCCTAACCCGTACGCTGACACTAACCCGCGCCCTCACACGTACGCTCCCCCTAGAGCGTTGTCGTACCCTCACCTGGACCCTAAACCGTCCCCGTCCCCTAACCCTAACCCTAGGCCGAACCCTAACCCTAACCCTTCCCCGAAGCCTGACCCTCAGCCGTCCCCTAATCCTAACCCGTACGCTGACACTAACCCGCGCCCTCACACGTACGCTCCCCCTAGAGCGTTGTCGTACCCTCACCTGGACCCTAAACCGTTCCCGTCCCCTAACCCTAACCCTAGCCCGAACCCTAACCCTAACCCTTCCCCGAAGCCTGACCCTCAGCCGTCCCCTAATCCTAACCCGTACGCTGACACTAACCCGCGCCCTCACACGTACGCTCCCCTAGAGCTTTGTCGTACCCTCACCTGGACCCTAAACCGTCCCCGTCCCCTAACCCTAACCCTAGCCCGAACCCTAACCCTAACCCTTCCCCGAAGCCTGACCCTCACCCGTCCCCTAATCCTAACCCGTTCGCTGACACTAACCCGCGCCCTCACACGTACGCTCCCCCTAGAGCGTTGTCGTACCCTCACCTGGACCCTAAACCGTCCCCGTCCCCTAACCCTAACCCTAGCCCGAACCCTAACCCTAACCCTTCCCCGAAGCCTGACCCTCACCCGTCCCCTAATCCTAACCCGTTCGCTGACACTAACCCGCGCCCTCACACGTACGCTCCCCCTAGAGCGTTGTCGTACCCTCACCTGGACCCTAAACCGTCCCCGTCCCCTAACCCTAACCCTAGCCCGAACCCTAACCCTTCCCCGAAGCCTGACCCTCAGCCGTCCCCTAATCCTAACCCGTACGCTGACACTAAACCGCGCCCTCACACGTACGCTCCCCCTAGAGCGTTGTCGTACCCTCACCTGGACCCTAAACCGTCCCCGTCCCCTAACCCTAACCCTAGCCCGAACCCTAACCCTAACCCTTCCCCGAAGCCTGACCACCAGCCGTCCCCTAATCCTAACCCGTACGCTGACACTAACCCGCGCCCTCACACGTACGCTCCCCCTAGAGCGTTGTCGTACCCTCACCTGCACCCTAAACCGTCCCCGTCCCCTAACCCTAACCCTAGCCTTAACCCTAATCCTAACCCTTCCCCGAAGCCTGACCCTCAGCCGTCCCCTAATCCTAACCCGTACGCTGACACTAACCCGCGCCCTCACACGTACGCTCCCCCTAGAGCGTTGTCGTACCCTCTCCTGGACCCTAAACCGTCCCCGTCCCCTAACCCTAACCCTAGCCCGAACCCTAACCCTAACCCTTCCCCGAAGCCTGACCCTCAGCCGTCCCCTAATCCTAACCCGTACGCTGACACTAACCCGCGCCCTCACACGTACGCTCCCCCTAGAGCGTTGTCGTACCCTCACCTGGACCCTAAACCGTCCCCGTCCCCTAACCCTAACCCTAGCCCGAACCCTAACCCTAACCCTTCCCCGAAGCCTGACCCTCAGCCGTCCCCTAATCCTAACCCGTACGCTGACACTAACCCGCGCCCTCACACGTACGCTCCCCCTAGAGCGTTGTCGTACCCTCACCTGGACCCTAAACCGTCGCCGTCCCCTAACCCTAACCCTGGGCCGAACCCTAACCCTAACACTTTCCAGAAGCCTGACCTTCACCCGTCCCCTAATCCTAACCCGTACGCTGACACTAACCCGCGCCCTCACACGTACGCTCCCCCTAGAGCGTTGTCATACCCTCACCTGGACCCTAAACAGTCCCCGTCGCCTAACCCTAAGCCTAGCCCGAACCCTAACCCTAACCCTTCCCCGAAGCCTGACCCTCAGCCGTCCCCTAATCCTAACCCGTACGCTGACACTAACCCACGCCCTCACACGTACGCTCCCCCTAGAGCATTGTCGTACCCTCACCTGGACCCTGAACCGTCCCCGTCCCCTAACCCTAACCCTAGCCCGAACCCTAACCCTAACCCTTCCCCGAAGCCTGACCCTCAGCCGTCCCCTAATCCTAACCCGTACACTGACACTAACCCGCGCCCTCACAAGTACGCTCCCCCTAGAGCGTTGTCATACCCTCACCTGGACCCTGAACCGTCCCCGTCCCCTAACCCTAACCCTAGCCCGAACCCTAACACTAACCCTTCCCCGAAGCCTGACCCTCAGCCGTCCCCTAATCCTAACCCGTACGCTGACACTAACCCGCGCCCTCACACGTACGCTCCCCCTAGAGCGTTGTCGTACACTCACCTGGACCCTAAACCGTCCCCGTCCCCTAACCCTAACCCTAGCCCGAACCCTAACCCTAACCCTTCCCCGAAGCCTGACCCTCAGCCGTCCCCTAATCCTAACACGTACGCTGACACTAACCCGCGCCCTCACACGTACGCTCCCCCTAGAGCGTTGTCGTACCCTCACCTGGACCCTAAACCGTCCCCGTCCCCTAACCCTAACCCTAGGCCGAACCCTAACCCTAACCCTTCCCCGAAGCCTGACCCTCACCCGTCCCCTAATCGTAACCCGTACGCTGACACTAACCCGCGCCCTCACACGTACGCTCCCCCTAGAGCGTTGTCGTACCCTCACCTGGACCCTAAACCGTCCCCGTCCCCTAACCCTAACCCTAGCCCGAACCCTAACCCTAACCCTTCCCCGAAGCCTGACCCTCAGCCGTCCCCTAATCCTAACCCGTACGCTGACACTAACCCGAGCCCTCACACGTACGCTCCCCCTAGAGCGTTGTCGTACCCTCACCTGGACCCTGAACCGTCCCCGTCCCCTAACCCTAACCCTAGCCCGAACCCTAACCCTAACCCTTCCCCGAAGCCTGACCCTCAGCCGTCCCCTAATCCTAACCCGTACGCTGACACTAACCCGCGCCCTCACACGTACGCTCCCCCTAGAGCGTTGTCGTACACTCACCTGGACCCTGAACCGTCCCCGTCCCCTAACCCTAACCCTAGCCCGAACCCTAACCCTAACCCTTCCCCGAAGCCTGACCCTCACCCGTCCCCTAATCCTAACCCGTACGCTGACACTAACCCGCGCCCTCACACGTACGCTCCCCCTAGAGCGTTGTCGTACCCTCACCTGGACCCTGAACCGTCCCCGTCCCCTAACCCTAACCCTAGGCCGAACCCTAACCCTAACCCTTCCCCGAAGCCTGACCCTCACCCGTCCCCTAATCCTAACCCGTACGCTGACACTAACCCGCGCCCTCACACGTATGCTCCCCCTAGAGCGTTGTCGTACCCTCACCTGGACCCTGAACCGTCCCCGTCCCCTAACCCTAACCCTAGCCCGAACCCTAACCCTAACCCTTCCCCGAAGCCTGACCCTCAGCCGTCCCCTAATCCTAACCCGTACGCTGACACTAACCCGCGCCCTCACACGTACGCTCCCTCTAGAGCGTTGTCGTACCCTCACCTGGACCCTGAACCGTGTCCGTCCCCTAACCCTAACCCTAGCCCGAACCCTAACCCTAACCCTTCCCCGAAGCCTGACCCTCAGCCGTCCCCTAATCCTAACCCGTACGCTGACACTAACCCGCGCCCTCACACGTACGCTCCCCCTAGAGCGTTGTCGTACCCTCACCTGGACCCTGAACCGTCCCCGTCCCCTAACCCTAACCCTAGCCCGAACCCTAACCCTAACACTTCCCCGAAGCCTGACCCTCAGCCGTCCCCTAATCCTAACCCGTATGCTGAAACTAACCCGCGCCCTCACACGTACGCTCCCCCTAGAGCGTTGTCGTACCCTCACCTGGACCCTGAACCGTCCCCGTCCCCTAACCCTAACCCTAGCCCGAACCCTAACCCTAACCCTTCCCCGAAGCCTGACCCTCAGCCGTCCCCTAATCCTAACCCGTACGCTGACACTAACCCGCGCCCTCACACGTACGCTCCCCCTAGAGCGTTGTCGTACCCTCACCTGGACCCTAAACCGTCCCCGTCCCCTAACCCTAACCCTAGGCCGAACCCTAACCCTAACCCTTCCCCGAAGCCTGACCCTCAGCCGTCCCCTAATCCTAACCCGTACGCTGACACTAACCCGCGCCCTCACACGTACGCTCCCCCTAGAGCGTTGTCGTACCCTCACCTGGACCCTAAACCGTCCCCGTCCCCTAACCCTAACCCTAGCCCGAACCCTAACCCTAACCCTTCCCCGAAGCCTGACCCTCAGCCGTCCCCTAATCCTAACCCGTACGCTGACACTAACCCGCGCCCTCACACGTACGCTCCCCTAGAGCTTTGTCGTACCCTCACCTGGACCCTAAACCGTCCCCGTCCCCTAACCCTAACCCTAGCCCGAACCCTAACCCTAACCCTTCCCCGAAGCCTGACCCTCAGCCGTCCCCTAATCCTAACCCGTACGCTGACACTAACCCGCGCCCTCACACTTACGCTCCCCCTAGAGCGTTGTCGTACCCTCACCTGGACCCTAAACCGTCCCCGTCCCCTAACCCTAACCCTAGCCCGAACCCTAACCCTAACCCTTCCCCGAAGCCAGACCCTCACCCGTCCCCTAATCCTAACCCGTACGCTGACACTAACCCACGCCCTCACACGTACGTTCCCCCTAGAGCGTTGTCGTACACTCACCTGGACCCTAAACCGTCCCCGTCCCCTAACCCGAACCCTAGGCCGAACCCTAACCCTAACCCTTCCCCGAAGCCTGACCCTCAGCCGTCCCCTAATCCTAACCCGTACGCTGACACTAACCCGCGCCCTCACACGTACGCTCCCCCTAGAGCGTTGTCGTACCCTCACCTGGACCCTAAACCGTCCCCGTCCCCTAACCCTAACCCTAGCCCGAACCCTAACCCTAACCCTTCCCCGAAGCCTGACCCTCAGCCGTCCCCTAATCCTAACCCGTACGCTGACACTAACCCGCGCCCTCACACGTACGCTCCCCCTAGAACGTTGTCGTACCCTCACCTGGACCCTGAACCGTCCCCGTCCCCTAACACTAACCCTAGGCCGAACCCTAACCCTAACCCTTCCTCGAAGCCTGACCCTCACCCGTCCCCTAATCCTAACCCGTACGCTGACACTAACCTGCGCCCTCACATGTACGCTCCCCCTAGAGCGTTGTCGTACCCTCACCTGGACCCTAAACCGTCCCCGTCCCCTAACCCTAACCCTAGCCCGAACCCTAACCCTAACCCTTCCCCGAAGCCTGACCCTCAGCCGTCCCCTAATCCTAACCCGTACGCTGACACTAACCCGCGCCCTCACACGTACGCTCCCCCTAGAGCGTTGTCGTACCCTCACCTGGACCCTAAACCGTCCCCGTCCCCTAAACCTAACCCTAGGCCGAACCCTAACCCTAACACTTCCCCGAAGCCTGACCCTCAGCCGTCCCCTAATCCTAACCCGTACGCTGACACTAACCCGCGCCCTCACACGTACGCTCCCCCTAGAGCGTTGTCGTACCCTCACCTGGACCCTAAACCGTCCCCGTCCCCTAACCCTAACCCTAGCCCGAACCCTAACCCTAACCCTTCCCCGAAGCCTGACCCTCACCCGTCCCCTAATCCTAACCCGTACGCTGACACTAACCCGCGCCCTCACACGTACGCTCCCCCTAGAGCGTTGTCGTACCCTCACCTGGACCCTAAACCTTCCCCGTCCCCTAACCCTAACCCTAGCCCGAACCCTAACCCTAACACTTCCCCGAAGCCTGACCCTCACACGTCCCCTAATCCTAAACCGTACGCTGACACTAACCCGTGCCCTCACACGTACGCTCCCCCTAGAGCGTTGTCGTACCCTCACCTGGACCCTGAACCGTCCCCATCCCCTAACCCTAACACTAGCCCGAACCCTAACCCTAACCCTTTCCCGAAGCCTGACACTCAGCCGTCCCCTAATCCTAACCCGTACGCTGACACTAACCCGCGCCCTCACACGTACGCTCCCCCTAGTGCGCTGTCGTACCCTCACCGGGACCCTAAACCGTCCCCGTCCCCTAACACTAACCCTAGCCCGAACCCTAACCCTAACACTTCCCCGAAGCCTGACCCTCATCCGTCCCCTAATCCTAACCCGTACGCTAACACTAACCCGCGCCCTCACACGTACGCTCCCCCTAGAGCGTTGTCGTACCCTCACCTGGACCCTAAACCGTCCCCGTCCCCTAACCCTAACCCTAGCCCGAACCCTAACCCTAACCCTTCCCCGAAGCCTGACCCTCACCCGTCCCCTAATCCTAACCCGTACGCTGACACTAACCCGCGCCCTCACACGTACGCTCCCCCTAGAGCGTTGTCGTTCCCTCACCTGGACCCTAAACCGTCCCCATCCCCTAACCCTAACCCTAGCCCGAACCCTAACCCTAACCCTTCCCCGAAGCCTGACCCTCACCCGTCCCCTAATCCTAACCCGTACGCTGACACTAACCCGCGCCCTAACACGTAGGCTCCCCCTAGAGCGTTGTCGTACCCTCACCTGTACCCTGAACCGTCCCCGTCCCCTAACCCTAACCCTAGCCCGAACCCTAATCCTAACCCTTCCCCGAAGCCTGACCCTCAGCCGTCCCCTAATCCTAACCCGTACGCTGACACTAACCCGCGCCCTCACACGTACGCTCCCCCTAGAGCGTTGTCGTACACTCACCTGGACCCTGAACCGTCCCCGTCCCCTAACCCTAACCCTAGCCCGAACCCTAACCCTAACCCTTCCCCGAAGCCTGACCCTCACCCGTCCCCTAATCCTAACCCGTACGCTGACACTAACCCGCGCCCTCACACGTACGCTCCCCCTAGAGCGTTGTCGTACCCTCACCTGGACCCTGAACCGTCCCCGTCCCCTAACCCTAACCCTAGGCCGAACCCTAACCCTAACCCTTCCCCGAAGCCTGACCCTCACCCGTCCCCTAATCCTAACCCGTACGCTGACACTAACCCGCGCCCTCACACGTATGCTCCCCCTAGAGCGTTGTCGTACCCTCACCTGGACCCTGAACCGTCCCCGTCCCCTAACCCTAACCCTAGCCCGAACCCTAACCCTAACCCTTCCCCGAAGCCTGACCCTCAGCCGTCCCCTAATCCTAACCCGTACGCTGACACTAACCCGCGCCCTCACACGTACGCTCCCTCTAGAGCGTTGTCGTACCCTCACCTGGACCCTGAACCGTGTCCGTCCCCTAACCCTAACCCTAGCCCGAACCCTAACCCTAACCCTTCCCCGAAGCCTGACCCTCAGCCGTCCCCTAATCCTAACCCGTACGCTGACACTAACCCGCGCCCTCACACGTACGCTCCCCCTAGAGCGTTGTCGTACCCTCACCTGGACCCTGAACCGTCCCCGTCCCCTAACCCTAACCCTAGCCCGAACCCTAACCCTAACACTTCCCCGAAGCCTGACCCTCAGCCGTCCCCTAATCCTAACCCGTATGCTGAAACTAACCCGCGCCCTCACACGTACGCTCCCCCTAGAGCGTTGTCGTACCCTCACCTGGACCCTGAACCGTCCCCGTCCCCTAACCCTAACCCTAGCCCGAACCCTAACCCTAACCCTTCCCCGAAGCCTGACCCTCAGCCGTCCCCTAATCCTAACCCGTACGCTGACACTAACCCGCGCCCTCACACGTACGCTCCCCCTAGAGCGTTGTCGTACCCTCACCTGGACCCTAAACCGTCCCCGTCCCCTAACCCTAACCCTAGGCCGAACCCTAACCCTAACCCTTCCCCGAAGCCTGACCCTCAGCCGTCCCCTAATCCTAACCCGTACGCTGACACTAACCCGCGCCCTCACACGTACGCTCCCCCTAGAGCGTTGTCGTACCCTCACCTGGACCCTAAACCGTCCCCGTCCCCTAACCCTAACCCTAGCCCGAACCCTAACCCTAACCCTTCCCCGAAGCCTGACCCTCAGCCGTCCCCTAATCCTAACCCGTACGCTGACACTAACCCGCGCCCTCACACGTACGCTCCCCTAGAGCTTTGTCGTACCCTCACCTGGACCCTAAACCGTCCCCGTCCCCTAACCCTAACCCTAGCCCGAACCCTAACCCTAACCCTTCCCCGAAGCCTGACCCTCAGCCGTCCCCTAATCCTAACCCGTACGCTGACACTAACCCGCGCCCTCACACTTACGCTCCCCCTAGAGCGTTGTCGTACCCTCACCTGGACCCTAAACCGTCCCCGTCCCCTAACCCTAACCCTAGCCCGAACCCTAACCCTAACCCTTCCCCGAAGCCAGACCCTCACCCGTCCCCTAATCCTAACCCGTACGCTGACACTAACCCACGCCCTCACACGTACGTTCCCCCTAGAGCGTTGTCGTACACTCACCTGGACCCTAAACCGTCCCCGTCCCCTAACCCGAACCCTAGGCCGAACCCTAACCCTAACCCTTCCCCGAAGCCTGACCCTCAGCCGTCCCCTAATCCTAACCCGTACGCTGACACTAACCCGCGCCCTCACACGTACGCTCCCCCTAGAGCGTTGTCGTACCCTCACCTGGACCCTAAACCGTCCCCGTCCCCTAACCCTAACCCTAGCCCGAACCCTAACCCTAACCCTTCCCCGAAGCCTGACCCTCAGCCGTCCCCTAATCCTAACCCGTACGCTGACACTAACCCGCGCCCTCACACGTACGCTCCCCCTAGAACGTTGTCGTACCCTCACCTGGACCCTGAACCGTCCCCGTCCCCTAACACTAACCCTAGGCCGAACCCTAACCCTAACCCTTCCTCGAAGCCTGACCCTCACCCGTCCCCTAATCCTAACCCGTACGCTGACACTAACCTGCGCCCTCACATGTACGCTCCCCCTAGAGCGTTGTCGTACCCTCACCTGGACCCTAAACCGTCCCCGTCCCCTAACCCTAACCCTAGCCCGAACCCTAACCCTAACCCTTCCCCGAAGCCTGACCCTCAGCCGTCCCCTAATCCTAACCCGTACGCTGACACTAACCCGCGCCCTCACACGTACGCTCCCCCTAGAGCGTTGTCGTACCCTCACCTGGACCCTAAACCGTCCCCGTCCCCTAAACCTAACCCTAGGCCGAACCCTAACCCTAACACTTCCCCGAAGCCTGACCCTCAGCCGTCCCCTAATCCTAACCCGTACGCTGACACTAACCCGCGCCCTCACACGTACGCTCCCCCTAGAGCGTTGTCGTACCCTCACCTGGACCCTAAACCGTCCCCGTCCCCTAACCCTAACCCTAGCCCGAACCCTAACCCTAACCCTTCCCCGAAGCCTGACCCTCACCCGTCCCCTAATCCTAACCCGTACGCTGACACTAACCCGCGCCCTCACACGTACGCTCCCCCTAGAGCGTTGTCGTACCCTCACCTGGACCCTAAACCTTCCCCGTCCCCTAACCCTAACCCTAGCCCGAACCCTAACCCTAACACTTCCCCGAAGCCTGACCCTCACACGTCCCCTAATCCTAAACCGTACGCTGACACTAACCCGTGCCCTCACACGTACGCTCCCCCTAGAGCGTTGTCGTACCCTCACCTGGACCCTGAACCGTCCCCATCCCCTAACCCTAACACTAGCCCGAACCCTAACCCTAACCCTTTCCCGAAGCCTGACACTCAGCCGTCCCCTAATCCTAACCCGTACGCTGACACTAACCCGCGCCCTCACACGTACGCTCCCCCTAGTGCGCTGTCGTACCCTCACCGGGACCCTAAACCGTCCCCGTCCCCTAACACTAACCCTAGCCCGAACCCTAACCCTAACACTTCCCCGAAGCCTGACCCTCATCCGTCCCCTAATCCTAACCCGTACGCTAACACTAACCCGCGCCCTCACACGTACGCTCCCCCTAGAGCGTTGTCGTACCCTCACCTGGACCCTAAACCGTCCCCGTCCCCTAACCCTAACCCTAGCCCGAACCCTAACCCTAACCCTTCCCCGAAGCCTGACCCTCACCCGTCCCCTAATCCTAACCCGTACGCTGACACTAACCCGCGCCCTCACACGTACGCTCCCCCTAGAGCGTTGTCGTTCCCTCACCTGGACCCTAAACCGTCCCCATCCCCTAACCCTAACCCTAGCCCGAACCCTAACCCTAACCCTTCCCCGAAGCCTGACCCTCACCCGTCCCCTAATCCTAACCCGTACGCTGACACTAACCCGCGCCCTAACACGTAGGCTCCCCCTAGAGCGTTGTCGTACCCTCACCTGTACCCTGAACCGTCCCCGTCCCCTAACCCTAACCCTAGCCCGAACCCTAATCCTAACCCTTCCCCGAAGCCTGACCCTCAGCCGTCCCCTAATCCTAACCCGTACGCTGACACTAACCCGCGCCCTCACACGTACGCTCCCCCTAGAGCGTTGTCGTACCCTCACCTGGACCCTAAACCGTCCCCGTCCCCTAACCCTAACCCTAGGCCGAACCCTAACCCTAACCCTTCCCCGAGGCCTGACCCTCAGCCGTCCCCTAATCCTAACCCGTACGCTGACACTAACCCGCGCCCTCACACGTACGCTCCCCCTAGAGCGTTGTCGTACCCTCACCTGGACCCTAAACCGTCCCCGTCCCCTAACCCTAACCCTAGCCCGAACCCTAACCCTAACCCTTCCCCGAAGCCTGACCCTCAGCCGTCCCCTAATCCTAACCCGTACGCTGACACTAACCCGCGCCCTCACACGTACGCTCCCCCTAGAGCGTTGTCGTACCCTCACCTGGACCCTAAACCGTCCCCGTCCCCTAACCCTAACCCTAGGCCGAACCCTAACCCTAACCCTTCCCCGAAGCCTGACCCTCAGCCGTCCCCTAATCCTAACCCGTACGCTGACACTAACCCGCGCCCTCACACGTACGCTCCCCCTAGAGCGTTGTCGTACCCTCACCTGGACCCTAAACCGTCCCCGTCCCCTAACCCTAACCCTAGCCCGAACCCTAACCCTAACCCTTCCCCGAAGCCTGACCCTCAGCCGTCCCCTAATCCTAACCCGTACGCTGACACTAACCCGCGCCCTCACACGTACGCTCCCCTAGAGCTTTGTAGTACCCTCACCTGGACCCTAAACCGTCCCCGTCCCCTAACCCTAACCCTAGCCCGAACCCTAACCCTAACCCTTCCCCGAAGCCTGACCCTCAGCCGTCCCCTAATCCTAACCCGTACGCTGACACTAACCCGCGCCCTCACACGTACGCTCCCCCTAGAGCGTTGTCGTACCCTCACCTGGACCCTAAACCGTCCCCGTCCCCTAACCCTAACCCTAGCCCGAACCCTAACCCTAACCCTTCCCCGAAGCCTGACCCTCAGCCGTCCCCTAATCCTAACCCGTACGCTGACACTAACGCGCGCCCTCACACGTACGCTCCCCCTAGAGCGTTGTCGTACCCTCACCTGGACCCTGAACCGTCCCCGTCCCCTAACACTAACCCTAGGCCGAACCCTAACCCTAACCCTTCCTCGAAGCCTGACCCTCACCCGTCCCCTAATCCTAACCCGTACGCTGACACTAACCTGCGCCCTCACATGTACGCTCCCCCTAGAGCGTTGTCGTACCCTCACCTGGACCCTAAACCGTCCCCGTCCCCTAACCCTAACCCTAGCCCGAACCATAACCCTAACCCTTCCCCGAAGCCTGACCCTCAGCCGTCCCCTAATCCTAACCCGTACGCTGACACTAACCCGCGCCCTCACACGTACGCTCCCCCTAGAGCGTTGTCGTACCCTCACCTGGACCCTAAACCGTCCCCGTCCCCTAACCCTAACCCTAGGCCGAACCCTAACCCTAACACTTCCCCGAAGCCTGACCCTCAGCCGTCCCCTAATCCTAACCCGTACGCTGACACTAACCCGCGCCCTCACACGTACGCTCCCCCTAGAGCATTGTCGTACCCTCACCTGGACCCTAAACCGTCCCCGTCCCCTAACCCTAACCCTAGCCCGAACCCTAACCCTAACCCTTCCCCGAAGCCTGACCCTCACCCGTCCCCTAATCCTAACCCGTACGCTGACACTAACCCGCGCCCTCACACGTACGCTCCCCCTAGAGCGTTGTCGTACCCTCACCTGGACCCTAAACCGTCCCCGTCCCCTAACCCTAACCCTAGCCCGAACCCTAACCCTAACCCTTCCCCGAAGCCTGACCCTCACACGTCCCCTAATCCTAACCCGTACGCTGACACTAACCCGTGCCCTCACACGTACGCTCCCCCTAGAGCGTTGTCGTACCCTCACCTGGACCCTGAACCGTCCCCATCCCCTAACCCTAACACTAGCCCGAACCCTAACCCTAACCCTTTCCCGAAGCCTGACCCTCAGCCGTCCCCTAATCCTAACCCGTACGCTGACACTAACCCGCGCCCTCACACGTACGCTCCCCCTAGTGCGTTGTCGTACCCTCACCGGGACCCTAAACCGTCCCCGTCCCCTAACACTAACCCTAGCCCGAACCCTAACCCTAACCCTTCCCCGAAGCCTGACCCTCAGCCGTCCCCTAATCCTAACCCGTACGCTAACACTAACCCGCGCCCTCACACGTACGCTCCCCCTAGAGCGTTGTCGTACCCTCACCTGGACCCTAAACCGTCCCCGTCCCCTAACCCTAACCCTAGCCCGAACCCTAACCCTAACCCTTCCCCGAAGCCTGACCCTCACCCGTCCCCTAATCCTAACCCGTACGCTGACACTAACCCGCGCCCTCACACGTACGCTCCCCCTAGAGCGTTGTCGTACCCTCACCTGAACCCTAAACCGTCCCCGTCCCCTAACCCTAACCCTAGCCCGAACCCTAACCCTAACCCTTCCCCGAAGCCTGACCCTCACCCGTCCCCTAATCCTAACCCGTACGCTGACACTAACCCGCGCCCTCACACGTACGCTCCCCCTAGAGCGTTGTCGTACCCTCACCTGGACCCTAAACCGTCCCCGTCCCCTAACCCTAACCCTAGCCCGAACCCTAACCCTAACCCTTCCCCGAAGCCTGACCCTCAGCCGTCGCCTAATCCTAACCCGTACGCTGACACTAACCCGCGCCCTCACACGTACGCTCCCCCAGAGCGTTGTCGTACCCTCACGGGGACCCTAAACCGTCCCCGTCCCCTAACCCTAACCCTAGCCCGAACCCTAATCCTAACCCTTCCCCGAAGCCTGACCCTCAGCCGTCCCCTAATCCTAACCCGTACGCTGAAACTAACCCGCGCCCTCACACGTACGCTCCCCCTAGAGCGTTGTCGTACCCTCACCTGGACCCTAAAGCGTCCCCGTCCCCTAACCCTAACCCTAGGCCGAACCCTAACCCTAACCCTTCCCCGAGGCCTGACCCTCAGCCGTCCCCTAATCCTAACACGTACGCTGACACTAACCCGCGCCCTCACACGTACGCTCCCCCTAGAGCGTTGTCGTACCCTCACCTGGACCCTAAACCGTCCCCGTCCCCTAACCCTAACCCTAGCC
Source organism: Globicephala melas (assembly GCF_963455315.2). Taxonomy (NCBI): domain Eukaryota; kingdom Metazoa; phylum Chordata; class Mammalia; order Artiodactyla; family Delphinidae; genus Globicephala; species Globicephala melas. The sequence goes on from NC_083325.1 coordinate 127,779, forward strand.
CGAACCCTAACCCTAACCCTTCCCCGAAGCCTGACCCTCAGCCGTACCCTAATCCTAACCCGTACGCTGACACTAACCCGCGCCCTCACACGTACGCTCCCCCTAGAGCGTTGTCGTACCCTCACCTGGACCCTGAACCGTCCCCGTCCCCTAACCCTAACCCTAGGCCGAACCCAAACCCTAACCCTTCCTCGAAGCCTGACCCTCACCCGTCCCCTAATCCTAACCCGTACGCTGACACTAACCCGCGCCCTCACATGTACGCTCCCCCTAGAGCGTTGTCGTACCCTCACCTGGACCCTAAACCGTCCCCGTCCCCTAACCCTAACCCTAGTCCGAACCCTAACCCTAACTCTTCCCCGAAGCCTGACCCTCAGCCGTCCCCTAATCCTAACCCGTACGCTGACACTAACCCGCGCCCTCACACGTACGCTCCCCCTAGAGCGTTGTCGTACCCTCACCTGGACCCTAAACCGTCCCCGTCCCCTAACCCTAACCCTAGGCCGAACCCTAACCCTAACCCTTCCCCGAAGCCTGACCCTCAGCCGTCCCCTAATCCTAACCCGTACGCTGACACTAACCCGCGCCCTCACACGTACGCTCCCCCTAGAGCGTTGTCGTACCCTCACCTGGACCCTAACCCGTTCCCGTCCCCTAACCCTAACCCTAGCCCGAACCCTAACCCTAACCCTTCCCCGAAGCCTGACCCTCAGCCGTCCCCTAATCCTAACCCGTACGCTGACACTAACCCGCGCCCTCACACGTACGCTCCCCTAGAGCTTTGTCGTACCCTCACCTGGACCCTAAACCGTCCCCGTCCCCTAACCCTAACCCTAGCCCGAACCCTAACCCTAACCCTTCCCCGAAGCCTGACCCTCACCCGTCCCCTAATCCTAACCCGTTCGCTGACACTAACCCGCGCCCTCACACGTACGCTCCCCCTAGAGCGTTGTCGTACCCTCACCTGGACCCTAAACCGTCCCCGTCCCCTAACCCTAACCCTAGCCCGAACCCTAACCCTAACCCTTCCCCGAAGCCTGACCCTCACCCGTCCCCTAATCCTAACCCGTTCGCTGACACTAACCCGCGCCCTCACACGTACGCTCCCCCTAGAGCGTTGTCGTACCCTCACCTGGACCCTAAACCGTCCCCGTCCCCTAACCCTAACCCTAGCCCGAACCCTAACCCTTCCCCGAAGCCTGACCCTCAGCCGTCCCCTAATCCTAACCCGTACGCTGACACTAACCCGCGCCCTCACACGTACGCTCCCCCTAGAGCGTTGTCGTACCCTCACCTGGACCCTAAACCGTCCCCGTCCCCTAACCCTAACCCTAGCCCGAACCCTAACCCTAACCCTTCCCCGAAGCCTGACCACCAGCCGTCCCCTAATCCTAACCCGTACGCTGACACTAACCCGCGCCCTCACACGTACGCTCCCCCTAGAGCGTTGTCGTACCCTCACCTGCACCCTAAACCGTCCCCGTCCCCTAACCCTAACCCTAGCCTTAACCCTAATCCTAACCCTTCCCCGAAGCCTGACCCTCAGCCGTCCCCTAATCCTAACCCGTACGCTGACACTAACCCGCGCCCTCACACGTACGCTCCCCCTAGAGCGTTGTCGTACCCTCACCTGGACCCTAAACCGTCCCCGTCCCCTAACCCTAACCCTAGCCCGAACCCTAACCCTAACCCTTCCCCGAAGCCTGACCCTCAGCCGTCCCCTAATCCTAACCCGTACGCTGACACTAACCCGCGCCCTCACACGTACGCTCCCCCTAGAGCGTTGTCGTACCCTCACCTGGACCCTAAACCGTCCCCGTCCCCTAACCCTAACCCTAGCCCGAACCCTAACCCTAACCCTTCCCCGAAGCCTGACCCTCAGCCGTCCCCTAATCCTAACCCGTACGCTGACACTAACCCGCGCCCTCACACGTACGCTCCCCCTAGAGCGTTGTCGTACCCTCACCTGGACCCTAAACCGTCCCCGTCCCCTAACCCTAACCCTGGGCCGAACCCTAACCCTAACACTTTCCCGAAGCCTGACCTTCACCCATCCCCTAATCCTAACCCGTACGCTGACACTAACCCGCGCCCTCACACGTACGCTCCCCCTAGAGCGTTGTCATACCCTCACCTGGACCCTAAACAGTCCCCGTCGCCTAACCCTAACCCTAGCCCGAACCCTAACCCTAACCCTTCCCCGAAGCCTGACCCTCAGCCGTCCCCTAATCCTAACCCGTACGCTGACACTAACCCACGCCCTCACACGTACGCTCCCCCTAGAGCATTGTCGTACCCTCACCTGGACCCTGAACCGTCCCCGTCCCCTAACCCTAACCCTAGCCCGAACCCTAACCCTAACCCTTCCCCGAAGCCTGACCCTCAGCCGTCCCCTAATCCTAACCCGTACACTGACACTAACCCGCGCCCTCACACGTACGCTTCCCCTAGAGCGTTGTCATACCCTCACCTGGACCCTGAACCGTCCCCGTCCCCTAACCCTAACCCTAGCCCGAACCCTAACACTAACCCTTCCCCGAAGCCTGACCCTCAGCCGTCCCCTAATCCTAACCCGTACGCTGACACTAACCCGCGCCCTCACACGTACGCTCCCCCTAGAGTGTTGTCGTACCCTCACCTGGACCCTAAACCGTCCCCGTCCCCTAACCCTAACCCTAGCCCGAACCCTAACCCTAACCCTTCCCCGAAGCCTGACCCTCAGCCGTCCCCTAATCCTAACACGTACGCTGACACTAACCCGCGCCCTCACACGTACGCTCCCCCTAGAGCGTTGTCGTACCCTCACCTGGACCCTAAACCGTCCCCGTCCCCTAACCCTAACACTAGCCCGAACCCTAACCCTAACCCTTCCCCGAAGCCTGACCCTCACCCGTCCCCTAATCCTAACCCGTACGCTGACACTAACCCGCGCCCTCAAACGTACGCTCCCCCTAGAGCGTTGTCGTACCCTCACCTGGACCCTAAACCGTCCCCGTCCCCTAACCCTAACCCTAGGCCGAACCCTAACCCTAACCCTTCCCCGAAGCCTGACCCTCACCCGTCCCCTAATCCTAACCCGTACGCTGACACTAACCCGCGCCCTCACACGTACGCTCGCCCTAGAGCGTTGTCGTACCCTCACCTGGACCCTAAACCGTCCCCGTCCCCTAACCCTAACCCTAGCCCGAACCCTAACCCTAACCCTTCCCCGAAGCCTGACCCTCAGCCGTCCCCTAATCCTAACCCGTACGCTGACACTAACCCGAGCCCTCACACGTACCCTCCCCCTAGAGCGTTGTCGTACCCTCACCTGGACCCTGAACCGTCCCCGTCCCCTAACCCTAACCCTAGCCCGAACCCTAACCCTAACCCTTCCCCGAAGCCTGACCCTCAGCCGTCCCCTAATCCTAACCCGTACGCTGACACTAACCCGCGCCCTCACACGTACGCTCCCCCTAGAGCGTTGTTGTACACTCACCTGGACCCTGAACCGTCCCCGTCCCCTAACCCTAACCCTAGCCCGAACCCTAACCCTAACCCTTCCCCGAAGCCTGACCCTCAGCCGTCCCCTAATCCTAACCCGTACGCTGACACTAACCCGCGCCCTCACACGTACGCTCCCCCTAGAGCGTTGTCGTACCCTCACCTGGACCCTGAACCGTCCCCGTCCCCTAACCCTAACCCTAGGCCGAACCCTAACCCTAACCCTTCCCCGAAGCCTGACCCTCACCCGTCCCCTAATCCTAACCCGTACGCTGACACTAACCCGCGCCCTCACACGTACGCTTCCCCTAGAGCGTTGTCGTACCCTCACCTGGACCCTGAACCGTCCCCGTCCCCTAACACTAACCCTAGGCCGAACCCTAACCCTAACCCTTCCCCGAAGCCTGACCCTCAGCCGTCCCCTAATCCTAACCCGTACGCTGACACTAACCCGCGCCCTCACACGTACGCTCCCCCTAGAGCGTTGTCGTACCCTCACCTGGACCCTGAACCGTGTCCGTCCCCTAACCCTAACCCTAGCCCGAACCCTAACCCTAACCCTTCCCCGAAGCCTGACCCTCAGCCGTCCCCTAATCCTAACCCGTACGCTGACACTAACCCGCGCCCTCACACGTACGCTCCCCCTAGAGCGTTGTCGTACCCTCACCTGGACCCTGAACCGTCCCCGTCCCCTAACCCTAACCCTAGCCCGAACCCTAACCCTAACACTTCCCCGAAGCCTGACCCTCAGCCGTCCCCTAATCCTAACCCGTATGCTGAAACTAACCCGCGCCCTCACACGTACGCTCCCCCTAGAGCGTTGTCGTACCCTCACCTGGACCCTGAACCGTCCCCGTCCCCTAACCCTAACCCTAGCCCGAACCCTAACCCTAACCCTTCCCCGAAGCCTGACCCTCAGCCGTCCCCTAATCCTAACCCGTACGCTGACACTAACCCGCGCCCTCACACGTACGCTCCCCCTAGAGCGTTGTCGTACCCTCACCTGGACCCTAAACCGTCCCCGTCCCCTAACCCTAACCCTAGGCCGAACCCTAACCCTAACCCTTCCCCGAAGCCTGACCCTCAGCCGTCCCCTAATCCTAACCCGTACGCTGACACTAACCCGCGCCCTCACACGTACGCTCCCCCTAGAGCGTTGTCGTACCCTCACCTGGACCCTAAACCGTCCCCGTCCCCTAACCCTAACCCTAGCCCGAACCCTAACCCTAACCCTTCCCCGAAGCCTGACCCTCAGCCGTCCCCTAATCCTAACCCGTACGCTGACACTAACCCGCGCCCTCACACGTACGCTCCCCTAGAGCTTTGTCGTACCCTCACCTGGACCCTAAACCGTCCCCGTCCCCTAACCCTAACCCTAGCCCGAACCCTAACCCTAACCCTTCCCCGAAGCCTGACCCTCAGCCGTCCCCTAATCCTAACCCGTACGCTGACACTAACCCGCGCCCTCACACTTACGCTCCCCCTAGAGCGTTGTCGTACCCTCACCTGGACCCTAAACCGTCCCCGTCCCCTAACCCTAACCCTAGCCCGAACCCTAACCCTAACCCTTCCCCGAAGCCAGACCCTCACCCGTCCCCTAATCCTAACCCGTACGCTGACACTAACCCACGCCCTCACACGTACGTTCCCCCTAGAGCGTTGTCGTACACTCACCTGGACCCTAAACCGTCCCCGTCCCCTAACCCTAACCCTAGGCCGAACCCTAACCCTAACCCTTCCCCGAAGCCTGACCCTCAGCCGTCCCCTAATCCTAACCCGTACGCTGACACTAACCCGCGCCCTCACACGTACGCTCCCCCTAGAGCGTTGTCGTACCCTCACCTGGACCCTAAACCGTCCCCGTCCCCTAACCCTAACCCTAGCCCGAACCCTAACCCTAACCCTTCCCCGAAGCCTGACCCTCAGCCGTCCCCTAATCCTAACCCGTACGCTGACACTAACCCGCGCCCTCACACGTACGCTCCCCCTAGAGCGTTGTCGTACCCTCACCTGGACCCTGAACCGTCCCCGTCCCCTAACACTAACCCTAGGCCGAACCCTAACCCTAACCCTTCCTCGAAGCCTGACCCTCACCCGTCCCGTAATCCTAACCCGTACGCTGACACTAACCTGCGCCCTCACATGTACGCTCCCCCTAGAGCGTTGTCGTACCCTCACCTGGACCCTAAACCGTCCCCGTCCCCTAACCCTAACCCTAGCCCGAACCCTAACCCTAACCCTTCCCCGAAGCCTGACCCTCAGCCGTCCCCTAATCCTAACCCGTACGCTGACACTAACCCGCGCCCTCACACGTACGCTCCCCCTAGAGCGTTGTCGTACCCTCACCTGGACCCTAAACCGTCCCCGTCCCCTAACCCTAACCCTAGGCCGAACCCTAACCCTAACACTTCCCCGAAGCCTGACCCTCAGCCGTCCCCTAATCCTAACCCGTACGCTGACACTAACCCGCGCCCTCACACGTACGCTCCCCCTAGAGCGTTGTCGTACCCTCACCTGGACCCTAAACCGTCCCCGTCCCCTAACCCTAACCCTAGCCCGAACCCTAACCCTAACCCTTCCCCGAAGCCTGACCCTCACCCGTCCCCTAATCCTAACCCGTACGCTGACACTAAACCGCGCCCTCACACGTACGCTCCCCCTAGAGCGTTGTCGTACCCTCACCTGGACCCTGAACCGTCCCCGTCCCCTAACCCTAACCCTAGCCCGAACCCTAACCCTAACACTTCCCCGAAGCCTGACCCTCAGCCGTCCCCTAATCCTAACCCGTATGCTGAAACTAACCCACGCCCTCACACGTACGCTCCCCCTAGAGCGTTGTCGTACCCTCACCTGGACCCTGAACCGTCCCCGTCCCCTAACCCTAACCCTAGCCCGAACCCTAACCCTAACCCTTCCCCGAAGCCTGACCCTCAGCCGTCCCCTAATCCTAACCCGTACGCTGACACTAACCCGCGCCCTCACACGTACGCTCCCCCTAGAGCGTTGTCGTACCCTCACCTGGACCCTAAACCGTCCCCGTCCCCTAACCCTAACCCTAGGCCGAACCCTAACCCTAACCCTTCCCCGAAGCCTGACCCTCAGCCGTCCCCTAATCCTAACCCGTACGCTGACACTAACCCGCGCCCTCACACGTACGCTCCCCCTAGAGCGTTGTCGTACCCTCACCTGGACCCTAAACCGTCCCCGTCCCCTAACCCTAACCCTAGCCCGAACCCTAACCCTAACCCTTCCCCGAAGCCTGACCCTCAGCCGTCCCCTAATCCTAACCCGTACGCTGACACTAACCCGCGCCCTCACACGTACGCTCCCCTAGAGCTTTGTCGTACCCTCACCTGGACCCTAAACCGTCCCCGTCCCCTAACCCTAACCCTAGCCCGAACCCTAACCCTAACCCTTCCCCGAAGCCTGACCCTCAGCCGTCCCCTAATCCTAACCCGTACGCTGACACTAACCCGCGCCCTCACACTTATGCTCCCCCTAGAGCGTTGTCGTACCCTCACCTGGACCCTAAACCGTCCCCGTCCCCTAACCCTAACCCTAGCCCGAACCCTAACCCTAACCCTTCCCCGAAGCCTGACCCTCAGCCGTCCCCTAATCCTAACCCGTACGCTGACACTAACCCGCGCCCTCACACGTACGCTCCCCCTAGAGCGTTGTCGTACCCTCACCTGGACCCTGAACCGTCCCCGTCCCCTAACACTAACCCTAGGCCGAACCCTAACCCTAACCCTTCCTCGAAGCCTGACCCTCACCCGTCCCCTAATCCTAACCCGTACGCTGACACTAACCTGCGCCCTCACATGTACGCTCCCCCTAGAGCGTTGTCGTACCCTCACCTGGACCCTAAACCGTCCCCGTCCCCTAACCCTAACCCTAGCCCGAACCCTAACCCTAACCCTTCCCCGAAGCCTGACCCTCAGCCGTCCCCTAATCCTAACCCGTACGCTGACACTAACCCGCGCCCTCACACGTACGCTCCCCCTAGAGCGTTGTCGTACCCTCACCTGGACCCTGAACCGTCCCCGTCCCCTAACACTAACCCTAGGCCGAACCCTAACCCTAACCCTTCCTCGAAGCCTGACCCTCACCCGTCCCCTAATCCTAACCCGTACGCTGACACTAACCTGCGCCCTCACATGTACGCTCCCCCTAGAGCGTTGTCGTACCCTCACCTGGACCCTAAACCGTCCCCGTCCCCTAACCCTAACCCTAGCCCGAACCCTAACCCTAACCCTTCCCCGAAGCCTGACCCTCAGCCGTCCCCTAATCCTAACCCGTACGCTGACACTAACCCGCGCCCTCACACGTACGCTCCCCCTAGAGCGTTGTCGTACCCTCACCTGGACCCTAAACCGTCCCCGTCCCCTAACCCTAACCCTAGGCCGAACCCTAACCCTAACACTTCCCCGAAGCCTGACCCTCAGCCGTCCCCTAATCCTAACCCGTACGCTGACACTAACCCGCGCCCTCACACGTACGCTCCCCCTAGAGCGTTGTCGTACCCTCACCTGGACCCTAAACCGTCCCCGTCCCCTAACCCTAACCCTAGCCCGAACCCTAACCCTAACCCTTCCCCGAAGCCTGACCCTCAGCCGTCCCCTAATCCTAACACGTACGCTGACACTAACCCGCGCCCTCACACGTACGCTCCTCCTAGAGCGTTGTCGTACCCTCACCTGGACCCTAAACCGTCCCCGTCCCCTAACCCTAACACTAGCCCGAACCCTAACCCTAACCCTTCCCCGAAGCCTGACCCTCACCCGTCCCCTAATCCTAACCCGTACGCTGACACTAACCCGCGCCCTCAAACGTACGCTCCCCCTAGAGCGTTGTCGTACCCTCACCTGGACCCTAAACCGTCCCCGTCCCCTAACCCTAACCCTAGGCCGAACCCTAACCCTAACCCTTCCCCGAAGCCTGACCCTCACCCGTCCCCTAATCCTAACCCGTACGCTGACACTAACCCGCGCCCTCACACGTACGCTCCCCCTAGAGCGTTGTCGTACCCTCACCTGGACCCTAAACCGTCCCCGTCCCCTAACCCTAACCCTAGCCCGAACCCTAACCCTAACCCTTCCCCGAAGCCTGACCCTCAGCCGTCCCCTAATCCTAACCCGTACGCTGACACTAACCCGAGCCCTCACACGTACCCTCCCCCTAGAGCGTTGTCGTACCCTCACCTGGACCCTGAACCGTCCCCGTCCCCTAACCCTAACCCTAGCCCGAACCTTAACCCTAACCCTTCCCCGAAGCCTGACCCTCAGCCGTCCCCTAATCCTAACCCGTACGCTGACACTAACCCGCGCCCTCACACGTACGCTCCCCCTAGAGCGTTGTTGTACACTCACCTGGACCCTGAACCGTCCCCGTCCCCTAACCCTAACCCTAGCCCGAACCCTAACCCTAACCCTTCCCCGAAGCCTGACCCTCACCCGTCCCCTAATCCTAACCCGTACGCTGACACTAACCCGCGCCCTCACACGTACGCTCCCCCTAGAGCGTTGTCGTACCCTCACCTGGACCCTGAACCGTCCCCGTCCCCTAACCCTAACCCTAGGCCGAACCCTAACCCTAACCCTTCCCCGAAGCCTGACCCTCACCCGTCCCCTAATCCTAACCCGTACGCTGACACTAACCCGCGCCCTCACACGTACGCTTCCCCTAGAGCGTTGTCGTACCCTCACCTGGACCCTGAACCGTCCCCGTCCCCTAACCCTAACCCTAGGCCGAACCCTAACCCTAACCCTTCCCCGAAGCCTGACCCTCAGCCGTCCCCTAATCCTAACCCGTACGCTGACACTAACCCGCGCCCTCACACGTACGCTCCCCCTAGAGCGTTGTCGTACCCTCACCTGGACCCTGAACCGTGTCCGTCCCCTAACCCTAACCCTAGCCCGAACCCTAACCCTAACCCTTCCCCGAAGCCTGACCCTCAGCCGTCCCCTAATCCTAACCCGTACGCTGACACTAACCCGCGCCCTCACACGTACGCTCCCCCTAGAGCGTTGTCGTACCCTCACCTGGACCCTGAACCGTCCCCGTCCCCTAACCCTAACCCTAGCCCGAACCCTAACCCTAACACTTCCCCGAAGACTGACCCTCAGCCGTCCCCTAATCCTAACCCGTATGCTGAAACTAACCCGCGCCCTCACACGTACGCTCCCCCTAGAGCGTTGTCGTACCCTCACCTGGACCCTGAACCGTCCCCGTCCCCTAACCCTAACCCTAGCCCGAACCCTAACCCTAACCCTTCCCCGAAGCCTGACCCTCAGCCGTCCCCTAATCCTAACCCGTACGCTGACACTAACCCGCGCCCTCACACGTACGCTCCCCCTAGAGCGTTGTCGTACCCTCACCTGGACCCTAAACCGTCCCCGTCCCCTAACCCTAACCCTAGGCCGAACCCTAACCCTAACCCTTCCCCGAAGCCTGACCCTCAGCCGTCCCCTAATCCTAACCCGTACGCTGACACTAACCCGCGCCCTCACACGTACGCTCCCCCTAGAGCGTTGTCGTACCCTCACCTGGACCCTAAACCGTCCCCGTCCCCTAACCCTAACCCTAGCCCGAACCCTAACCCTAACCCTTCCCCGAAGCCTGACCCTCAGCCGTCCCATAATCCTAACCCGTACGCTGACACTAACCCGCGCCCTCACACGTACGCTCCCCTAGAGCTTTGTCGTACCCTCACCTGGACCCTAAACCGTCCCCGTCCCCTAACCCTAACCCTAGCCCGAACCCTAACCCTAACCCTTCCCCGAAGCCTGACCCTCAGCCGTCCCCTAATCCTAACCCGTACGCTGACACTAACCCGCGCCCTCACACTTACGCTCCCCCTAGAGCGTTGTCGTACCCTCACCTGGACCCTAAACCGTCCCCGTCCCCTAACCCTAACCCTAGCCCGAACCCTAACCCTAACCCTTCCCCGAAGCCAGACCCTCACCCGTCCCCTAATCCTAACCCGTACGCTGACACTAACCCACGCCCTCACACGTACGTTCCCCCTAGAGCGTTGTCGTACACTCACCTGGACCCTAAACCGTCCCCGTCCCCTAACCCTAACCCTAGGCCGAACCCTAACCCTAACCCTTCCCCGAAGCCTGACCCTCAGCCGTCCCCTAATCCTAACCCGTACGCTGACACTAACCCGCGCCCTCACACGTACGCTCCCCCTAGAGCGTTGTCGTACCCTCACCTGAACCCTAAACCGTCCCCGTCCCCTAACCCTAACCCTAGCCCGAACCCTAACCCTAACCCTTCCCCGAAGCCTGACCCTCAGCCGTCCCCTAATCCTAACCCGTACGCTGACACTAACCCGCGCCCTCACACGTACGCTCCCCCTAGAGCGTTGTCGTACCCTCACCTGGACCCTAAACCGTCCCCGTCCCCTAACCCTAACCCTAGCCCGAACCCTAACCCTAACCCTTCCCCGAAGCCTGACCCTCACCCGTCCCCTAATCCTAACCCGTACGCTGACACTAACCCGCGCCCTCACACGTACGCTCCCCCTAGAGCGTTGTCGTACCCTCACCTGGACCCTGAACCGTCCCCGTCCCCTAACCCTAACCCTAGCCCGAACCCTAACCCTAACACTTCCCCGAAGCCTGACCCTCAGCCGTCCCCTAATCCTAACCCGTATGCTGAAACTAACCCGCGCCCTCACACGTACGCTCCCCCTAGAGCGTTGTCGTACCCTCACCTGGACCCTGAACCGTCCCCGTCCCCTAACCCTAACCCTAGCCCGAACCCTAACCCTAACCCTTCCCCGAAGCCTGACCCTCAGCCGTCCCCTAATCCTAACACGTACGCTGACACTAACCCGCGCCCTCACACGTACGCTCCTCCTAGAGCGTTGTCGTACCCTCACCTGGACCCTAAACCGTCCCCGTCCCCTAACCCTAACACTAGCCCGAACCCTAACCCTAACCCTTCCCCGAAGCCTGACCCTCACCCGTCCCCTAATCCTAACCCGTACGCTGACACTAACCCGCGCCCTCAAACGTACGCTCCCCCTAGAGCGTTGTCGTACCCTCACCTGGACCCTAAACCGTCCCCGTCCCCTAACCCTAACCCTAGGCCGAACCCTAACCCTAACCCTTCCCCGAAGCCTGACCCTCACCCGTCCCCTAATCCTAACCCGTACGCTGACACTAACCCGCGCCCTCACACATACGCTCCCCCTAGAGCGTTGTCGTACCCTCACCTGGACCCTAAACCGTCCCCGTCCCCTAACCCTAACCCTAGCCCGAACCCTAACCCTAACCCTTCCCCGAAGCCTGACCCTCAGCCGTCCCCTAATCCTAACCCGTACGCTGACACTAACCCGAGCCCTCACACGTACCCTCCCCCTAGAGCGTTGTCGTACCCTCACCTGGACCCTGAACCGTCCCCGTCCCCTAACCCTAACCCTAGCCCGAACCCTAACCCTAACCCTTCCCCGAAGCCTGACCCTCAGCCGTCCCCTAATCCTAACCCGTACGCTGACACTAACCCGCGCCCTCACACGTACGCTCCCCCTAGAGCGTTGTTGTACACTCACCTGGACCCTGAACCGTCCCCGTCCCCTAACCCTAACCCTAGCCCGAACCCTAACCCTAACCCTTCCCCGAAGCCTGACCCTCACCCGTCCCCTAATCCTAACCCGTACGCTGACACTAACCCGCGCCCTCACACGTACGCTCCCCCTAGAGCGTTGTCGTACCCTCACCTGGACCCTGAACCGTCCCCGTCCCCTAACCCTAACCCTAGGCCGAACCCTAACCCTAACCCTTCCCCGAAGCCTGACCCTCACCCGTCCCCTAATCCTAACCCGTACGCTGACACTAACCCGCGCCCTCACACGTACGCTTCCCCTAGAGCGTTGTCGTACCCTCACCTGGACCCTGAACCGTCCCCGTCCCCTAACCCTAACCCTAGGCCGAACCCTAACCCTAACCCTTCCCCGAAGCCTGACCCTCAGCCGTCCCCTAATCCTAACCCGTACGCTGACACTAACCCGCGCCCTCACACGTACGCTCCCCCTAGAGCGTTGTCGTACCCTCACCTGGACCCTGAACCGTGTCCGTCCCCTAACCCTAACCCTAGCCCGAACCCTAACCCTAACCCTTCCCCGAAGCCTGACCCTCAGCCGTCCCCTAATCCTAACCCGTACGCTGACACTAACCCGCGCCCTCACACGTACGCTCCCCCTAGAGCGTTGTCGTACCCTCACCTGGACCCTGAACCGTCCCCGTCCCCTAACCCTAACCCTAGCCCGAACCCTAACCCTAACACTTCCCCGAAGCCTGACCCTCAGCCGTCCCCTAATCCTAACCCGTATGCTGAAACTAACCCGCGCCCTCACACGTACGCTCCCCCTAGAGCGTTGTCGTACCCTCACCTGGACCCTGAACCGTCCCCGTCCCCTAACCCTAACCCTAGCCCGAACCCTAACCCTAACCCTTCCCCGAAGCCTGACCCTCAGCCGTCCCCTAATCCTAACCCGTACGCTGACACTAACCCGCGCCCTCACACGTACGCTCCCCCTAGAGCGTTGTCGTACCCTCACCTGGACCCTAAACCGTCCCCGTCCCCTAACCCTAACCCTAGGCCGAACCCTAACCCTAACCCTTCCCCGAAGCCTGACCCTCAGCCGTCCCCTAATCCTAACCCGTACGCTGACACTAACCCGCGCCCTCACACGTACGCTCCCCCTAGAGCGTTGTCGTACCCTCACCTGGACCCTAAACCGTCCCCGTCCCCTAACCCTAACCCTAGCCCGAACCCTAACCCTAACCCTTCCCCGAAGCCTGACCCTCAGCCGTCCCATAATCCTAACCCGTACGCTGACACTAACCCGCGCCCTCACACGTACGCTCCCCTAGAGCTTTGTCGTACCCTCACCTGGACCCTAAACCGTCCCCGTCCCCTAACCCTAACCCTAGCCCGAACCCTAACCCTAACCCTTCCCCGAAGCCTGACCCTCAGCCGTCCCCTAATCCTAACCCGTACGCTGACACTAACCCGCGCCCTCACACTTACGCTCCCCCTAGAGCGTTGTCGTACCCTCACCTGGACCCTAAACCGTCCCCGTCCCCTAACCCTAACCCTAGCCCGAACCCTAACCCTAACCCTTCCCCGAAGCCAGACCCTCACCCGTCCCCTAATCCTAACCCGTACGCTGACACTAACCCACGCCCTCACACGTACGTTCCCCCTAGAGCGTTGTCGTACACTCACCTGGACCCTAAACCGTCCCCGTCCCCTAACCCTAACCCTAGGCCGAACCCTAACCCTAACCCTTCCCCGAAGCCTGACCCTCAGCCGTCCCCTAATCCTAACCCGTACGCTGACACTAACCCGCGCCCTCACACGTACGCTCCCCCTAGAGCGTTGTCGTACCCTCACCTGAACCCTAAACCGTCCCCGTCCCCTAACCCTAACCCTAGCCCGAACCCTAACCCTAACCCTTCCCCGAAGCCTGACCCTCAGCCGTCCCCTAATCCTAACCCGTACGCTGACACTAACCCGCGCCCTCACACGTACGCTCCCCCTAGAGCGTTGTCGTACCCTCACCTGGACCCTAAACCGTCCCCGTCCCCTAACCCTAACCCTAGCCCGAACCCTAACCCTAACCCTTCCCCGAAGCCTGACCCTCACCCGTCCCCTAATCCTAACCCGTACGCTGACACTAACCCGCGCCCTCACACGTACGCTCCCCCTAGAGCGTTGTCGTACCCTCACCTGGACCCTGAACCGTCCCCGTCCCCTAACCCTAACCCTAGCCCGAACCCTAACCCTAACACTTCCCCGAAGCCTGACCCTCAGCCGTCCCCTAATCCTAACCCGTATGCTGAAACTAACCCGCGCCCTCACACGTACGCTCCCCCTAGAGCGTTGTCGTACCCTCACCTGGACCCTGAACCGTCCCCGTCCCCTAACCCTAACCCTAGCCCGAACCCTAACCCTAACCCTTCCCCGAAGCCTGACCCTCAGCCGTCCCCTAATCCTAACCCGTACGCTGACACTAACCCGCGCCCTCACACGTACGCTCCCCCTAGAGCGTTGTCGTACCCTCACCTGGACCCTAAACCGTCCCCATCCCCTAACCCTAACCCTAGGCCGAACCCTAACCCTAACCCTTCCCCGAAGCCTGACCCTCAGCCGTCCCCTAATCCTAACCCGTACGCTGACACTAACCCGCGCCCTCACACGTACGCTCCCCCTAGAGCGTTGTCGTACCCTCACCTGGACCCTAAACCGTCCCCGTACCCTAACCCTAACCCTAGCCCGAACCCTAACCCTAACCCTTCCCCGAAGCCTGACCCTCAGCCGTCCCCTAATCCTAACCCGTACGCTGACACTAACCCGCGCCCTCACACGTACGCTCCCCCTAGAGCGTTGTCGTACCCTCACCTGGACCCTAAACCGTCCCCGTCCCCTAACCCTAACCCTAGGCCGAACCCTAACCCTAACACTTCCCCGAAGCCTGACCCTCAGCCGTCCCCTAATCCTAACCCGTACGCTGACACTAACCCGCGCCCTCACACGTACGCTCCCCCTAGAGCGTTGTCGTACCCTCACCTGGACCCTAAACCGTCCCCGTCCCCTAACCCTAACCCTAGCCCGAACCCTAACCCTAACCCTTCCCCGAAGCCTGACCCTCACCCGTCCCCTAATCCTAACCCGTACGCTGACACTAACCCGCGCCCTCACACGTACGCTCCCCCTAGAGCGTTGTCGTACCCTCACCTGGACCCTAAACCTTCCCCGTCCCCTAACCCTAACCCTAGCCCGAACCCTAACCCTAACCCTTCCCCGAAGCCTGACCCTCACACGTCCCCTAATCCTAAACCGTACGCTGACACTAACCCGTGCCCTCACACGTACGCTCCCCCTAGAGCGTTGTCGTACCCTCACCTGGACCCTGAACCGTCCCCATCCCCTAACCCTAACACTAGCCCGAACCCTAACCCTAACCCTTTCCCGAAGCCTGACCCTCAGCCGTCCCCTAATCCTAACCCGTACACTGACACTAACCCGCGCCCTCACACGTACGCTCCCCCTAGTGCGTTGTCGTACCCTCACCGGGACCCTAAACCGTCCCCGTCCCCTAACACTAACCCTAGCCCGAACCCTAACCCTAACACTTCCCCGAAGCCTGACCCTCATCCGTCCCCTAATCCTAACCCGTACGCTAACACTAACCCGCGCCCTCACACGTACGCTCCCCCTAGAGCGTTGTCGTACCCTCACCTGGACCCTAAACCGTCCCCGTCCCCTAACCCTAACCCTAGCCCGAACCCTAACCCTAACCCTTCCCCGAAGCCTGACCCTCACCCGTCCCCTAATCCTAACCCGTACGCTGACACTAACCCGCGCCCTCACACGTACGCTCCCCCTAGAGCGTTGTCGTTCCCTCACCTGGACCCTAAACCGTCCCCATCCCCTAACCCTAACCCTAGCCCGAACCCTAACCCTAACCCTTCCCTGAAGCCTGACCCTCACCCGTCCCCTAATCCTAACCCGTACGCTGACACTAAGCCGCGCCCTAACACGTAGGCTCCCCCTAGAGCGTTGTCGTACCCTCACCTGTACCCTGAACCGTCCCCGTCCCCTAACCCTAACCCTAGCCCGAACCCTAATCCTAACCCTTCCCCGAAGCCTGACCCTCAGCCGTCCCCTAATCCTAACCCGTACGCTGACACTAACCCGCGCCCTCACACGTACGCTCCCCCTAGAGCGTTGTCGTACCCTCACCTGGACCCTGAACCGTCCCCGTCCCCTAACCCTAACCCTAGGCCGAACCCTAACCCTAACCCTTCCCCGAGGCCTGACCCTCAGCCGTCCCCTAATCCTAACCCGTACGCTGACACTAACCCGCGCCCTCACACGTACGCTCCCCCTAGAGCGTTGTCGTACCCTCACCTGGACCCTAAACCGTCCCCGTCCCCTAACCCTAACCCTAGCCCGAACCCTAACCCTAACCCTTCCCCGAAGCCTGACCCTCAGCCGTCCCCTAATCCTAACCCGTACGCTGACACTAACCCGCGCCCTCACACGTACGCTCCCCCTAGAGCGTTGTCGTACCCTCACCTGGACCCTAAACCGTCCCCGTCCCCTAACCCTAACCCTAGGCCGAACCCTAACCCTAACCCTTCCCCGAAGCCTGACCCTCAGCCGTCCCCTAATCCTAACCCGTACGCTGACACTAACCCGCGCCCTCACACGTACGCTCCCCCTAGAGCGTTGTCGTACCCTCACCTGGACCCTAAACCGTCCCCGTCCCCTAACCCTAACCCTAGCCCGAACCCTAACCCTAACCCTTCCCCGAAGCCTGACCCTCAGCCGTCCCCTAATCCTAACCCGTACGCTGACACTAACCCGCGCCCTCACACGTACGCTCCCCTAGAGCTTTGTCGTACCCTCACCTGGACCCTAAACCGTCCCCGTCCCCTAACCCTAACCCTAGCCCGAACCCTAACCCTAACCCTTCCCCGAAGCCTGACCCTCAGCCGTCCCCTAATCCTAACCCGTACGCTGACACTAACCCGCGCCCTCACACTTACGCTCCCCCTAGAGCGTTGTCGTACCCTCACCTGGACCCTAAACCGTCCCCGTCCCCTAACCCTAACCCTAGCCCGAACACTAACCCTAACCCTTCCCCGAAGCCAGACCCTCACCCGTCCCCTAATCCTAACCCGTACGCTGACACTAACCCACGCCCTCACTCGTACGTTCCCCCTAGAGCGTTGTCGTACACTCACCTGGACCCTAAACCGTCCCCGTCCCCTAACCCTAACCCTAGGCCGAACCCTAACCCTAACCCTTCCCCGAAGCCTGACCCTCAGCCGTCCCCTAATCCTAACCCGTACGCTGACACTAACCCGCGCCCTCACACGTACGCTCCCCCTAGAGCGTTGTCGTACCCTCACCTGGACCCTAAACCGTCCCCGTCCCCTAACCCTAACCCTAGGCCGAACCCTAACCCTAACACTTCCCCGAAGCCTGACCCTCAGCCGTCCCCTAATCCTAACCCGTACGCTGACACTAACCCGCGCCCTCACACGTACGCTCCCCCTAGAGCATTGTCGTACCCTCACCTGGACCCTAAACCGTCCCCGTCCCCTAACCCTAACCCTAGCCCGAACCCTAACCCTAACCCTTCCCCGAAGCCTGACCCTCAGCCGTCCCCTAATCCTAACCCGTACGCTAACACTAACCCGCGCCCTCACACGTACGCTCCCCCTAGAGCGTTGTCGTACCCTCACCTGGACCCTAAACCGTCCCCGTCCCCTAACCCTAACCCTAGCCCGAACCCTAACACTAACCCTTCCCCGAAGCCTGACCCTCACCCGTCCCCTAATCCTAACCCGTACGCTGACACTAACCCGCGCCCTCACACGTACGCTCCCCCTAGAGCGTTGTCGTTCCCTCACCTGCACCCTAAACCGTCCCCATCCCCTAACCCTAACCCTAGCCCGAACCCTAACCCTAACCCTTCCCCGAAGCCTGACCCTCACCCGTCCCCTAATCCTAACCCGTACGCTGACACTAACCCGCGCCCTAACACGTAGGCTCCCCCTAGAGCGTTGTCGTACCCTCACCTGTACCCTGAACCGTCCCCGTCCCCTAACCCTAACCCTAGCCCGAACCCTAACCCTAACCCTTCCCCGAAGCCTGACCCTCAGCCGTCCCCTAATCCTAACCCGTACGCTGACACTAACCCGCGCCCTCACACGTAGGCTCCCCCTAGAGCGTTGTCGTACCCTCACCTGGACCCTGAACCATCCCCGTCCCCTAACCCTAACCCTAGCCCGAACCCTAACCCTAACACTTCCCCGAAGCCTGACCCTCAGCCGTCCCCTAATCCTAACCCGTACGCTGACAGCAACCCGCGCCCTCACACGTATGCTCCCCCTAGAGCGTTGTCGTAACCTCACCTGGACCCTGAACCGTCCCCGTCCCCTAACCCTAACCCTAGCCCGAACCCTAACCCTAACCCTTCCCCGAAGCCTGACCCTCAGCCGTCCCCTAATCCTAACCCGTACGCTGACACTAACCCGCGCCCTCACACGTACGCTCCCCCTAGAGCGTTGTCTTACCCTCACCTGAACCCTAAACCGTCCCCGTCCCCTAACCCTAACCCTAGCCCGAACCCTAACCCTAACCCTTCCCCGAAGCCTGACCCTCACCCGTCCCCTAATCCTAACCCGTACGCTGACACTAACCCGCGCCCTCACACGTACGCTCCCCCTAGAGCGTTGTCGTACCCTCACCTGGACCCTAAACCGTCCCCGTCCCCTAACCCTAACCCTAGCCCGAACCCTAACCCTAACCCTTCCCCGAAGCCTGACCCTCAGCCGTCGCCTAATCCTAACCCGTACGCTGACACTAACCCGCGCCCTCACACGTACGCTCCCCCTAGAGCGTTGTCGTACCCTCACGGGGACCCTAAACCGTCCCCGTCCCCTAACCCTAACCCTAGCCCGAACCCTAATCCTAACCCTTCCCCGAAGCCTGACCCTCAGCCGTCCCCTAATCCTAACCCGTACGCTGAAACTAACCCACGCCCTCACACGTACGCTCCCCCTAGAGCGTTGTCGTACCCTCACCTGGACCCTAAACCGTCCCCGTCCCCTAACCCTAACCCTAGGCCGAACCCTAACCCTAACCCTTCCCCGAGGCCTGACCCTCAGCCGTCCCCTAATCCTAACACGTACGCTGACACTAACCCGCGCCCTCACACGTACGCTCCCCCTAGAGCGTTGTCGTACCCTCACCTGGACCCTAAACCGTCCCCGTCCCCTAACCCTAACCCTAGCCCGAACCCTAACCCTAACCCTTCCCCGAAGCCTGACCCTCAGCCGTCCCCTAATCCTAACCCGTACGCTGACACTAACCCGCGCCCTCACACGTACGCTCCCCCTAGAGCGTTGTCGTACCCTCACCTGGACCCTGAACCGTCCCCGTCCCCTAACCCTAACCCTAGGCCGAACCCAAACCCTAACCCTTCCTCGAAGCCTGACCCTCACCCGTCCCCTAATCCTAACCCGTACGCTGACACTAACCCGCGCCCTCACATGTACGCTCCCCCTAGAGCGTTGTCGTACCCTCACCTGGACCCTAAACCGTCCCCGTCCCCTAACCCTAACCCTAGTCCGAACCCTAACCCTAACCCTTCCCCGAAGCCTGACCCTCAGCCGTCCCCTAATCCTAACCCGTACGCTGACACTAACCCGCGCCCTCACACGTACGCTCCCCCTAGAGCGTTGTCGTACCCTCACCTGGACCCTAAACCGTCCCCGTCCCCTAACCCTAACCCTAGGCCGAACCCTAACCCTAACCCTTCCCCGAAGCCTGACCCTCAGCCGTCCCCTAATCCTAACCCGTACGCTGACACTAACCCGCGCCCTCACACGTACGCTCCCCCTAGAGCGTTGTCGTACCCTCACCTGGACCCTAAACCGTTCCCGTCCCCTAACCCTAACCCTAGCCCGAACCCTAACCCTAACCCTTCCCCGAAGCCTGACCCTCAGCCGTCCCCTAATCCTAACCCGTACGCTGACACTAACCCGCGCCCTCACACGTACGCTCCCCTAGAGCTTTGTCGTACCCTCACCTGGACCCTAAACCGTCCCCGTCCCCTAACCCTAACCCTAGCCCGAACCCTAACCCTAACCCTTCCCCGAAGCCTGACCCTCACCCGTCCCCTAATCCTAACCCGTTCGCTGACACTAACCCGCGCCCTCACACGTACGCTCCCCCTAGAGCGTTGTCGTACCCTCACCTGGACCCTAAACCGTCCCCGTCCCCTAACCCTAACCCTAGCCCGAACCCTAACCCTAACCCTTCCCCGAAGCCTGACCCTCACCCGTCCCCTAATCCTAACCCGTTCGCTGACACTAACCCGCGCCCTCACACGTACGCTCCCCCTAGAGCGTTGTCGTACCCTCACCTGGACCCTAAACCGTCCCCGTCCCCTAACCCTAACCCTAGCCCGAACCCTAACCCTTCCCCGAAGCCTGACCCTCAGCCGTCCCCTAATCCTAACCCGTACGCTGACACTAAACCGCGCCCTCACACGTACGCTCCCCCTAGAGCGTTGTCGTACCCTCACCTGGACCCTAAACCGTCCCCGTCCCCTAACCCTAACCCTAGCCCGAACCCTAACCCTAACCCTTCCCCGAAGCCTGACCACCAGCCGTCCCCTAATCCTAACCCGTACGCTGACACTAACCCGCGCCCTCACACGTACGCTCCCCCTAGAGCGTTGTCGTACCCTCACCTGCACCCTAAACCGTCCCCGTCCCCTAACCCTAACCCTAGCCTTAACCCTAATCCTAACCCTTCCCCGAAGCCTGACCCTCAGCCGTCCCCTAATCCTAACCCGTACGCTGACACTAACCCGCGCCCTCACACGTACGCTCCCCCTAGAGCGTTGTCGTACCCTCACCTGGACCCTAAACCGTCCCCGTCCCCTAACCCTAACCCTAGCCCGAACCCTAACCCTAACCCTTCCCCGAAGCCTGACCCTCAGCCGTCCCCTAATCCTAACCCGTACGCTGACACTAACCCGCGCCCTCACACGTACGCTCCCCCTAGAGCGTTGTCGTACCCTCACCTGGACCCTAAACAGTCCCCGTCCCCTAACCCTAACCCTAGCCCGAACCCTAACCCTAACCCTTCCCCGAAGCCTGACCCTCAGCCGTCCCCTAATCCTAACCCGTACGCTGACACTAACCCGCGCCCTCACACGTACGCTCCCCCTAGAGCGTTGTCGTACCCTCACCTAGACCCTAAACCGTCCCCGTCCCCTAACCCTAACCCTGGGCCGAACCCTAACCCTAACACTTTCCCGAAGCCTGACCTTCACCAGTCCCCTAATCCTAACCCGTACGCTGACACTAACCCGCGCCCTCACACGTACGCTCCCCCTAGAGCGTTGTCATACCCTCACCTGGACCCTAAACAGTCCCCGTCGCCTAACCCTAACCCTAGCCCGAACCCTAACCCTAACCCTTCCCCGAAGCCTGACCCTCAGCCGTCCCCTAATCCTAACCCGTACGCTGACACTAACCCACGCCCTCACACGTACGCTCCCCCTAGAGCATTGTCGTACCCTCACCTGGACCCTGAACCGTCCCCGTCCCCTAACCCTAACCCTAGCCCGAACCCTAACCCTAACCCTTCCCCGAAGCCTGACCCTCAGCCGTCCCCTAATCCTAACCCGTACACTGACACTAACCCGCGCCCTCACACGTACGCTCCTCCTAGAGCGTTGTCACACCCTCACCTGGACCCTGAACCGTCCCCGTCCCCTAACCCTAACCCTAGCCCGAACCCTAACACTAACCCTTCCCCGAAGCCTGACCCTCAGCCGTCCCCTAATCCTAACCCGTACGCTGACACTAACCCGCGCCCTCACACGTACGCTCCCCCTAGAGCGTTGTCGTACCCTCACCTGGACCCTAAACCGTCCCCGTCCCCTAACCCTAACCCTAGCCCGAACACTAACCCTAACCCTTCCCCGAAGCCTGACCCTCAGCCGTCCCCTAATCCTAACACGTACGCTGACACTAACCCGCGCCCTCACACGTACGCTCCCCCTAGAGCGTTGTCGTACCCTCACCTGGACCCTAAACCGTCCCCGTCCCCTAACCCTAACACTAGCCCGAACCCTAACCCTAACCCTTCCCCGAAGCCTGACCCTCACCCGTCCCCTAATCCTAACCCGTACGCTGACACTAACCCGCGCCCTCAAACGTACGCTCCCCCTAGAGCGTTGTCGTACCCTCACCTGGACCCTAAACCGTCCCCGTCCCCTAACCCTAACCCTAGGCCGAACCCTAACCCTAACCCTTCCCCGAAGCCTGACCCTCACCCGTCCCCTAATCCTAACCCGTACGCTGACACTAACCCGCGCCCTCACACGTACGCTCCCCCTAGAGCGTTGTCGTACCCTCACCTGGACCCTAAACCGTCCCCGTCCCCTAACCCTAACCCTAGCCCGAACCCTAACCCTAACCCTTCCCCGAAGCCTGACCCTCAGCCGTCCCCTAATCCTAACCCGTACGCTGACACTAACCCGAGCCCTCACACGTACCCTCCCCCTAGAGCGTTGTCATACCCTCACCTGGACCCTGAACCGTCCCCGTCCCCTAACCCTAACCCTAGCCCGAACCCTAACCCTAACCCTTCCCCGAAGCCTGACCCTCAGCCGTCCCCTAATCCTAACCCGTACGCTGACACTAACCCGCGCCCTCACACGTACGCACCCCCTAGAGCGTTGTCGTACACTCACCTGGACCCTGAACCGTCCCCGTCCCCTAACCCTAACCCTAGCCCGAACCCTAACCCTAACCCTTCCCCGAAGCCTGACCCTCACCCGTCCCCTAATCCTAACCCGTACGCTGACACTGACCCGCGCCCTCACACGTACGCTCCCCCTAGAGCGTTGTCGTACCCTCACCTGGACCCTGAACCGTCCCCGTCCCCTAACCCTAACCCTAGGCCGAACCCTAACCCTAACCCTTCCCCGAAGCCTGACCCTCACCCGTCCCCTAATCCTAACCCGTACGCTGACACTAACCCGCGCCCTCACACGTACGCTTCCCCTAGAGCGTTGTCGTACCCTCACCTGGACCCTGAACCGTCCCCGTCCCCTAACCCTAACCCTAGCCCGAACCCTAACCCTAACCCTTCCCCGAAGCCTGACCCTCAGCCGTCCCCTAATCCTAACCCGTACGCTGACACTAACCCGCGCCCTCACACGTACGCTCCCCCTAGAGCGTTGTCGTACCCTCACCTGGACCCTGAACCGTGTCCGTCCCCTAACCCTAACCCTAGCCCGAACCCTAACCCTAACCCTTCCCCGAAGCCTGACCCTCAGCCGTCCCCTAATCCTAACCCGTACGCTGACACTAACCCGCGCCCTCACACGTACGCTCCCCCTAGATCGTTGTCGTACCCTCACCTGGACCCTGAACCGTCCCCGTCCCCTAACCCTAACCCTAGCCCGAACCCTAACCCTAACCCTTCCCCGAAGCCTGACCCTCAGCCGTCCCCTAATCCTAACCCGTACGCTGACACTAACCCGCGCCCTCACACGTACGCTCCCCCTAGAGCGTTGTCGTACCCTCACCTGGACCCTGAACCGTCCCCGTCCCCTAACCCTAACCCTAGCCCGAACCCTAACCCTAACACTTCCCCGAAGCCTGACACTCAGCCGTCCCCTAATCCTAACCCGTATGCTGAAACTAACCCGCGCCCTCACACGTACGCTCCCCCTAGAGCGTTGTCGTACCCTCACCTGGACCCTGAACCGTCCCCGTCCCCTAACCCTAACCCTAGCCCGAACCCTAACCCTAACCCTTCCCCGAAGCCTGACCCTCAGCCGTCCCCTAATCCTAACCCGTACGCTGACACTAACCCGCGCCCTCACACGTACGCTCCCCCTAGAGCGTTGTCGTACCCTCACCTGGACCCTAAACCGTCCCCGTCCCCTAACCCTAACCCTAGGCCGAACCCTAACCCTAACCCTTCCCCGAAGCCTGACCCTCAGCCGTCCCCTAATCCTAACCCGTACGCTGACACTAACCCGCGCCCTCACACGTACGCTCCCCCTAGAGCGTTGTCGTACCCTCACCTGGACCCTGAACCGTGTCCGTCCCCTAACCCTAACCCTAGCCCGAACCCTAACCCTAACCCTTCCCCGAAGCCTGACCCTCAGCCGTCCCCTAATCCTAACCCGTACGCTGACACTAACCCGCGCCCTCACACGTACGCTCCCCCTAGAGCGGTGTCGTACCCTCACCTGGACCCTGAACCGTCCCCGTCCCCTAACCCTAACCCTAGCCCGAACCCTAACCCTAACACTTCCCCGAAGCCTGACCCTCAGCCGTCCCCTAATCCTAACCCGTATGCTGAAACTAACCCGCGCCCTCACACGTACGCTCCCCCTAGAGCGTTGTCGTACCCTCACCTGGACCCTGAACCGTCCCCGTCCCCTAACCCTAACCCTAGCCCGAACCCTAACCCTAACCCTTCCCCGAAGCCTGACCCTCAGCCGTCCCCTAATCCTAACCCGTACGCTGACACTAACCCGCGCCCTCACACGTACGCTCCCCCTAGAGCGTTGTCGTACCCTCACCTGGACCCTAAACCGTCCCCGTCCCCTAACCCTAACCCTAGGCCGAACCCTAACCCTAACCCTTCCCCGAAGCCTGACCCTCAGCCGTCCCCTAATCCTAACCCGTACGCTGACACTAACCCGCGCCCTCACACGTACGCTCCCCCTAGAACGTTGTCGTACCCTCACCTGGACCCTAAACCGTCCCCGTCCCCTAACCCTAACCCTAGCCCGAACCCTAACCCTAACCCTTCCCCGAAGCCTGACCCTCAGCCGTCCCATAATCCTAACCCGTACGCTGACACTAACCCGCGCCCTCACACGTACGCTCCCCTAGAGCTTTGTCGTACCCTCACCTGGACCCTAAACCGTCCCCGTCCCCTAACCCTAACCCTAGCCCGAACCCTAACCCTAACCCTTCCCCGAAGCCTGACCCTCAGCCGTCCCCTAATCCTAACCCGTACGCTGACACTAACCCGCGCCCTCACACTTACGCTCCCCCTAGAGCGTTGTCGTACCCTCACCTGGACCCTAAACCGTCCCCGTCCCCTAACCCTAACCCTAGCGCGAACCCTAACCCTAACCCTTCCCCGAAGCCAGACCCTCACCCATCCCCTAATCCTAACCCGTACGCTGACACTAACCCACGCCCTCACACGTACGTTCCCCCTAGAGCGTTGTCGTACACTCACCTGGACCCTAAACCGTCCCCGTCCCCTAACCCTAACCCTAGGCCGAACCCTAACCCTAACCCTTCCCCGAAGCCTGACCCTCAGCCGTCCCCTAATCCTAACCCGTACGCTGACACTAACCCGCGCCCTCACACGTACGCTCCCCCTAGAGCGTTGTCGTACCCTCACCTGGACCCTAAACCGTCCCCGTCCCCTAACCCTAACCCTAGCCCGAACCCTAACCCTAACCCTTCCCCGAAGCCTGACCCTCAGCCCTCCCCTAATCCTAACCCGTACGCTGACACTAACCCGCGCCCTCACACGTACGCTCCCCCTAGAGCGTTGTCGTACCCTCACCTGGACCCTGAACCGTCCCCGTCCCCTAACACTAACCCTAGGCCGAACCCTAACCCTAACCCTTCCTCGAAGCCTGACCCTCACCCGTCCCGTAATCCTAACCCGTACGCTGACACTAACCTGCGCCCTCACATGTACGCTCCCCCTAGAGCGTTGTCGTACCCTCACCTGGACCCTAAACCGTCCCCGTCCCCTAACCCTAACCCTAGCCCGAACCCTAACCCTAACCCTTCCCCGAAGCCTGACCCTCAGCCGTCCCCTAATCCTAACCCGTACGCTGACACTAACCCGCGCCCTCACACGTACGCTCCCCCTAGAGCGTTGTCGTACCCTCACCTGGACCCTAAACCGTCCCCGTCCCCTAACCCTAACCCTAGGCCGAACCCTAACCCTAACACTTCCCCGAAGCCTGACCCTCAGCCGTCCCCTAATCCTAACCCGTACGCTGACACTAACCCGCGCCCTCACACGTACGCTCCCCCTAGAGCGTTGTCGTACCCTCACCTGGACCCTAAACCGTCCCCGTCCCCTAACCCTAACCCTAGCCCGAACCCTAACCCTAACCCTTCCCCGAAGCCTGACCCTCACCCGTCCCCTAATCCTAACCCGTACGCTGACACTAACCCGCGCCCTCACACGTACGCTCCCCCTAGAGCGTTGTCGTACCCTCACCTGGACCCTAAACCGTCCCCGTCCCCTAACCCTAACCCTAGCCCGAACCCTAACCCTAACCCTTCCCCGAAGCCTGACCCTCACACGTCCCCTAATCCTAAACCGTACGCTGACACTAACCCGTGCCCTCACACGTACGCTCCCCCTAGAGCGTTGTCGTACCCTCACCTGGACCCTGAACCGTCCCCATCCCCTAACCCTAACACTAGCCCGAACCCTAACCCTAACCCTTTCCCGAAGCCTGACCCTCAGCCGTCAACTAATCCTAACCCGTACGCTGACACTAACCCGCGCCCTCACACGTACGCTCCCCCTAGTGCGTTGTCGTACCCTCACCGGGACCCTAAACCGTCCCCGTCCCCTAACACTAACCCTAGCCCGAACCCTAACCCTAACACTTCCCCGAAGCCTGACCCTCAGCCGTCCCCTAATCCTAACCCGTACGCTAACACTAACCCGCGCCCTCACACGTACGCTCCCCCTAGAGCGTTGTCGTACCCTCACCTGGACCCTAAACCGTCCCCGTCCCCTAACCCTAACCCTAGCCCGAACCCTAACCCTAACCCTTCCCAGAAGCCTGACCCTCACCCGTCCCCTAATCCTAACCCGTACGCTGACACTAACCCGCGCCCTCACACGTACGCTCCCCCTAGAGCGTTGTCGTTCCCTCACCTGGACCCTAAACCGTCCCCATCCCCTAACCCTAACCCTAGCCCGAACCCTAACCCTAACCCTTCCCCGAAGCCTGACCCTCACCCGTCCCCTAATCCTAACCCGTACGCTGACACTAACCCGCGCCCTAACACGTAGGCTCCCCCTAGAGCGTTGTCGTACCCTCACCTGTACCCTGAACCGTCCCCGTCCCCTAACCCTAACCCTAGCCCGAACCCTAATCCTAACCCTTCCCCGAAGCCTGACCCTCAGCCGTCCCCTAATCCTAACCCGTACGCTGACACTAACCCGCGCCCTCACACGTACGCTCCCCCTAGAGCGTTGTCGTACCCTCACCTGGACCCTAAACCGTCCCCGTCCCCTAACCCTAACCCTAGGCCGAACCCTAACCCTAACCCTTCCCCGAGGCCTGACCCTCAGCCGTCCCCTAATCCTAACCCGTACGCTGACACTAACCCGCGCCCTCACACGTACGCTCCCCCTAGAGCGTTGTCGTACCCTCACCTGGACCCTAAACCGTCCCCGTCCCCTAACCCTAACCCTAGCCCGAACCCTAACCCTAACCCTTCCCCGAAGCCTGACCCTCAGCCGTCCCCTAATCCTAACCCGTACGCTGACACTAACCCGCGCCCTCACACGTACGCTCCCCCTAGAGCGTTGTCGTACCCTCACCTGGACCCTAAACCGTCCCCGTCCCCTAACCCTAACCCTAGGCCGAACCCTAACCCTAAACCTTCCCCGAAGCCTGACCCTCAGCCGTCCCCTAATCCTAACCCGTACGCTGACACTAACCCGCGCCCTCACACGTACGCTCCCCCTAGAGCGTTGTCGTACCATCACCTGGACCCTAAACCGTCCCCGTCCCCTAACCCTAACCCTAGCCCGAACCCTAACCCTAACCCTTCCCCGAAGCCTGACCCTCAGCCGTCCCCTAATCCTAACCCGTACGCTGACACTAACCCGCGCCCTCACACGTACGCTCCCCTAGAGCTTTGTCGTACCCTCACCTGGACCCTAAACCGTCCCCGTCCCCTAACCCAAACCCTAGCCCGAACCCTAACCCTAACCCTTCCCCGAAGCCTGACCCTCAGCCGTCCCCTAATCCTAACCCGTACGCTGACACTAACCCGCGCCCTCACACTTACGCTCCCCCTAGAGCGTTGTCGTACCCTCACCTGGACCCTAAACCGTCCCCGTCCCCTAACCCTAACCCTAGCCCGAACCCTAACCCTAACCCTTCCCCGAAGCCAGACCCTCACCCGTCCCCTAATCCTAACCCGTACGCTGACACTAACCCACGCCCTCACACGTACGTTCCCCCTAGAGCGTTGTCGTACACTCACCTGGACCCTAAACCGTCCCCGTCCCCTAACCCTAACCCTAGGCCGAACCCTAACCCTAACCCTTCCCCGAAGCCTGACCCTCAGCCGTCCCCTAATCCTAACCCGTACGCTGACACTAACCCGCGCCCTCACACGTACGCTCCCCCTAGAGCGTTGTCGTACCCTCACCTGGACCCTAAACCGTCCCCGTCCCCTAACCCTAACCCTAGCCCGAACCCTAACCCTAACCCTTCCCCAAAGCCTGACCCTCAGCCGTCCCCTAATCCTAACCCGTACGCTGACACTAACCCGCGCCCTCACACGTACGCTCCCCCTAGAGCGTTGTCGTACCCTCACCTGGACCCTGAACCGTCCCCGTCCCCTAACACTAACCCTAGGCCGAACCCTAACCCTAACCCTTCCTCGAAGCCTGACCCTCACCCGTCCCCTAATCCTAACCCGTACGCTGACACTAACCTGCGCCCTCACATGTACGCTCCCCCTAGAGCGTTGTCGTACCCTCACCTGGACCCTAAACCGTCCCCGTCCCCTAACCCTAACCCTAGCCCGAACCCTAACCCTAACCCTTCCCCGAAGCCTGACCCTCAGCCGTCCCCTAATCCTAGACCGTACGCTGACACTAACCCGCGCCCTCACACGTACGCTCCCCCTAGAGCGTTGTCGTACCCTCACCTGGACCCTAAACCGTCCCCGTCCCCTAACCCTAACCCTAGCCCGAACCCTAACCCTAACCCTTCCCCGAAGCCTGACCCTCAGCCGTCCCCTAATCCTAACCCGTACGCTGACACTAACCCGCGCCCTCACACGTACGCTCCCCTAGAGCTTTGTCGTACCCTCACCTGGACCCTAAACCGTCCCCGTCCCCTAACCCTAACCCTAGCCCGAACCCTAACCCTAACCCTTCCCCGAAGCCTGACCCTCAGCCGTCCCCTAATCCTAACCCGTACGCTGACACTAACCCGCGCCCTCACACTTACGCTCCCCCTAGAGCGTTGTCGTACCCTCACCTGGACCCTAAACCGTCCCCGTCCCCTAACCCTAACCCTAGCCCGAACACTAACCCTAACCCTTCCCCGAAGCCAGACCCTCACCCGTCCCCTAATCCTAACCCGTACGCTGACACTAACCCACGCCCTCACACGTACGTTCCCCCTAGAGCGTTGTCGTACACTCACCTGGACCCTAAACCGTCCCCGTCCCCTAACCCTAACCCTAGGCCGAACCCTAACCCTAACCCTTCCCCGAAGCCTGACCCTCAGCCGTCCCCTAATCCTAACCCGTACGCTGACACTAACCCGCGCCCTCACACGTACGCTCCCCCTAGAGCGTTGTCGTACCCTCACCTGGACCCTAAACCGTCCCCGTCCCCTAACCCTAACCCTAGCCCGAACCCTAACCCTAACCCTTCCCCAAAGCCTGACCCTCAGCCGTCCCCTAATCCTAACCCGTACGCTGACACTAACCCGCGCCCTCACACGTACGCTCCCCCTAGAGCGTTGTCGTACCCTCACCTGGACCCTGAACCGTCCCCGTCCCCTAACACTAACCCTAGGCCGAACCCTAACCCTAACCCTTCCTCGAAGCCTGACCCTCACCCGTCCCCTAATCCTAACCCGTACGCTGACACTAACCTGCGCCCTCACATGTACGCTCCCCCTAGAGCGTTGTCGTACCCTCACCTGGACCCTAAACCGTCCCCGTCCCCTAACCCTAACCCTAGCCCGAACCCTAACCCTAACCCTTCCCCGAAGCCTGACCCTCAGCCGTCCCCTAATCCTAGACCGTACGCTGACACTAACCCGCGCCCTCACACGTACGCTCCCCCTAGAGCGTTGTCGTACCCTCACCTGGACCCTAAACCGTCCCCGTCCCCTAACCCTAACCCTAGGCCGAACCCTAACCCTAACACTTCCCCGAAGCCTGACCCTCAGCCGTCCCCTAATCCTAACCCGTACGCTGACACTAACCCGCGCCCTCACACGTACGCTCCCCCTAGAGCGTTGTCGTACCCTCACCTGGACCCTGAACCGTCCCCGTCCCCTAACACTAACCCTAGGCCGAACCCTAACCCTAACCCTTCCTCGAAGCCTGACCCTCACCCGTCCCCTAATCCTAACCCGTACGCTGACACTAACCTGCGCCCTCACATGTACGCTCCCCCTAGAGCGTTGTCGTACCCTCACCTGGACCCTAAACCGTCCCCGTCCCCTAACCCTAACCCTAGCCCGAACCCTAACCCTAACCCTTCCCCGAAGCCTGACCCTCAGCCGTCCCCTAATCCTAGACCGTACGCTGACACTAACCCGCGCACTCACACGTACGCTCCCCCTAGAGCGTTGTCGTACCCTCACCTGGACCCTAAACCGTCCCCGTCCCCTAACCCTAACCCTAGCCCGAACCCTAACCCTAACCCTTCCCCGAAGCCTGACCCTCAGCCGTCCCCTAATCCTAACCCGTACGCTGACACTAACCCGCGCCCTCACACGTACGCTCCCCTAGAGCTTTGTCGTACCCTCACCTGGACCCTAAACCGTCCCCGTCCCCTAACCCTAACCCTAGCCCGAACCCTAACCCTAACCCTTCCCCGAAGCCTGACCCTCAGCCGTCCCCTAATCCTAACCCGTACGCTGACACTAACCCGCGCCCTCACACTTACGCTCCCCCTAGAGCGTTGTCGTACCCTCACCTGGACCCTAAACCGTCCCCGTCCCCTAACCCTAACCCTAGCCCGAACACTAACCCTAACCCTTCCCCGAAGCCAGACCCTCACCCGTCCCCTAATCCTAACCCGTACGCTGACACTAACCCACGCCCTCACACGTACGTTCCCCCTAGAGCGTTGTCGTACACTCACCTGGACCCTAAACCGTCCCCGTCCCCTAACCCTAACCCTAGGCCGAACCCTAACCCTAACCCTTCCCCGAAGCCTGACCCTCAGCCGTCCCCTAATCCTAACCCGTACGCTGACACTAACCCGCGCCCTCACACGTACGCTCCCCCTAGAGCGTTGTCGTACCCTCACCTGGACCCTAAACCGTCCCCGTCCCCTAACCCTAACCCTAGCCCGAACCCTAACCCTAACCCTTCCCCAAAGCCTGACCCTCAGCCGTCCCCTAATCCTAACCCGTACGCTGACACTAACCCGCGCCCTCACACGTACGCTCCCCCTAGAGCGTTGTCGTACCCTCACCTGGACCCTGAACCGTCCCCGTCCCCTAACACTAACCCTAGGCCGAACCCTAACCCTAACCCTTCCTCGAAGCCTGACCCTCACCCGTCCCCTAATCCTAACCCGTACGCTGACACTAACCTGCGCCCTCACATGTACGCTCCCCCTAGAGCGTTGTCGTACCCTCACCTGGACCCTAAACCGTCCCCGTCCCCTAACCCTAACCCTAGCCCGAACCCTAACCCTAACCCTTCCCCGAAGCCTGACCCTCAGCCGTCCCCTAATCCTAGACCGTACGCTGACACTAACCCGCGCCCTCACACGTACGCTCCCCCTAGAGCGTTGTCGTACCCTCACCTGGACCCTAAACCGTCCCCGTCCCCTAACCCTAACCCTAGGCCGAACCCTAACCCTAACACTTCCCCGAAGCCTGACCCTCAGCCGTCCCCTAATCCTAACCCGTACGCTGACACTAACCCGCGCCCTCACACGTACGCTCCCCCTAGAGCATTGTCGTACCCTCACCTGGACCCTAAACCGTCCCCGTCCCCTAACCCTAACCCTAGCCCGAACCCTAACCCTAACCCTTCCCCGAAGCCTGACCCTCACCCGTCCCCTAATCCTAACCCGTACGCTGACACTAACCCGCGCCCTCACACGTACGCTCCCCCTAGAGCGTTGTCGTACCCTCACCTGGACCCTGAACCGTCCCCATCCCCTAACCCTAACACTAGCCCGAACCCTAACCCTAACCCTTTCCCGAAGCCTGACCCTCAGCCGTCCCCTAATCCTAACCCGTACGCTGACACTAACCCGCGCCCTCACACGTACGCTCCCCCTAGTGCGTTGTCGTACCCTCACCGGGACCCTAAACCGTCCCCGTCCCCTAACACTAACCCTAGCCCGAACCCTAACCCTAACCCTTCCCCGAAGCCTGACCCTCAGCCGTCCCCTAATCCTAACCCGTACGCTAACACTAACCCGCGCCCTCACACGTACGCTCCCCCTAGAGCGTTGTCGTACCCTCACCTGGACCCTAAACCGTCCCCGTCCCCTAACCCTAACCCTAGCCCGAACCCTAACCCTAACCCTTCCCCGAAGCCTGACCCTCACCCGTCCCCTAATCCTAACCCGTACGCTGACACTAACCCGCGCCCTCACACGTACGCTCCCCCTAGAGCGTTGTCGTTCCCTCACCTGGACCCTAAACCGTCCCCATCCCCTAACCCTAACCCTAGCCCGAACCCTAACCCTAACCCTTCCCCGAAGCCTGACCCTCACCCGTCCCCTAATCCTAACCCGTACGCTGACACTAACCCGCGCCCTAACACGTAGGCTCCCCCTAGAGCGTTGTCGTACCCTCACCTGTACCCTGAACCGTCCCCGTCCCCTAACCCTAACCCTAGCCCGAACCCTAACCCTAACCCTTCCCCGAAGCCTGACCCTCAGCCGTCCCCTAATCCTAACCCGTACACTGACACTAACCCGCGCCCTCACACGTACGCTCCCCCTAGAGCATTGTCGTACCCTCACCTGGACCCTAAACCGTCCCCGTCCCCTAACCCTGACCCTAGCCCGAACCCTAACCCTAACCCTTCCCCGAAGCCTGACCCTCAGCCGTCCCCTAATCCTAACCCGTACGCTGACACTAACCCGCGCCCTCACACGTACGCTCCCCCTAGAGCGTTGTCGTACCCTCACCTGGACCCTGAACCATCACCGTCCCCTAACCCTAACCCTAGCCCGAACCCTAACCCTAACACTTCCCCGAAGCCTGACCCTCAGCCGTCCCCTAATCCTAACCCGTACGCTGACAGCAACCCGCGCCCTCACACGTATGCTCCCCCTAGAGCCTTGTCGTACCCTCACCTGGACCCTGAACCGTCCCCGTCCCCTAACCCTAACCCTAGCCCGAACCCTAACCCTAACCCTTCCCCGAAGCCTGACCCTCAGCCGTCCCCTAATCCTAACCCGTACGCTGACACTAACCTGCGCCCTCACACGTACGCTCCCCCTAGAGCGTTGTCGTACCCTCACCTGAACCCTAAACCGTCCCCGTCCCCTAACCCTAACCCTAGCCCGAACCCTAACCCTAACCCTTCCCCGAAGCCTGACCCTCACCCGTCCCCTAATCCTAACCCGTACGCTGACACTAACCCGCGCCCTCACACGTACGCTCCCCCTAGAGCGTTGTCGTACCCTCACCTGGACCCTAAACCGTCCCCGTCCCCTAACCCTAACCCTAGCCCGAACCCTAACCCTAACCCTTCCCCGAAGCCTGACCCTCAGCCGTCCCCTAATCCTAACCCGTACGCTGACACTAACCCGCGCCCTCACACGTACGCTCCCCCTAGAGCGTTGTCGTACCCTCACGGGGACCCTAAACCGTCCCCGTCCCCTAACCCTAACCCTAGCCCGAACCCTAATCCTAACCCTTCCCCGAAGCCTGACCCTCAGCCGTCCCCTAATCCTAACCCGTACGCTGACACTAACCCGCGCCCTCACACGTACGCTCCCCCTAGAGCGTTGTCGTACCCTCACCTGGACCCTAAACCGTCCCCGTCCCCTAACCCTAACCCTAGCCCGAACCCTAACCCTAACCCTTCCCCGAGGCCTGACCCTCAGCCGTCCCCTAATCCTAACACGTACGCTGACACTAACCCGCGCCCTCACACGTACGCTCCCCCTAGAGCGTTGTCGTACCCTCACCTGGACCCTAAACCGTCCCCGTCCCCTAACCCTAACCCTAGCCCGAACCCTAACCCTAACCCTTCCCCGAAGCCTGACCCTCAGCCGTCCCCTAATCCTAACCCGTACGCTGACACTAACCCGCGCCCTCACACGTACGCTCCCCCTAGAGCGTTGTCGTACCCTCACCTGGACCCTGAACAGTCCCCGTCCCCTAACCCTAACCCTAGGCCGAACCCAAACCCTAACCCTTCCTCGAAGCCTGACCCTCACCCGTCCCGTAATCCTAACCCGTACGCTGACACTAACCCGCGCCCTCACATGTACGCTCCCCCTAGAGCGTTGTCGTACCCTCACCTGGACCCTAAACCGTCCCCGTCCACTAACCCTAACCCTAGTCCGAACCCTAACCCTAACCCTTCCCCGAAGCCTGACCCTCAGCCGTCCCCTAATCCTAACCCGTACGCTGACACTAACCCGCGCCCTCACACGTACGCTCCCCCTAGAGCGTTGTCGTACCCTCACCTGAACCCTAAACCGTCCCCGTCCCCTAACCCTAACCCTAGGCCGAACCCTAACCCTAACCCTTCCCCGAAGCCTGACCCTCAGCCGTCCCCTAATCCTAACCCGTACGCTGACACTAACCCGCGCCCTCACACGTACGCTCCCCCTAGAGCGTTGTCGTACCCTCACCTGGACCCTAAACCGTTCCCGTCCCCTAACCCTAACCCTAGCCCGAACCCTAACCCTAACCCTTCCCCGAAGCCTGACCCTCAGCCGTCCCCTAATCCTAACCCGTACGCTGACACTAACCCGCGCCCTCACACGTACGCTCCCCTAGAGCTTTGTCGTACCCTCACCTGGACCCTAAACCGTCCCCGTCCCCTAACCCTAACCCTAGCCCGAACCCTAACCCTAACCCTTCCCCGAAGCCTGACCCTCAGCCGTCCCCTAATCCTAACCCGTACGCTGACACTAACCCGCGCCCTCACACTTACGCTCCCCCTAGAGCGTTGTCGTACCCTCACCTGGACCCTAAACCGTCCCCGTACCGTAACCCTAACCCTAGCCCGAACCCTAACCCTAACCCTTCCCCGAAGCCTGACCCTCACCCGTCCCCTAATCCTAACCCGTACGCTGACACTAACCCACGCCCTCACACGT
Source organism: Globicephala melas (assembly GCF_963455315.2). Taxonomy (NCBI): domain Eukaryota; kingdom Metazoa; phylum Chordata; class Mammalia; order Artiodactyla; family Delphinidae; genus Globicephala; species Globicephala melas. The sequence goes on from NC_083325.1 coordinate 163,128, forward strand.
ACGTTCCCCCTAGAGCGTTGTCGTACACTCACCTGGACCCTAAACCGTCCCCGTCCCCTAACCCTAACCCTAGGCCGAACCCTAACCCTAACCCTTCCCCGAAGCCTGACCCTCAGCCGTCCCCTAATCCTAACCCGTACGCTGACACTAACCCGCGCCCTCACACGTACGCTCCCCCTAGAGCGTTGTCGTACCCTCACCTGGACCCTAAACCGTCCCCGTCCCCTAACCCTAACCCTAGCCCGAACCCTAACCCTAACACTTCCCCGAAGCCTGACCCTCAGCCGTCCCCTAATCCTAACCCGTACGCTGACACTAACCCGCGCCCTCACACGTACGCTCCCCCTAGAGCGTTGTCGTACCCTCACCTGGACCCTAAACCGTCCCCGTCCCCTAACCCTAACCCTAGGCCGAACCCTAACCCTAACCCTTCCCCGAAGCCTGACCCTCAGCCGTCCCCTAATCCTAACCCGTACGCTGACACTAACCCGCGCCCTCACACGTACGCTCCCCCTAGAGCGTTGTCGTACCCTCACCTGGACCCTAAACCGTCCCCGTCCCCTAACCCTAACCCTAGCCCGAACCCTAACCCTAACCCTTCCCCGAAGCCTGACCCTCAGCCGTCCCCTAATCCTAACCCGTACGCTGACACTAACCCGCGCCCTCACACGTACGCTCCCCTAGAGCTTTGTCGTACTCTCACCTGGACCCTAAACCGTCCCCGTCCCCTAACCCTAACCCTAGCCCGAACCCTAACCCTAACCCTTCCCCGAAGCCTGACCCTCAGCCGTCCCCTAATCCTAACCCGTACGCTGACACTAACCCGCGCCCTCACACGTACGCTCCCCCTAGAGCGTTGTCGTACCCTCACCTGGACCCTAAACCGTCCCCGTCCCCTAACCCTAACCCTAGCCCGAACCCTAACCCTAACCCTTCCCCGAAGCCTGACCCTCAGCCGTCCCCTAATCCTAACCCGTACGCTGACACTAACCCGCGCCCTCACACGTACGCTCCACCTAGAGCGTTGTCGTACCCTCACGGGGACCCTAAACCGTCCCCGTCCCCTAACCCTAACCCTAGCCCGAACCCTAATCCTAACCCTTCCCCGAAGCCTGACCCTCAGCCGTCCCCTAATCCTAACCCGTACGCTGACACTAACCCGCGCCCTCACACGTACGCTCCCCCTAGAGCGTTGTCGTACCCTCACCTGGACCCTAAACCGTCCCCGTCCCCTAACCCTAACCCTAGGCCGAACCCTAACCCTAACCCTTCCCCGAGGCCTGACCCTCAGCCGTCCCCTAATCCTAACCCGTACGCTGACACTAACCCGCGCCCTCACACGTACGCTCCCCCTAGAGCGTTGTCGTACCCTCACCTGGACCCTAAACCGTCCCCGTCCCCTAACCCTAACCCTAGCCCGAACCCTAACCCTAACCCTTCCCCGAAGCCTGACCCTCAGCCGTCCCCTAATCCTAACCCGTACGCTGACACTAACCCGCGCCCTCACACGTACGCTCCCCCTAGAGCGTTGTCGTACCCTCACCTGGACCCTGAACCGTCCCCGTCCCCTAACCCTAACCCTAGGCCGAACCCAAACCCTAACCCTTCCTCGAAGCCTGACCCTCAGCCGTCCCCTAATCCTAACCCGTACGCTGACACTAACCCGCGCCCTCACATGTACGCTCCCCCTAGAGCGTTGTCGTACCCTCACCTGGACCCTAAACCGTCCCCGTCCCCTAACCCTAACCCTAGCCCGAACCCTAACCCTAACCCTTCCCCGAAGCCTGACCCTCAGCCGTCCCCTAATCCTAACCCGTACGCTGACACTAACCCGCGCCCTCACACGTACGCTCCCTCTAGAGCGTTGTCGTACCCTCACCTGAACCCTAAACCGTCCCCGTCCCCTAACCCTAACCCTAGGCCGAACCCTAACCCTAACCCTTCCCCGAAGCCTGACCCTCAGCCGTCCCCTAATCCTAACCCGTACGCTGACACTAACCCGCGCCCTCACACGTACGCTCCCCCTAGAGCGTTGTCGTACCCTCACCTGGACCCTAAACCGTCCCCGTCCCCTAACCCTAACCCTAGCCCGAACCCTAACCCTAACCCTTCCCCGAAGCCTGACCCTCAGCCGTCCCCTAATCCTAACCCGTACGCTGACACTAACCCGCGCCCTCACACGTACGCTCCCCTAGAGCTTTGTCGTACCCTCACCTGGACCCTAAACCGTCCCCGTCCCCTAACCCTAACCCTAGCCCGAACCCTAACCCTAACCCTTCCCGGAAGCCTGACCCTCACCCGTCCCCTAATCCTAACCCGTACGCTGACACTAACCCGCGCCCTCACACGTACGCTCCCCCTAGAGCGTTGTCGTACCCTCACCTGGACCCTAAACCGTCCCCGTCCCCTAACCCTAACCCTAGCCCGAACCCTAATCCTAACCCTTCCCCGAAGCCTGACCCTCAGCCGTCCCCTAATCCTAACCCGTACGCTGACACTAACCCGCGCCCTCACACGTACGCTCCCCCTAGAGCGTTGTCGTACCCTCACCTGGACCCTAAACCGTCCCCGTCCCCTAACCCTAACCCTAGCCCAAACCCTAACCCTAACCCTTCCCCGAAGCCTGACCCTCAGCCGTCCCCTAATCCTAACCCGTACGCTGACACTAACCCGCGCCCTCACACGTACGCTCCCCCTAGAGTGTTGTCGTACCCTCACCTGGACCCTGAACCGTCCCCGTCCCCTAACCCTAACCCTAGGCCGAACCCAAACCCTAACCCTTCCCCGAAGCCTGACCCTCAGCCGTCCCCTAATCCTAACCCGTACGCTGACACTAACCCGCGCCCTCACACGTACGCTCCCCTAGAGCTTTGTCGTACCCTCACCTGGACCCTAAACCGTCCCCGTCCCCTAACCCTAACCCTAGCCCGAACCCTAACCCTAACCCTTCCCGGAAGCCTGACCCTCACCCGTCCCCTAATCCTAACCCGTACGCTGACACTAACCTGCGCCCTCACACGTACGCTCCCCCTAGAGCGTTGTCGTACCCTCACCTGGACCCTAAACCGTCCCCGTCCCCTAACCCTAACCCTAGCCCGAACCCTAATCCTAACCCTTCCCCGAAGCCTGACCCTCAGCCGTCCCCTAATCCTAACCCGTACGCTGACACTAACCCGCGCCCTCACACGTACGCTCCACCTAGAGCGTTGTCGTACCCTCACGGGGACCCTAAACCGTCCCCGTCCCCTAACCCTAACCCTAGCCCGAACCCTAATCCTAACCCTTCCCCGAAGCCTGACCCTCAGCCGTCCCCTAATCCTAACCCGTACGCTGACACTAACCCGCGCCCTCACACGTACGCTCCCCCTAGAGCGTTGTCGTACCCTCACCTGGACCCTAAACCGTCCCCGTCCCCTAACCCTAACCCTAGGCCGAACCCTAACCCTAACCCTTCCCCGAGGCCTGACCCTCAGCCGTCCCCTAATCCTAACCCGTACGCTGACACTTACCCGCGCCCTCACACGTACGCTCCCCCTAGAGCGTTGTCGTACCCTCACCTGGACCCTAAACCGTCCCCGTCCCCTAACCCTAACCCTAGCCCGAACCCTAACCCTAACCCTTCCCCGAAGCCTGACCCTCAGCCGTCCCCTAATCCTAACCCGTACGCTGACACTAACCCGCGCCCTCACACGTACGCTCCCCCTAGAGCGTTGTCGTACCCTCACCTGGACCCTAAACCGTCCCCGTCCCCTAACCCTAACCCTAGCCCGAACCCTAACCCTAACACTTCCCCGAAGCCTGACCCTCAGCCGTCCCCTAATCCTAACCCGTACACTGACACTAACCCGCGCCCTCACACGTACGCTCCCCCTAGAGCGTTGTCGTACCCTCACCTGGACCCTAAACCGTCCCCGTCCCCTAACCCTAACCCTAGGCCGAACCCTAACCCTAACCCTTCCCCGAAGCCTGACCCTCAGCCGTCCCCTAATCCTAACCCGTACGCTGACACTAACCCGCGCCCTCACACGTACGCTCCCCCTAGAGCGTTGTCGTACCCTCACCTGGACCCTAAACCGTCCCCGTCCCCTAACCCTAACCCTAGCCCGAACCCTAACCCTAACACTTCCCCGAAGCCTGACCCTCAGCCGTCCCCTAATCCTAACCCGTACACTGACACTAACCCGCGCCCTCACACGTACGCTCCCCCTAGAGCGTTGTCGTACCCTCACCTGGACCCTAAACCGTCCCCGTCCCCTAACCCTAACCCTAGGCCGAACCCTAACCCTAACCCTTCCCCGAAGCCTGACCCTCAGCCGTCCCCTAATCCTAACCCGTACGCTGACACTAACCCGCGCCCTCACACGTACGCTCCCCCTAGAGCGTTGTCGTACCCTCACCTGGACCCTAAACCGTCCCCGTCCCCTAACCCTAACCCTAGCCCGAACCCTAACCCTAACCCTTCCCCGAAGCCTGACCCTCAGCCGTCCCCTAATCCTAACCCGTACGCTGACACTAACCCGCGCCCTCACACGTACGCTCCACCTAGAGTGTTGTCGTACCCTCACGGGGACCCTAAACCGTCCCCGTCCCCTAACCCTAACCCTAGCCCGAACCCTAATCCTAACCCTTCCCCGAAGCCTGACCCTCAGCCGTCCCCTAATCCTAACCCGTACGCTGACACTAACCCGCGCCCTCACACGTACGCTCCCCCTAGAGCGTTGTCGTACCCTCACCTGGACCCTAAACCGTCCCCGTCCCCTAACCCTAACCCTAGGCCGAACCCTAACCCTAACCCTTCCCCGAGGCCTGACCCTCAGCCGTCCCCTAATCCTAACCCGTACGCTGACACTAACCCGCGCCCTCACACGTACGCTCCCCCTAGAGCGTTGTCGTACCCTCACCTGGACCCTAAACCGTCCCCGTCCCCTAACCCTAACCCTAGCCCGAACCCTAACCCTAACCCTTCCCCGAAGCCTGACCCTCAGCCGTCCCCTAATCCTAACCCGTACGCTGACACTAACCCGCGCCCTCACACGTACGCTCCCCCTAGAGCGTTGTCGTACCCTCACCTGGACCCTGAACCGTCCCCGTCCCCTAACCCTAACCCTAGGCCGAACCCAAACCCTAACCCTTCCTCGAAGCCTGACCCTCAGCCGTCCCCTAATCCTAACCCGTACGCTGACACTAACCCGCGCCCTCACATGTACGCTCCCCCTAGAGCGTTGTCGTACCCTCACCTGGACCCTAAACCGTCCCCGTCCCCTAACCCTAACCCTAGCCCGAACCCTAACCCTAACCCTTCCCCGAAGCCTGACCCTCAGCCGTCCCCTAATCCTAACCCGTACGCTGACACTAACCCGCGCCCTCACATGTACGCTCCCTCTAGAGCGTTGTCGTACCCTCACCTGGACCCTAAACCGTCCCCGTCCCCTAACCCTAACCCTAGGCCGAACCCTAACCCTAACCCTTCCCCGAAGCCTGACCCTCAGCCGTCCCCTAATCCTAACCCGTACGCTGACACTAACCCGCGCCCTCACACGTACGCTCCCCCTAGAGCGTTGTCGTACCCTCACCTGGACCCTAAACCGTCCCCGTCCCCTAACCCTAACCCTAGCCCGAACCCTAACCCTAACCCTTCCCCGAAGCCTGACCCTCAGCCGTCCCCTAATCCTAACCCGTACGCTGACACTAACCCGCGCCCTCACACGTACGCTCCCCTAGAGCTTTGTCGTACCCTCACCTGGACCCTAAACCGTCCCCGTCCCCTAACCCTAACCCTAGCCCGAACCCTAACCCTAACCCTTCCCGGAAGCCTGACCCTCACCCGTCCCCTAATCCTAACCCGTACGCTGACACTAACCCGCGCCCTCACACGTACGCTCCCCCTAGAGCGTTGTCGTACCCTCACCTGGACCCTAAACCGTCCCCGTCCCCTAACCCTAACCCTAGCCCGAACCCTAATCCTAACCCTTCCCCGAAGCCTGACCCTCAGCCGTCCCCTAATCCTAACCCGTACGCTGACACTAACCCGCGCCCTCACACGTACGCTCCCCCTAGAGCGTTGTCGTACCCTCACCTGGACCCTAAACCGTCCCCGTCCCCTAACCCTAACCCTAGCCCAAACCCTAACCCTAACCCTTCCCCGAAGCCTGACCCTCAGCCGTCCCCTAATCCTAACCCGTACGCTGACACTAACCCGCGCCCTCACACGTACGCTCCCCCTAGAGCGTTGTCGTACCCTCACCTGGACCCTGAACCGTCCCCGTCCCCTAACCCTAACCCTAGGCCGAACCCAAACCCTAACCCTTCCCCGAAGCCTGACCCTCAGCCGTCCCCTAATCCTAACCCGTACGCTGACACTAACCCGCGCCCTCACACGTACGCTCCCCTAGAGCTTTGTCGTACCCTCACCTGGACCCTAAACCGTCCCCGTCCCCTAACCCTAACCCTAGCCCGAACCCTAACCCTAACCCTTCCCGGAAGCCTGACCCTCACCCGTCCCCTAATCCTAACCCGTACGCTGACACTAACCTGCGCCCTCACACGTACGCTCCCCCTAGAGCGTTGTCGTACCCTCACCTGGACCCTAAACCGTCCCCGTCCCCTAACCCTAACCCTAGCCCGAACCCTAATTCTAACCCTTCCCCGAAGCCTGACCCTCAGCCGTCCCCTAATCCTAACCCGTACGCTGACACTAACCCGCGCCCTCACACGTACGCTCCACCTAGAGCGTTGTCGTACCCTCACGGGGACCCTAAACCGTCCCCGTCCCCTAACCCTAACCCTAGCCCGAACCCTAATCCTAACCCTTCCCCGAAGCCTGACCCTCAGCCGTCCCATAATCCTAACCCGTACGCTGACACTAACCCGCGCCCTCACACGTACGCTCCCCCTAGAGCGTTGTCGTACCCTCACCTGGACCCTAAACCGTCCCCGTCCCCTAACCCTAACCCTAGGCCGAACCCTAACCCTAACCCTTCCCCGAGGCCTGACCCTCAGCCGTCCCCTAATCCTAACCCGTACGCTGACACTTACCCGCGCCCTCACACGTACGCTCCCCCTAGAGCGTTGTCGTACCCTCACCTGGACCCTAAACCGTCCCCGTCCCCTAACCCTAACCCTAGCCCGAACCCTAACCCTAACCCTTCCCCGAAGCCTGACCCTCAGCCGTCCCCTAATCCTAACCCGTACGCTGACACTAACCCGCGCCCTCACACGTACGCTCCCCCTAGAGCGTTGTCGTACCCTCACCTGGACCCTAAACCGTCCCCGTCCCCTAACCCTAACCCTAGCCCGAACCCTAACCCTAACACTTCCCCGAAGCCTGACCCTCAGCCGTCCCCTAATCCTAACCCGTACACTGACACTAACCCGCGCCCTCACACGTACGCTCCCCCTAGAGCGTTGTCGTACCCTCACCTGGACCCTAAACCGTCCCCGTCCCCTAACCCTAACCCTAGGCCGAACCCTAACCCTAACCCTTCCCCGAAGCCTGACCCTCAGCCGTCCCCTAATCCTAACCCGTACGCTGACACTAACCCGCGCCCTCACACGTACGCTCCCCCTAGAGCGTTGTCGTACCCTCACCTGGACCCTAAACCGTCCCCGTCCCCTAACCCTAACCCTAGCCCGAACCCTAACCCTAACACTTCCCCGAAGCCTGACCCTCAGCCGTCCAATAATCCTAACCCGTACACTGACACTAACCCGCGCCCTCACACGTACGCTCCCCCTAGAGCGTTGTCGTACCCTCACCTGGACCCTAAACCGTCCCCGTCCCCTAACCCTAACCCTAGGCCGAACCCTAACCCTAACCCTTCCCCGAAGCCTGACCCTCAGCCGTCCCCTAATCCTAACCCGTACGCTGACACTAACCCGCGCCCTCACACGTACGCTCCCCCTAGAGCGTTGTCGTACCCTCACCTGGACCCTAAACCGTCCCCGTCCCCTAACCCTAACCCTAGCCCGAACCCTAACCCTAACCCTTCCCCGAAGCCTGACCCTCAGCCGTCCCCTAATCCTAACCCGTACGCTGACACTAACCCGCGCCCTCACACGTACGCTCCCCTAGAGCTTTGTCGTACCCTCACCTGGACCCTAAACCGTCCCCGTCCCCTAACCGTAACCCTAGCCCGAACCCTAACCCTAACCCTTCCCCGAAGCCTGACCCTCAGCCGTCCCCTAATCCTAACCCGTACGTTGACACTAACCCGCGCCCTCACACGTACGCTCCCCCTAGAGCGTTGTCGTACCCTCACCTGGACCCTAAACCGTCCCCGTCCCCTAACCCTAACCCTAGCCCGAACCCTAACCCTAACCCTTCCCCGAAGCCTGACCCTCAGCCGTCCCCTAATCCTAACCCGTACGCTGACACTAACCCGCGCCCTCACACGTACGCTCCACCTAGAGCGTTGTCGTACCCTCACGGGGACCCTAAACCGTCCCCGTCCCCTAACCCTAACCCTAGCCCGAACCCTAATCCTAACCCTTCCCCGAAGCCTGACCCTCAGCCGTCCCCTAATCCTAACCCGTACGCTGACACTAACCCGCGCCCTCACACGTACGCTCCCCCTAGAGCGTTGTCGTACCCTCACCTGGACCCTAAACCGTCCCCGTCCCCTAACCCTAACCCTAGGCGGAACCCTAACCCTAACCCTTCCCCGAGGCCTGACCCTCAGCCGTCCCCTAATCCTAACCCGTACGCTGACACTAACCCGCGCCCTCACACGTACGCTCCCCCTAGAGCGTTGTCGTACCCTCACCTGGACCCTAAACCGTCCCCGTCCCCTAACCCTAACCCTAGCCCGAACCCTAACCCTAACCCTTCCCCGAAGCCTGACCCTCAGCCGTCCCCTAATCCTAACACGTACGCTGACACTAACCCGCGCCCTCACACGTACGCTCCCCCTAGAGCGTTGTCGTACCCTCACCTGGACCCTGAACCGTCCCCGTCCCCTAACCCTAACCCTAGGCCGAACCCAAACCCTAACCCTTCCTCGAAGCCTGACCCTCAGCCGTCCCCTAATCCTAACCCGTACGCTGACACTAACCCGCGCCCTCACATGTACGCTGCCCCTAGAGCGTTGTCGTACCCTCACCTGGACCCTAAACCGTCCCCGTCCCCTAACCCTAACCCTAGCCCGAACCCTAACCCTAACCCTTCCCCGAAGCCTGACCCTCAGCCGTCCCCTAATCCTAACCCGTACGCTGACACTAACCCGCGCCCTCACACGTACGCTCCCTCTAGAGCGTTGTCGTACCCTCACCTGGACCCTAAACCGTCCCCGTCCCCTAACCCTAACCCTAGGCCGAACCCTAACCCTAACACTTCCCCGAAGCCTGACCCTCAGCCGTCCCCTAATCCTAACCCGTACGCTGACACTAACCCGCGCCCTCACACGTACGCTCCCCCTAGAGCGTTGTCGTACCCTCACCTGGACCCTAAACCGTCCCCGTCCCCTAACCCTAACCCTAGCCCGAACCCTAACCCTAACCCTTCCCCGAAGCCTGACCCTCAGCCGTCCCCTAATCCTAACCCGTACGCTTACACTAACCTGCGCCCTCACACGTACGCTCCCCTAGAGCTTTGTCGTACCCTCACCTGGACCCTAAACCGTCCCCGTCCCCTAACCCTAACCCTAGCCCGAACCCTAACCCTAACCCTTCCCCGAAGCCTGACCCTCAGCCGTCCCCTAATCCTAACCCGTACGCTGACACTAACCCGCGCCCTCACACGTACACTCCCCCTAGAGCGTTGTCGTACCCTCACCTGGACCCTAAACCGTCCCCGTCCCCTAACCCTAACCCTAGGCCGAACCCTAACCCTAACCCTTCCCCGAAGCCTGACCCTCAGCCGTCCCCTAATCCTAACCCGTACGCTGACACTAACCCGCGCCCTCACACGTACGCTCCCCCTAGAGCGTTGTCGTACCCTCACCTGGACCCTAAACCGTCCCCGTCCCCTAACCCTAACCCTAGCCCGAACCCTAACCCTAACCCTTCCCCGAAGCCTGACCCTCAGCCGTCCCCTAATCCTAACCCGTACGCTGACACTAACCCGCGCCCTCACACGTACGCTCCCCTAGAGCTTTGTCGTACCCTCACCTGGACCCTAAACTGTCCCCGTCCCCTAACCCTAACCCTAGCCCGAACCCTAACCCTAACCCTTCCCCGAAGCCTGACCCTCAGCCGTCCCCTAATCCTAACCCGTACGCTGACACTAACCCGCGCCCTCACACGTACGCTCCCCCTAGAGCGTTGTCGTACCCTCACCTGGACCCTAAACCGTCCCCGTCCCCTAACCCTAACCCTAGCCCGAACCCTAATCCTAACCCTTCCCCGAAGCCTGACCCTCATCCGTCCCCTAATCCTAACCCGTACGCTGACACTAACCCGCGCCCTCACACGTACGCTCCACCTAGAGCGTTGTCGTACCCTCACGGGGACCCTAAACCGTCCCCGTCCCCTAACCCTAACCCTAGCCCGAACCCTAATCCTAACCCTTCCCTTGAAGCCTGACCCTCAGCCGTCCCCTAATCCTAACCCGTACGCTGACACTAACCCGCGCCCTCACACGTACGCTCCCCCTAGAGCGTTGTCGTACCCTCACCTGGACCCTAAACCGTCCCCGTCCCCTAACCCTAACCCTAGGCCGAACCCTAACCCTAACCCTTCCCCGAGGCCTGACCCTCAGCCGTCCCCTAATCCTAACCCGTACGCTGACAATAACCCGCGCCCTCACACGTACGCTCCCCCTAGAGCGTTGTCGTACCCTCACCTGGACCCTAAACCGTCCCCGTCCCCTAACCCTAACCCTAGCCCGAACCCTAACCCTAACCCTTCCCCGAAGCCTGACCCTCAGCCGTCCCCTAATCCTAACCCGTACGCTGACACTAACCCGCGCCCTCACACGTACGCTCCCCCTAGAGCGTTGTCGTACCCTCACCTGGACCCTGAACCGTCCCCGTCCCCTAACCCTAACCCTAGGCCGAACCCAAACCCTAACCCTTCCTCGAAGCCTGACCCTCAGCCGTCCCCTAATCCTAACCCGTACGCTGACACTAACCCGCGCCCTCACACGTACGCTCCCCCTAGAGCGTTGTCGTACCCTCACCTGGACCCTAAACCGTTCCCGTCCCCTAACCCTAACCCTAGCCCGAACCCTAACCCTAACCCTTCCCCGAAGCCTGACCCTCAGCCGTCCCCTAATCCTAACCCGTACGCTGACACTAACCCGCGCCCTCACACGTACGCTCCCCCTCGAGCGTTGTCGTACCCTCACCTGGACCCTAAACCGTCCCCGCCCCTAACCCTAACCCTAGCCCGAACCCTAACCCTAACCCTTCCCCGAAGCCTGACCCTCACCCGTCCCCTAATCCTAACCCGTACGCTGACACTAACCCACGCCCTCACACGTACGTTCCCCCTAGAGCGTTGTCGTACACTCACCTGGACCCTAAACCGTCCCCGTCCCCTAACCCTAACCCTAGGCCGAACCCTAACCCTAAACCTTCCCCGAAGCCTGACCCTCAGCCGTACCCTAATCCTAACCCGTACGCTGACACTAACCCGCGCCCTCACACGTACGCTCCCCCTAGAGCGTTGTCATACCCTCACCTGGACCCTAAACCGTCCCCGTCCCCTAACCCTAACCCTAACCCGAACCCTAACCCTAACCCTTCCCCGAAGCCTGACCCTCAGCCGTCCCCTAATCCTAACCCGTACGCTGACACTAACCCGCGCCCTCACACGTACGCTCCCCCTAGAGCGTTGTCGTACCCTCACCTGGACCCTGAACCGTCCCCGTCCCCTAACACTAACCCTAGGCCGAACCCTAACCCTAACCCTTCCTCGAAGCCTGACCCTCACCCGTCCCCTAATCCTAACCCGTACGCTGACACTAACCCGCGCCCTCACATGTACGCTCCCCCTAGAGCGTTGTCGTACCCTCACCTGGACCCTAAACCGTCCCCGTCCCCTAACCCTAACCCTAGCCCGAACCCTAACCCTAACCCTTCCCCGAAGCCTGACCCTCAGCCGTCCCCTAATCCTAACCCGTACGCTAACACTAACCCGCGCCCTCACACGTACGCTCCCCCTAGAGCGTTGTCGTACCCTCACCTGGACCCTAAACCGTCCCCGTCCCCTAACCCTAACCCTAGGCCGAACCCTAACCCTAACCCTTTCCCGAAGCCTGACCCTCAGCCGTCCCCTAATCCTAACCCGTACGCTGACACTAACCCGCGCCCTCACACGTACGCTCCCCCTAGAGCGTTGTCGTACCCTCACCTGGACCCTAAACCGTCCCCGTCCCCTAACCCTAACCCTAGCCCGAACCCTAACCCTAACCCTTCCCCGAAGCCTGACCCTCAGCCGTCCCCTAATCCTAACCCGTACGCTGACACTAACCCGCGCCCTCACACGTACGCTCCCCTAGAGCTTTGTCGTACCCTCACCTGGACCCTAAACTGTCCCCGTCCCCTAACCCTAACCCTAGCCCGAACCCTAACCCTAACCCTTCCCCGAAGCCTGACCCTCAGCCGTCCCCTAATCCTAACCCGTACGCTGACACTAACCCGTGCCCTCACACGTACGCTCCCCCTAGAGCGTTGTCGTACCCTCACCTGGACCCTAAACCGTCCCCGTCCCCTAACCCTAACCCTAGCCCGAACCCTAATCCTAACCCTTCCCCGAAGCCTGACCCTCAGCCGTCCCCTAATCCTAACCCGTACGCTGACACTAAGCCGCGCCCTCACACGTACGCTCCACCTAGAGCGTTGTCGTACCCTCACGGGGACCCTAAACCGTCCCCGTCCCCTAACCCTAACCCTAGCCCGAACCCTAATCCTAACCCTTCCCTTGAAGCCTGACCCTCAGCCGTCCCCTAATCCTAACCCGTACGCTGACACTAACCCGCGCCCTCACACGTACGCTCCCCCTAGAGCGTTGTCGTACCCTCACCTGGACCCTAAACCGTCCCCGTCCCCTAACACTAACCCTAGGCCGAACCCTAACCCTAACCCTTCCCCGAGGCCTGACCCTCAGCCGTCCCCTAATCCTAACCCGTACGCTGACACTAACCCGCGCCCTCACACGTACGCTCCCCCTAGAGCGTTGTCGTACCCTCACCTGGACCCTAAACCGTCCCCGTCCCCTAACCCTAACCCTAGCCCGAACCCTAACCCTAACCCTTCCCCGAAGCCTGACCCTCAGCCGTCCCCTAATCCTAACCCGTACGCTGACACTAACCCGCGCCCTCACACGTACGCTCCCCCTAGAGCGTTGTCGTACCCTCACCTGGACCCTGAACCGTCCCCGTCCCCTAACCCTAACCCTAGGCCGAACCCAAACCCTAACCCTTCCTCGAAGCCTGACCCTCAGCCATCCCCTAATCCTAACCCGTACGCTGACACTAACCCGCGCCCTCACATGTACGCTCCCCCTAGAGCGTTGTCGTACCCTCACCTGGACCCTAAACCGTCCCCGTCCCCTAACCCTAACCCTAGCCCGAACCCTAACCCTAACCCTTCCCCGAAGCCTGACCCTCAGCCGTCCCCTAATCCTAACCCGTACGCTGACACTAACCCGCGCCCTCACACGTACGCTCCCCCTCGAGCGTTGTCGTACCCTCACCTGGACCCTAAACCGTCCCCGTCCCCTAACCCTAACCCTAGGCCGAACCCTAACCCTAACCCTTCCCCGAAGCCTGACCCTCAGCCGTCCCCTAATCCTAACCCGTACGCTGACACTAACCCGCGCCCTCACACGTACGCTCCCCCTAGAGCGTTGTCGTACCCTCACCTGGACCCTAAACCGTCCCCGTCCCCTAACCCTAACCCTAGCCCGAACCCTAACCCTAACCCTTCCCCGAAGCCTGACCCTCAGCCGTCCCCTAATCCTAACCCGTACGCTGACACTAACCCGTGCCCTCACACGTACGCTCCCCCTAGAGCGTTGTCGTACCCTCACCTGGACCCTAAACCGTCCCCGTCCCCTAACCCTAACCCTAGCCCGAACCCTAACCCTAACCCTTCCCCGAAGCCTGACCCTCAGCCGTCCCCTAATCCTAACCCGTACGCTGACACTAACCCGCGCCCTCACACGTACGCTCCCCTAGAGCTTTGTCGTACCCTCACCTGGACCCTAAACCGTCCCCGTCCCCTAACCCTAACCCTAGCCCGAACCCTAACCCTAACCCTTCCCCGAAGCCTGACCCTCAGCCGTCCCCTAATCCTAACCCGTACGCTGACACTAACCCGCGCCCTCACACTTACGCTCCCCCAAGAGCGTTGTCGTACCCTCACCTGGACCCTAAACCGTCCCCGTCCCCTAAACCTAACCCTAGCCCGAACCCTAACCCTAACCCTTCCCCGAAGCCTGACCCTCACCCGTCCCCTAATCCTAACCCGTACGCTGACACTAACCCGCGCCCTCACATGTACGCTCCCCCTAGAGCGTTGTCGTACCCTCACCTGGACCCTGAACCGTCCCCGTCCCCTAACACTAACCCTAGGCCGAACCCTAACCCTAACCCTTCCTCGAAGCCTGACCCTCACCCGTCCCCTAATCTTAACCTGTACGCTGACACTAACCCGCGCCCTCACATGTACGCTCCCCCTAGAGCGTTGTCGTACCCTCACCTGGACCCTAAACCGTCCCCGTCCCCTAACCCTAACCCTAGCCCGAACCCTAACCCTAACCCTTCCCCGAAGCCTGACCCTCAGCCGTCCCCTAATCCTAACCCGTACGCTAACACTAACCCGCGCCCTCACACGTACGCTCCCCCTAGAGCGTTGTCGTACCCTCACCTGGACCCTAAACCGTCCCCGTCCCCTAACCCTAACCCTAGGCCGAACCCTAACCCTAACCCTTTCCCGAAGCCTAACCCTCAGCCGTCCCCTAATCCTAACCCGTACGCTGACACTAACCCGCGCCCTCACACGTACGCTCCCCCTAGAGCGTTGTCGTACCCTCACCTGGACCCTAAACCGTCCCCGTCCCCTAACCCTAACCCTAGCCCGAACCCTAACCCTAACCCTTCCCCGAAGCCTGACCCTCAGCCGTCCCCTAATCCTAACCCGTACGCTGACACTAACCCGCGCCCTCACACGTACGCTCCCCTAGAGCTTTGTCGTACCCTCACGGGGACCCTAAACCGTCCCCGTCCCCTAACCCTAACCCTAGCCCGAACCCTAATCCTAACCCTTCCCTTGAAGCCTGACCCTCAGCCGTCCCCTAATCCTAACCCGTACGCTGACACTAACCCGCGCCCTCACACGTACGCTCCCCCTAGAGCGTTGTCGTACCCTCACCTGGACCCTAAACCGTCCCCGTCCCCTAACCCTAACCCTAGGCCGAACCCTAACCCTAACCCTTCCCCGAGGCCTGACCCTCAGCCGTCCCCTAATCCTAACCCGTACGCTGACACTAACCCGCGCCCTCACACGTACGCTCCCCCTAGAGCGTTGTCGTACCCTCACCTGGACCCTAAACCGTCCCCGTCCCCTAACCCTAACCCTAGCCCGAACCCTAACCCTAACCCTTCCCCGAAGCCTGACCCTCAGCCGTCCCCTAATCCTAACCCGTACGCTGACACTAACCCGCGCCCTCACACGTACGCTCCCCCTAGAGCGTTGTCGTACCCTCACCTGGACCCTGAACCGTCCCCGTCCCCTAACCCTAACCCTAGGCCGAACCCAAACCCTAACCCTTCCTCGAAGCCTGACCCTCAGCCGTCCCCTAATCCTAACCCGTACGCTGACACTAACCCGCGCCCTCACATGTACGCTCCCCCTAGAGCGTTGTCGTACCCTCACCTGGACCCTAAACCGTCCCCGTCCCCTAACCCTAACCCTAGCCCGAACCCTAACCCTAACCCTTCCCCGAAGCCTGACCCTCAGCCGTCCCCTAATCCTAACCCGTACGCTGACACTAACCCGGGCCCTCACACGTACGCTCCCCCTCGAGCGTTGTCGTACCCTCACCTGGACCCTAAACCGTCCCCGTCCCCTAACCCTAACCCTAGGCCGAACCCTAACCCTAACCCTTCCCCGAAGCCTGACCCTCAGCCGTCCCCTAATCCTAACCCGTACGCTGACACTAACCCGCGCCCTCACACGTACGCTCCCCCTAGAGCGTTGTCGTACCCTCACCTGGACCCTAAACCGTCCCCGTCCCCTAACCCTAACCCTAGCCCGAACCCTAACCCTAACCCTTCCCCGAAGCCTGACCCTCAGCCGTCCCCTAATCCTAACCCGTACGCTGACACTAACCCGTGCCCTCACACGTACGCTCCCCCTAGAGCGTTGTCGTACCCTCACCTGGACCCTAAACCGTCCCCGTCCCCTAACCCTAACCCTAGCCCGAACCCTAACCCTAACCCTTCCCCGAAGCCTGACCCTCAGCCGTCCCCTAATCCTAACCCGTACGCTGACACTAACCCGCGCCCTCACACGTACGCTCCCCTAGAGCTTTGTCGTACCCTCACCTGGACCCTAAACCGTCCCCGTCCCCTAACCCTAACCCTAGCCCGAACCCTAACCCTAACCCTTCCCCGAAGCCTGACCCTCAGCCGTCCCCTAATCCTAACCCGTACGCTGACACTAACCCGCGCCCTCACACTTACACTCCCCCTAGAGCGTTGTCGTACCCTCACCTGGACCCTAAACCGTCCCCGTCCCCTAACCCTAACCCTAGCCCGAACCCTAACCCTAACCCTTCCCCGAAGCCTGACCCTCACCCGTCCCCTAATCCTAACCCGTACGCTGACACTAACCCACGCCCTCAAACGTACGTGCCCCCAGAGCGTTGTCGTACACTCACCTGGACCCTAAACCGTCCCCGTCCCCTAACCCTAACCCTAGGCCGAACCCTAACCCTAACCCTTCCCCGAAGCCTGACCCTCACCCGTCCCCTAATCCTAACCCGTACGCTGACACTAACCCGCGCCCTCACACGTACGCTCCCCCTAGAGCGTTGTCGTACCCTCACCTGGACCCTAAACCGTCCCCATCCCCTAACCCTAACCCTAGGCCGAACCCTAACCCTAACACTTCCTCGAAGCCTGACCCTCACCCGTCCCCTAATCCTAACCCGTACGCTGACACTAACCCGCGCCCTCACACGTACGCTCCCCCTAGAGTGTTGTCGTACCCTCTCCTGGACCCTAAACCGTCCCCGTCCCCTAACCCTAACCCTAGCCCGAACCCTAACCCTAACCCTTCCCCGAAGCCTGACCCTCAGCCGTCCCCTAATCCTAAACCGTACGCTGACACTAACCCGCGCCCTCACACGTACGCTCCCCCTAGAGTGTTGTCGTACCCTCACCTGGACCCTAAACCGTCCCCGTCCCCTAACCCTAACCCTAGGCCGAACCCTAACCCTAACCCTTCCCCGAAGCCTGACCCTCAGCCGTCCCCTAATCCTAACCCGTACGCTGACACTAACCCGCGCCCTCACACGTACGCTCCCCCTAGAGCGTTGTCGTACCCTCACCTGGACCCTAAACCGTCCCCGTCCCCTAACCCTAACCCTAGCCCGAACCCTAACCCTAACCCTTCCCCGAAGCCTGACCCTCAGCCGTCCCCTAATCCTAACCCGTACGCTGACACTAACCCGCGCCCTCACACGTACGCTCCCCCTCGAGCGTTGTCGTACCCTCACCTGGACCCTAAACCGTCCCCGTCCCCTAACCCTAACCCTAGGCCGAACCCTAACCCTAACCCTTCCCCGAAGCCTGACCCTCAGCCGTCCCCTAATCCTAACCCGTACGCTGACACTAACCCACGCCCTCACACGTACGCTCCCCCTAGAGCGTTGTCGTACCCTCACCTGGACCCTAAACCGTCCCCGTCCCCTAACCCTAACCCTAGCCCGAACCCTAACCCTAACCCTTCCCCGAAGCCTGACCCTCAGCCGTCCCCTAATCCTAACCCGTACGCTGACACTAACCCGTGCCCTCACACGTACGCTCCCCCTAGAGCGTTGTCGTACCCTCACCTGGACCCTAAACCGTCCCCGTCCCCTAACCCTAACCCTAGCCCGAACCCTAACCCTAACCCTTCCCCGAAGCCTGACCCTCAGCCGTCCCCTAATCCTAACCCGTACGCTGACACTAACCCGCGCCCTCACACGTACGCTCCCCTAGAGCTTTGTCGTACCCTCACCTGGACCCTAAACCGTCCCCGTCCCCTAACCCTAACCCTAGCCCGAACCCTAACCCTAACCCTTCCCCGAAGCCTGACCCTCAGCCGTCCCCTAATCCTAACCCGTACGCTGACACTAACCCGCGCCCTCACACTTACGCTCCCCCTAGAGCGTTGTCGTACCCTCACCTGGACCCTAAACCGTCCCCGTCCCCTAACCCTAACCCTAGCCCGAACCCTAACCCTAACCCTTCCCCGAAGCCTGACCCTCACCCGTCCCCTAATCCTAACCCGTACGCTGACACTAACCCACGCACTCACACGTACGTGCCCCCTAGAGCGTTGTCGTACACTCACCTGGACCCTAAACCGTCCCCGTCCCCTAACCCTAACCCTAGGCCGAACCCTAACCCTAACCCTTCCCCGAAGCCTGACCCTCACCCGTCCCCTAATCCTAACCCGTACGCTGACACTAACCCGCGCCCTCACACGTACGCTCCCCCTAGAGCGTTGTCGTACCCTCACCTGGACCCTAAACCGTCCCCATCCCCTAACCCTAACCCTAGGCCGAACCCTAACCCTAACCCTTCCTCGAAGCCTGACCCTCAACCGTCCCCTAATCCTAACCCGTACGCTGACACTAACCCGCGCCCTCACATGTACGCTCCCCCTAGAGTGTTGTCGTACCCTCTCCTGGACCCTAAACCGTCCCCGTCCCCTAACCCTAACCCTAGCCCGAACCCTAACCCTAACCCTTCCCCGAAGCCTGACCCTCAGCCGTCCCCTAATCCTAACCCGTACGCTGACACTAACCCGCGCCCTCACACGTACGCTCCCCCTAGAGCGTTGTCGTACCCTCACCTGGACCCTAAACCGTCCCCGTCCCCTAACCCTAACCCTAGGCCGAACCCTAACCCTAACCCTTCCCCGAAGCCTGACCCTCAGCCGTCCCCTAATCCTAACCCGTACGCTGACACTAACCCGCGCCCTCACACGTACGCTCCCCCTAGAGCGTTGTCGTACCCTCACCTGGACCCTAAACCGTCCCCGTCCCCTAACCCTAACCCTAGCCCGAACCCTAACCCTAACCCTTCCCCTAAGCCTGACCCTCAGCCGTCCCCTAATCCTAACCCGTACGCTGACACTAACCCGCGCCCTCACACGTACGCTCCCCCTAGAGCGTTATCATACCCTCACCTGGACCCTGAACCGTCCCCGTCCCCTAACCCTAACCCTAGGCCGAACCCAAACCCTAACCCTTCCTCGAAGCCTGACCCTCAGCCGTCGCCTAATCCTAACCCGTACGCTGACACTAACCCGCGCCCTCACATGTACGCTCCCCCTAGAGCGTTGTCGTACCCTCACCTGGACCCTAAACCGTCCCCGTCCCCTAACCCTAACCCTAGCCCGAACCCTAACCCTAACCCTTCCCCGAAGCCTGACCCTCAGCCGTCCCCTAATCCTAACCCGTACGCTGACACTAACCCGCGCCCTCACACGTACGCTCCCCCTCGAGCGTTGTCGTACCCTCACCTGGACCCTAAACCGTCCCCGCCCCTAACCCTAACCCTAGCCCGAACCCTAACCCTAACCCTTCCCCGAAGCCTGACCCTCACCCGTCCCCTAATCCTAACCCGTACGCTGACACTAACCCACGCCCTCACACGTACGTTCCCCCTAGAGCGTTGTCGTACACTCACCTGGACCCTAAACCGTCCCCGTCCCCTAACCCTAACCCTAGGCCGAACCCTAACCCTAACCCTTCCCCGAAGCCTGACCCTCAGCCGTCCCCTAATCCTAAACCGTACGCTGACACTAACCCGCGCCCTCACACGTACGCTCCCCCTAGAGCGTTGTCGTACCCTCACCTGGACCCTAAACCGTCCCCGTCCCCTAACCCTAACCCTAGCCCGAACCCTAACCCTAACACTTCCCCGAAGCCTGACCCTCAGCCGTCCCCTAATCCTAACCCGTACGCTGACACTAACCCGCGCCCTCACACGTACGCTCCCCCTAGAGCGTTGTCGTACCCTCACCTGGACCCTGAACCGTCCCCGTCCCCTAACACTAACCCTAGGCCGAACCCTAACCCTAACCCTTCCTCGAAGCCTGACCCTCACCCGTCCCCTAATCCTAACCCGTACGCTGACACTAACCCGCGCCCTCACATGTACGCTCCCCCTAGAGCGTTGTCGTACCCTCACCTGGACCCTAAACCGTCCCCGTCCCCTAACCCTAACCCTAGCCCGAACCCTAACCCTAACCCTTCCCCGAAGCCTGACCCTCAGCCGTCCCCTAATCCTAACCCGTACGCTAACACTAACCCGCGCCCTCACACGTACGCTCCCCCTAGAGCGTTGTCGTACCCTCACCTGGACCCTAAACCGTCCCCGTCCCCTAACCCTAACCCTAGGCCGAACCCTAACCCTAACCCTTTCCCGAAGCCTGACCCTCAGCCGTCCCCTAATCCTAACCCGTACGCTGACACTAACCCGCGCCCTCACACGTACGCTCCCCCTAGAGCGTTGTCGTACCCTCACCTGGACCCTAAACCGTCCCCGTCCCCTAACCCTAACCCTAGCCCGAACCCTAACCCTAACCCTTCCCCGAAGCCTGACCCTCAGCCGTCCCCTAATCCTAACCCGTACGCTGACACTAACCCGCGCCCTCACACGTACGCTCCCCTAGAGCTTTGTCGTACCCTCACCTGGACCCTAAACTGTCCCCGTCCCCTAACCCTAACCCTAGCCCGAACCCTAACCCTAACCCTTCCCCGAAGCCTGACCCTCAGCCGTCCCCTAATCCTAACCCGTACGCTGACACTAACCCGCGCCCTCACACGTACGCTCCCCCTAGAGCGTTGTCGTACCCTCACCTGAACCCTAAACCGTCCCCGTCCCCTAACCCTAACCCTAGCCCGAACCCTAATCCTAACCCTTCCCCGAAGCCTGACCCTCAGCCGTCCCCTAATCCTAACCCGTACGCTGACACTAACCCGCGCCCTCACACGTACGCTCCACCTAGAGCGTTGTCGTACCCTCACGGGGACCCTAAACCGTCCCCGTCCCCTAACCCTAACCCTAGCCCGAACCCTAATCCTAACCCTTCCCTTGAAGCCTGACCCTCAGCCGTCCCCTAATCCTAACCCGTACGCTGACACTAACCCGCGCCCTCACACGTACGCTCCCCCTAGAGCGTTGTCGTACCCTCACCTGGACCCTAAACCGTCCCCGTCCCCTAACCCTAACCCTAGGCCGAACCCTAACCCTAACCCTTCCCCGAGGCCTGACCCTCAGCCGTCCCCTAATCCTAACCCGTACGCTGACACTAACCCGCGCCCTCACACGTACGCTCCCCCTAGAGCGTTGTCGTACCCTCACCTGGACCCTAAACCGTCCCCGTCCCCTAACCCTAACCCTAGCCCGAACCCTAACCCTAACCCTTCCCCGAAGCCTGACCCTCAGCCGTCCCCTAATCCTAACCCGTACGCTGACACTAACCCGCGCCCTCACACGTACGCTCCCCCTAGAGCGTTGTCGTACCCTCACCTGGACCCTGAACCGTCCCCGTCCCCTAACCCTAACCCTAGGCCGAACCCAAACCCTAACCCTTCCTCGAAGCCTGACCCTCAGCCGTCCCCTAATCCTAACCCGTACGCTGACACTAACCCGCGCCCTCACAGGTACGCTCCCCCTCGAGCGTTGTCGTACCCTCACCTGGACCCTAAACCGTCCCCGTCCCCTAACCCTAACCCTAGGCCGAACCCTAACCCTAACCCTTCCCCGAAGCCTGACCCTCAGCCGTCCCCTAATCCTAACCCGTACGCTGACACTAACCCGCGCCCTAACACGTACGCTCCCCCTAGAGCGTTGTCGTACCCTCACCTGGACCCTAAACCGTCCCCGTCCCCTAACCCTAACCCTAGCCCGAACCCTAACCCTAACCCTTCCCCGAAGCCTGACCCTCAGCCGTCCCCTAATCCTAACCCGTACGCTGACACTAACCCGTGCCCTCACACGTACGCTCCCCCTAGAGCGTTGTCGTACCCTCACCTGGACCCTAAACCGTCCCCGTCCCCTAACCCTAACCCTAGCCCGAACCCTAACCCTAACCCTTCCCCGAAGCCTGACCCTCAGCCGTCCCCTAATCCTAACCCGTACGCTGACACTAACCCGCGCCCTCACACGTACGCTCCCCTAGAGCTTTGTCGTACCCTCACCTGGACCCTAAACCGTCCCCGTCCCCTAACCCTAACCCTAGCCCGAACCCTAACCCTAACCCTTCCCCGAAGCCTGACCCTCAGCCGTCCCCTAATCCTAACCCGTACGCTGACACTAACCCGCGCCCTCACACTTACGCTCCCCCTAGAGCGTTGTCGTACCCTCACCTGGACCCTAAACCGTCCCCGTCCCCTAACCCTAACCCTAGCCCGAACCCTAACCCTAACCCTTCCCCGAAGCCTGACCCTCACCCGTCCCCTAATCCTAACCCGTACGCTGACACTAACCCGCGCCCTCAAACGTACGTTCCCCCTAGAGCGTTGTCGTACACTCACCTGGACCCTAAACCGTCCCCGTCCCCTAACCCTAACCCTAGGCCGAACCCTAACCCTAACCCTTCCCCGAAGCCTGACCCTCAGCCGTCCCCTAATCCTAACCCGTACGCTGACACTAACCCGCGCCCTCACACGTACGCTCCCCCTAGAGCGTTGTCGTACCCTCACCTGGACCCTAAACCGTCCCCGTCCCCTAACCCTAACCCTAGCCCGAACTCTAACCCTAACCCTTCCCCGAAGCCTGACCCTCAGCCGTCCCCTAATCCTAACCTGTACGCTGACACTAACCCGCGCCCTCACACGTACGCTCCCCCTAGAGCGTTGTCGTACCCTCACCTGGACCCTGAACCGTCCCCGTCCCCTAACACTAACCCTAGGCCGAACCCTAACCCTAACCCTTCCTCGAAGCCTGACCCTCACCCGTCCCCTAATCCTAACCCGTACGCTGACACTAACCCGCGCCCTCACATGTACGCTCCCCCTAGAGCGTTGTCGTACCCTCACCTGGACCCTGAACCGTCCCCGTCCCCTAACACTAACCCTAGGCCGAACCCTAACCCTAACCCTTCCTCGAAGCCTGACCCTCACCCGTCCCCTAATCCTAACCCGTACGCTGACACTAACCCGCGCCCTCACATGTACGCTCCCCCTAGAGCGTTGTCGTACCCTCACCTGGACCCTAAACCGTCCCCGTCCCCTAACCCTAACCCTAGCCCGAACCCTAACCCTAACCCTTCCCCGAAGCCTGACCCTCAGCCGTCCCCTAATCCTAACCCGTACGCTAACACTAACCCGCGCCCTCACACGTACGCTCCCCCTAGAGCGTTGTCGTACCCTCACCTGGACCCTAAACCGTCCCCGTCCCCTAACCCTAACCCTAGGCCGAACCCTAACCCTAACCCTTTCCCGAAGCCTGACCCTCAGCCGTCCCCTAATCCTAACCCGTACGCTGACACTAACCCGCGCCCTCACACGTACGCTCCCCCTAGAGCGTTGTCGTACCCTCACCTGGACCCTAAACCGTCCCCGTCCCCTAACCCTAACCCTAGCCCGAACCCTAACCCTAACCCTTCCCCGAAGCCTGACCCTCAGCCGTCCCCTAATCCTAACCCGTACGCTGACACTAACCCGCGCCCTCACACGTACGCTCCCCTAGAGCTTTGTCGTACCCTCACGGGGACCCTAAACCGTCCCCGTCCCCTAACCCTAACCCTAGCCCGAACCCTAATCCTAACCCTTCCCTTGAAGCCTGACCCTCAGCCGTCCCCTAATCCTAACCCGTACGCTGACACTAACCCGCGCCCTCACACGTACGCTCCCCCTAGAGCGTTGTCGTGCCCTCACCTGGACCCTAAACCGTCCCCGTCCCCTAACCCTAACCCTAGGCCGAACCCTAACCCTAACCCTTCCCCGAGGCCTGACCCTCAGCCGTCCCCTAATCCTAACCCGTACGCTGACACTAACCCGCGCCCTCACACGTACGCTCCCCCTAGAGCGTTGTCGTACCCTCACCTGGACCCTGAACCGTCCCCGTCCCCTAACCCTAACCCTAGGCCGAACCCAAACCCTAACCCTTCCTCGAAGCCTGACCCTCAGCCGTCCCCTAATCCTAACCCGTACGCTGACACTAACCCGCGCCCTCACATGTACGCTCCCCCTAGAGCGTTGTCGTACCCTCACCTGGACCCTAAACCGTCCCCGTCCCCTAACCCTAACCCTAGCCCGAACCCTAACCCTAACCCTTCCCCGAAGCCTGACCCTCAGCCGTCCCCTAATCCTAACCCGTACGCTGACACTAACCCGTGCCCTCACACGTACGCTCCCCCTAGAGCGTTGTCGTACCCTCACCTGGACCCTAAACCGTCCCCGTCCCCTAACCCTAACCCTAGCCCGAACCCTAACCCTAACCCTTCCCCGAAGCCTGACCCTCAGCCGTCCCCTAATCCTAACCCGTACGCTGACACTAACCCGCGCCCTCACACGTACGCTCCCCTAGAGCTTTGTCGTACCCTCACCTGGACCCTAAACCGTCCCCGTCCCCTAACCCTAACCCTAGCCCGAACCCTAACCCTAACCCTTCCCCGAAGCCTGACCCTCAGCCGTCCCCTAATCCTAACCCGTACGCTGACACTAACCCGCGCCCTCACACTTACGCTCCCCCTAGAGCGTTGTCGTACCCTCACCTGGACCCTAAACCGTCCCCGTCCCCTAACCCTAACCCTAGCCCGAACCCTAACCCTAACCCTTCCCCGAAGCCTGACCCTCACCCGTCCCCTAATCCTAACCCGTACGCTGACACTAACCCACGCCCTCAAACGTACGTTCCCCCTAGAGCGTTGTCGTACACTCACCTGGACCCTAAACCGTCCCCGTCCCCTAACCCTAACCCTAGGCCGAACCCTAACCCTAACCCTTCCCCGAAGCCTGACCCTCAGCCGTCCCCTAATCCTAACCCGTACGCTGACACTAACCCGCGCCCTCACACGTACGCTCCCCCTAGAGCGTTGTCGTACCCTCACCTGGACCCTAAACCGTCCCCGTCCCCTAACCCTAACCCTAGCCCGAACCCTAACCCTAACCCTTCCCCGAAGCCTGACCCTCAGCCGTCCCCTAATCCTAACCCGTACGCTGACACTAACCCGCGCCCTCACACGTACGCTCCCCATAGAGCGTTGTCGTACCCTCACCTGGACCCTGAACCGTCCCCGTCCCCTAACACTAACCCTAGGCCGAACCCTAACCCTAACCCTTCCTCGAAGCCTGACCCTCACCCGTCCCCTAATCCTAACCCGTACGCTGACACTAACCCGCGCCCTCACATGTACGCTCCCCCTAGAGCGTTGTCGTACCCTCACCTGGACCCTAAACCGTCCCCGTCCCCTAACCCTAACCCTAGCCCGAACCCTAACCCTAACCCTTCCCCGAAGCCTGACCCTCAGCCGTCCCCTAATCCTAACCCGTACGCTAACACTAACCCGCGCCCTCACACGTACGCTCCCCCTAGAGCGTTGTCGTACCCTCACCTGGACCCTAAACCGTCCCCGTCCCCTAACCCTAACCCTAGCCCGAACCCTAACCCTAACCCTTCCCCGAAGCCTGACCCTCACCCGTCCCCTAATCCTAACCCGTACGCTGACACTAACCCGCGCCCTCACACGTACGCTCCCCCTAGAGCGTTGTCGTACCCTCACCTGGACCCTAAACCGTCCCCATCCCCTAACCCTAACCCTAGGCCGAACCCTAACCCTAACCCTTCCTCGAAGCCTGACCCTCACCCGTCCCCTAATTCTAACCCGTACGCTGACACTAACCCGCGCCCTCACATGTACGCTCCCCCTAGAGTGTTGTCGTACCCTCTCCTGGACCCTAAACCGTCCCCGTCCCCTAACCCTAACCCTAGCCCGAACCCTAACCCTAACCCTTCCCCGAAGCCTGACCCTCAGCCGTCCCCTAATCCTAACCCGTACGCTGACACTAACCCGCCCCCTCACACGTACGCTCCCCCTAGAGCGTTGTCGTACCCTCACCTGGACCCTAAACCGTCCCCATCCCCTAACCCTAACCCTAGCCCGAACCCTAACCCTAACCCTTCCCCGAAGCCTGACCCTCAGCCGTCCCCTAATCCTAACCCGTACGCTGACACTAATCCGCGCCCTCACACGTACGCTCCCCCTAGAGCGTTGTCGTACCCTCACCTGGACCCTAAACCGTCCCCATCCCCTAACCCTAACCCTAGCCCGAACCCTAACCCTAACCCTTCCCCGAAGCCTGACCCTCACCCGTCCCCTAATCCTAACCCGTACGCTGACACTAACCCGCGCCCTCACAGGTACGCTCCCCCTAGAGCGTTGTCGTACCCTCACCTGGACCCTAAACCGTCCCCGTCCCCTAACCCTAACCCTAGCCCGAACCTTAACCCTAACACTTCCCCGAAGCCTGACACTCAGCCGTCCCCTAATCCTAACCCGTACGCTGACACTAACCCACGCCCTCACACGTACGCTCCCCCTAGAGCGTTGTCGTACCCTCACCTGGACCCTGAACCGTCCCCGTCCCATAACCCTAACCCTAGCCCCAACCTTAACCCTAACCCTTCCCCGAAGCCTGACCCTCAGCCGTCCCCTAATCCTAACCCGTACGCTGACACTAACCCGCGCCCTCACACGTACGCTCCCCCTAGAGCGTTGTCGTACCCTCACCTGGACCCTAAACCGTCCCCATCCCCTAACCCTAACCCTAGCCCGAACCCTAACCCTAACCCTTCCCCGAAGCCTGACCCTCACCCGTCCCCTAATCCTAACCCGTACGCTGACACTAACCCGCGCCCTCACACGTACGCTCCCCCTAGAGCGTTGTCGTACCCTCACCTGGACCCTAAACCGTCCCCGTCCCCTAACCCTAACCCTAGCCCGAACCCTAACCCTAACCCTTCCCCGAAGCCTGACCCTCAGCCGTCCCCTAATCCTAACCCGTACGCTGACACTAACCCGCGCCCTCACACGTACGCTCCCCCTAGAGCGTTGTCGTACCCTCACCTGGACCCTGAACCGTCCCCGTCCCATAACCCTAACCCTAGCCCGAACCCTAACCCTAACCCTTCCCCGAAGCCTGACCCTCAGCCGTCCCCTAATCCTAACCCGTACGCTGACACTAACCCGCGCCCTCACACGTACGCTCCCCCTAGAGCGTTGTCGTACCCTCACCTGGACCCTAAACCGTCCCCGTCCCCTAACCCTAACCCTAGCCCGAACCCTAACCCTAACACTTCCCCGAAGTCTGACCCTCAGCCGTCCCCTAATCCTAACCCGTACGCTGACACTAACCCGCGCCCTCACACGTACGCTCCCCCTAGAGCGTTGTCGTACCCTCACCTGGACCCTAAACCGTCCCCGTCCCCTAACCCTAACCCTAGCCCGAACCCTAACCCTAACCCTTCCCCGAAGCCTGACCCTCAGCCGTCCCCTAATCCTAACCCGTACGCTGACACTAACCCGCGCCCTCACACGTACGCTCCCCCTAGAGCGTTGTCGTACCCTCACCTGGACCCTGAACCGTCCCCGTCCCCTAACCCTAACCCTAGCCCGAACCCTAACCCTAACCCTTCCCCGAAGCCTGACCCTCACCCGTCCCCTAATCCTAACCCGTACGCTGACACTAACCCGCGCCCTCAAATGTACGCTCCCCCTAGAGCGTTGTCGTACCCTCACCTGGACCCTAAACCGTCCCCGTCCCCTAACCCTAACCCTAGCCCGAACCCTAACCCTAACCCTTCCCCGAAGCCTGACCCTCAGCCGTCCCCTAATCCTAACCCGTACGCTGACACTAACCCGCGCCCTCACACGTACGCTCCCCCTAGAGCGTTGTCGTACCCTCACCTGGACCCTGAACCGTCCCCGTCCCCTAACCCTAACCCTAGCCCGAACCCTAACCCTAACCCTTCCCCGAAGCCTGACCCTCAGCCGTCCCCTAATCCTAACCCGTACGCTGACTCTAACCCGCGCCCTCACACGTACGCTCCCCCTACAGCGTTGTCGTACCCTCACCTGGACCCTGAACCGTCCCCGTCCCCTAACCCTAACCCTAGCCCGAACCCTAACCCTAACGCTTCCCCGAAGCCTGACCCTCAGCCGTCCCCTAATCCTAACCCGTACGCTGACACTAACCCGCGCCCTCACACGTACGCTCCCCCTAGAGCGTTGTCGTACCCTCACCTGGACCCTGAACCGTCCCCGTCCCCTAACCCTAAACCTAGCCCGAACCCTAACCCTAACACTTCCCCGAAGCCTGACCCTCAGCCGTCCCCTAATCCTAACCCGTACGCTGACACTAACCCGCGCCCTCACACGTACGCTCCCCCTAGAGCGTTGTCGTACCCTCACCTGGACCCTAAACCGTCCCCGTCCCCTAACCCTAACCCTAGCCCGAACCCTAACCCTAACCCTTCCCCGAAGCCTGACACTCAGCCGTCCCCTAATCCTAACCCGTACGCTGACACTAACCCGCGCCCTCACACGTACGCTCCCCCTAGAGCGTTCTCGTACCCTCACCTGGACCCTGAACCGTCCCCGTCCCCTAACCCTAACCCTAGTCCGAACCCTAACCCTAACTCTTCCCCGAAGCCTGACCCTCAGCCGTCCCCTAATCCTAACCCGTACGCTGACACTAACCCGCGCCCTCACACGTACGCTCCCCCTAGAGCGTTGTCGTACCATCACCTGGACCCTGAACCGTCCCCGTCCCCTAACCCTAACCCTAGCCCGAACCCTAACCCTAACCCTTCCCCGAAGCCTGACCCTCAGCCGTCCCCTAATCCTAACCCGTACGCTGACACTAACCCACGCCCTCACACGTACGCTCCCCCTAGAGCGTTGTCGTACCCTCACCTGGACCCTAAACCGTCCCCGTCCCCTAACCCTAACCCTAGCCCGAACCCTAACCCTAACCCTTCCCCGAAGCCTGACCCTCAGCCGTCCCCTAATCCTAACCCGTACGCTGACACTAACCCGCGCCCTCACACGTACGCTCCCCATAGAGCGTTGTCGTACCCTCACCTGGACCCTAAACCGTCCCCGTCCCCTAACCCTAACCCTAGCCCGAACCCTAACCCTAACCCTTCCCCGAAGCCTGACCCTCAGCCGTCCCCTAATCCTAACCCGTACGCTGACACTAACCCGCGCCCTCACACGTACGCTCCCCCTAGAGCGTTGTCGTACCCTCACGTGGACCCTAAACCGTCCCCGTCCCCTAACCCTAACCCTAGCCCGAACCCTAACCCTAACCCTTCCCCGAAGCCTGACCCTCAGCCGTCCCCTAATCCTAACCCGTACGCTGACACTAACCCGCGCCCTCACACGTACGCTCCCCCTAGAGCGTTGTCGTACCCTCGCCTGGACCCTAAACCGTCCCCGTCCCCTAACCCTAACCCTAGCCCGAACCCTAACCCTAACCCTTCCCCGAAGCCTGACCCTCAGCCGTCCCCTAATCTTAACC
Organism: Globicephala melas; assembly: GCF_963455315.2. Taxonomy (NCBI): domain Eukaryota; kingdom Metazoa; phylum Chordata; class Mammalia; order Artiodactyla; family Delphinidae; genus Globicephala; species Globicephala melas. The sequence continues at coordinate 192,816 of NC_083325.1, forward strand.
CGTAAGCTGACACTAACCCGCGCCCTCACACGTACGCTCCCCCTAGAGCGTTGTCGTACCCTCACGTGGACCCTAAACCGTCCCCGTCCCCTAACCCTAACCCTAGCCCGAACCGTAACCCTAACCCTTCCCCGAAGCCTGACCCTCAGCCGTCCCCTAATCCTAACCCGTACGCTGACACTAACCCGCGCCCTCACACGTACGCTCCCCCTAGAGCGTTGTCGTACCCTCACCTGGACCCTAAACCGTCCCCATCCCCTAACCCTAACCCTAGCCCGAACCCTAACCCTAACCCTTCCCCGAAGCCTGACCCTCAGCCGTCCCCTAATCCTAACCCGTACGCTGACACTAACCCGCGCCCTCACACGTACGCTCCCCCTAGAGCGTTGTCGTACCCTCACCTGGACCCTAAACCGTCCCCATCCCCTAACCCTAACCCTAGCCCGAACCCTAACCCTAACCCTTCCCCGAAGCCTGACCCTCACCCGTCCCCTAATCCTAACCCGTACGCTGACACTAACCCGCGCCCTCACACGTACGCTCCCCCTAGAGCGTTGTCGTACCCTCACCTGGACCCTAAACCGTCCCCGTCCCCTAACCCTAACCCTAGCCCGAACCTTAACCCTAACACTTCCCCGAAGCCTGACACTCAGCCGTCCCCTAATCCTAACCCGTACGCTGACACTAACCCACGCCCTCACACGTACGCTCCCCCTAGAGCGATGTCGTACCCTCACCTGGACCCTGAACCGTCCCCGTCCCATAACCCTAACCCTAGCCCCAACCCTAACCCTAACCCTTCCCCGAAGCCTGACCCTCAGCCATCCCCTAATCCTAACCCGTACGCTGACACTAACCCGCGCCCTCACACGTACGCTCCCCCTAGAGCATTGTCGTACCCTCACCTGGACCCTAAACCGTCCCCATACCCTAACCCTAACCCTAGCCCGAACCCTAACCCTAACCCTTCCCCGAAGCCTGACCCTCACCCGTCCCCTAATCCTAACCCGTACGCTGACACTAACCCGCGCCCTCACACGTACGCTCCCCCTAGAGCGTTGTCGTACCCTCACCTGGACCCTAAACCGTCCCCGTCCCCTAACCCTAACCCTAGCCCGAACCTTAACCCTAACACTTCCCCGAAGCCTGACACTCAGCCGTCCCCTAATCCTAACCCGTACGCTGACACTAACCCACGCCCTCACACGTACGCTCCCCCTAGAGCGTTGTCGTACCCTCACCTGGACCCTGAACCGTCCCCGTCCCCTAACCCTAACCCTAGCCCGAACCCTAACCCTAACCCTTCCCCGAAGCCTGACACTCAGCCGTCCCCTAATCCTAACCCGTACGCTGACACTAACCCGCGCCCTCACACGTACGCTCCCCCTAGAGCGTTGTCGTACCCTCACCTGGACCCTAAACCGTCCCCGTCCCCTAACCCTAACCCTAGGCCGAACCCTAACCCTAACCCTTCCCCGAAGCCTGACCCTCAGCCGTCCCCTAATCCTAACCCGTACGCTGACACTAACCCGCGCCCTCACACGTACGCTCCCCCTAGAGCGTTGTCGTACCCTCACCTGGACCCTAAACCGTCCCCGTCCCCTAACCCTAACCCTAGCCCGAACCCTAACCCTAACCCTTCCCCTAAGCCTGACCCTCAGCCGTCCCCTAATCCTAACCCGTACGCTGACACTAACCCGCGCCCTCACACGTACGCTCCCCCTAGAGCGTTATCATACCCTCACCTGGACCCTGAACCGTCCCCGTCCCCTAACCCTAACCCTAGGCCGAACCCAAACCCTAACCCTTCCTCGAAGCCTGACCCTCAGCCGTCCCCTAATCCTAACCCGTACGCTGACACTAACCCGCGCCCTCACATGTACGCTCCCCCTAGAGCGTTGTCGTACCCTCACCTGGACCCTAAACCGTCCACGTCCCCTAACCCTAACCCTAGCCCGAACCCTAACCCTAACCCTTCCCCGAAGCCTGACCCTCAGCCGTCCCCTAATCCTAACCCGTACGCTGACACTAACCCGCGCCCTCACACGTACGCTCCCCCTCGAGCGTTGTCGTACCCTCACCTGGACCCTAAACCGTCCCCGCCCCTAACCCTAACCCTAGTCCGAACCCTAACCCTAACCCTTCCCCGAAGCCTGACCCTCACCCGTCCCCTAATCCTAACACGTACGCTGACACTAACCCACGCCCTCACACGTACGTTCCCCCTAGAGCGTTGTCGTACACTCACCTGGACCCTAAACCGTCCCCGTCCCCTAACCCTAACCCTAGGCCGAACCCTAACCCTAACCCTTCCCCGAAGCCTGACCCTCAGCCGTCCCCTAATCCTAACCCGTACGCTGACACTAACCCGCGCCCTCACACGTACGCTCCCCCTAGAGCGTTGTCGTACCCTCACCTGGACCCTAAACCGTCCCCGTCCCCTAACCCTAACCCTAGCCCGAACCCTAACCCTAACACTTCCCCGAAGCCTGACCCTCAGCCGTCCCCTAATCCTAACCCGTACGCTGACACTAACCCGCGCCCTCACACGTACGCTCCCCCTAGAGCGTTGTCGTACCCTCACCTGGACCCTGAACCGTCCCCGTCCCCTAACACTAACCCTAGGCCGAACCCTAACCCTAACCCTTCCTCGAAGCCTGACCCTCACCCGTCCCCTAATCCTAACCCGTACGCTGACACTAACCCGCGCCCTCACATGTACGCTCCCCCTAGAGCGTTGTCGTACCCTCACCTGGACCCTAAACCGTCCCCGTCCCCTAACCCTAACCCTAGCCCGAACCCTAACCCTAACCCTTCCCCGAAGCCTGACCCTCAGCCGTCCCCTAATCCTAACCCGTACGCTAACACTAACCCGCGCCCTCACACGTACGCTCCCCCTAGAGCGTTGTCGTACCCTCACCTGGACCCTAAACCGTCCCCGTCCCCTAACCCTAACCCTAGGCCGAACCCTAACCCTAACCCTTTCCCGAAGCCTGACCCTCAGCCGTCCCCTAATCCTAACCCGTACGCTGACACTAACCCGCGCCCTCACACGTACGCTCCCCCTAGAGCGTTGTCGTACCCTCACCTGGACCCTAAACCGTCCCCGTCCCCTAACCCTAACCCTAGCCCGAACCCTAACCCTAACCCTTCCCCGAAGCCTGACCCTCAGCCGTCCCCTAATCCTAACCCGTACGCTGACACTAACCCGCGCCCTCACACGTACGCTCCCCTAGAGCTTTGTCGTACCCTCACCTGGACCCTAAACTGTCCCCGTCCCCTAACCCTAACCCTAGCCCGAACCCTAACCCTAACCCTTCCCCGAAGCCTGACCCTCAGCCGTCCCCTAATCCTAACCCGTACGCTGACACTAACCCGCGCCCTCACACGTACGCTCCCCCTAGAGCGTTGTCGTACCCTCACCTGAACCCTAAACCGTCCCCGTCCCCTAACCCTAACCCTAGCCCGAACCCTAACCCTAACCCTTCCCCGAAGCCTGACCCTCAGCCGTCCCCTAATCCTAACCCGTACGCTGACACTAACCCGCGCCCTCACACGTACGCTCCACCTAGAGCGTTGTCGTACCCTCACGGGGACCCTAAACCGTCCCCGTCCCCTAACCCTAACCCTAGCCCGAACCCTAATCCTAACCCTTCCCTTGAAGCCTGACCCTCAGCCGTCCCCTAATCCTAACCCGTACGCTGACACTAACCCGCGCCCTCACACGTACGCTCCCCCTAGAGCGTTGTCGTACTCTCACCTGGACCCTAAACCGTCCCCGTCCCCTAACCCTAACCCTAGGCCGAACCCTAACCCTAACCCTTCCCCGAGGCCTGACCCTCAGCCGTCCCCTAATCCTAACCCGTACGCTGACACTAACCCGCGCCCTCACACGTACGCTCCCCCTAGAGCGTTGTCGTACCCTCACCTGGACCCTAAACCGTCCCCGTCCCCTAACCCTAACCCTAGCCCGAACCCTAACCCTAACCCTTCCCCGAAGCCTGACCCTCAGCCGTCCCCTAATCCTAACCCGTACGCTGACACTAACCCGCGCCCTCACACGTACGCTCCCCCTAGAGCGTTGTCGTACCCTCACCTGGACCCTGAACCGTCCCCGTCCCCTAACCCTAACCCTAGGCCGAACCCAAACCCTAACCCTTCCTCGAAGCCTGACCCTCAGCCGTCCCCTAATCCTAACCCGTACGCTGACACTAACCCGCGCCCTCACATGTACGCTCCCCCTAGAGCGTTGTCGTACCCTCACCTGGACCCTAAACCGTCCCCGTCCCCTAACCCTAACCCTAGCCCGAACCCTAACCCTAACCCTTCCCCGAAGCCTGACCCTCAGCCGTCCCCTAATCCTAACCCGTACGCTGACACTAACCCGTGCCCTCACACGTACGCTCCCCCTCGAGCGTTGTCGTACCCTCACCTGGACCCTAAACCGTCCCCGTCCCCTAACCCTAACCCTAGGCCGAACCCTAACCCTAACCCTTCCCCGAAGCCTGACCCTCAGCCGTCCCCTAATCCTAACCCGTACGCTGACACTAACCCGCGCCCTAACACGTACGCTCCCCCTAGAGCGTTGTCGTACCCTCACCTGGACCCTAAACCGTCCCCGTCCCCTAACCCTAACCCTAGCCCGAACCCTAACCCTAACCCTTCCCCGAAGCCTGACCCTCAGCCGTCCCCTAATTCTAACCCGTACGCTGACACTAAACCGTGCCCTCACACATACGCTCCCCCTAGAGCGTTGTCGTACCCTCACCTGGACCCTAAACCGTCCCCGTCCCCTAACCCTAACCCTAGCCCGAACCCTAACCCTAACCCTTCCCCGAAGCCTGACCCTCAGCCGTCCCCTAATCCTAACCCGTACGCTGACACTAACCCGCGCCCTCACACGTACGCTCCCCTAGAGCTTTGTCGTACCCTCACCTGGACCCTAAACCGTCCCCGTCCCCTAACCCTAACCCTAGCCCGAACCCTAACCCTAACCCTTCCCCGAAGCCTGACCCTCAGCCGTCCCCTAATCCTAACCCGTACGCTGACACTAACCCGCGCCCTCACACTTACGCTCCCCCTAGAGCGTTGTCGTACCCTCACCTGGACCCTGAACCGTCCCCGTCCCCTAACACTAACCCTAGGCCGAACCCTAACCCTAACCCTTCCTCGAAGCCTGACCCTCACCCGTCCCCTAATCCTAACCCGTACGCTGACACTAACCCGCGCCCTCACATGTACGCTCCCCCTAGAGCGTTGTCGTACCCTCACCTGGACCCTGAACCGTCCCCGTCCCCTAACACTAACCCTAGGCCGAACCCTAACCCTAACCCTTCCTCGAAGCCTGACCCTCACCCGTCCCCTAATCCTAACCCGTACGCTGACACTAACCCGCGCCCTCACATGTACGCTCCCCCTAGAGCGTTGTCGTACCCTCACCTGGACCCTAAACCGTCCCCGTCCCCTAACCCTAACCCTAGCCCGAACCCTAACCCTAACCCTTCCCCGAAGCCTGACCCTCAGCCGTCCCCTAATCCTAACCCGTACGCTAACACTAACCCGCGCCCTCACACGTACGCTCCCCCTAGAGCGTTGTCGTACCCTCACCTGGACCCTAAACCGTCCCCGTCCCCTAACCCTAACCCTAGGCCGAACCCTAACCCTAACCCTTTCCCGAAGCCTGACCCTCAGCCGTCCCCTAATCCTAACCCGTACGCTGACACTAACCCGCGCCCTCACACGTACGCTCCCCCTAGAGCGTTGTCGTACCCTCACCTGGACCCTAAACCGTCCCCGTCCCCTAACCCTAACCCTAGCCCGAACCCTAACCCTAACCCTTCCCCGAAGCCTGACCCTCAGCCGTCCCCTAATCCTAACCCGTACGCTGACACTAACCCGCGCCCTCACACGTACGCTCCCCTAGAGCTTTGTCGTACCCTCACGGGGACCCTAAACCGTCCCCGTCCCCTAACCCTAACCCTAGCCCGAACCCTAATCCTAACCCTTCCCTTGAAGCCTGACCCTCAGCCGTCCCCTAATCCTAACCCGTACGCTGACACTAACCCGCGCCCTCACACGTACGCTCCCCCTAGAGCGTTGTCGTACCCTCACCTGGACCCTAAACCGTCTCCGTCCCCTAACTCTAACCCTAGGCCGAACCCTAACCCTAACCCTTCCCCGAGGCCTGACCCTCAGCCGTCCCCTAATCCTAACCCGTACGCTGACACTAACCCGCGCCCTCACACGTACGCTCCCCCTAGAGCGTTGTCGTACCCTCACCTGGACCCTAAACCGTCCCCGTCCCCTAACCCTAACCCTAGCCCGAACCCTAACCCTAACCCTTCCCCGAAGCCTGACCCTCAGCCGTCCCCTAATCCTAACCCGTACGCTGACACTAACCCGCGCCCTCACACGTACGCTCCCCCTAGAGCGTTGTCGTACCCTCACCTGGACCCTGAACCGTCCCCGTCCCCTAACCCTAACCCTAGGCCGAACCCAAACCCTAACCCTTCCTCGAAGCCTGACCCTCAGCCGTCCCCTAATCCTAACCCGTACGCTGACACTAACCCGCGCCCTCACATGTACGCTCCCCCTAGAGCGTTGTCGTACCCTCACCTGGACCCTAAACCGTCCCCGTCCCCTAACCCTAACCCTAGCCCGAACCCTAACCCTAACCCTTCCCCGAAGCCTGACCCTCAGCCGTCCCCTAATCCTAACCCGTACGCTGACACTAACCCGCGCCCTCACACGTACGCTCCCCCTCGAGCGTTGTCGTACCCTCACCTGGACCCTAAACCGTCCCCGTCCCCTAACCCTAACCCTAGGCCGAACCCTAACCCTAACCCTTCCCCGAAGCCTGACCCTCAGCCGTCCCCTAATCCTAACCCGTACGCTGACACTAACCCGCGCCCTCACACGTACGCTCCCCCTAGAGCGTTGTCGTACCCTCACCTGGACCCTAAACCGTCCCCGTCCCCTAACCCTAACCCTAGCCCGAACCCTAACCCTAACCCTTCCCCGAAGCCTGACCCTCAGCCGTCCCCTAATCCTAACCCGTACGCTGACACTAACCCGTGCCCTCACACGTACGCTCCCCCTAGAGCGTTGTCGTACCCTCACCTGGACCCTAAACCGTCCCCGTCCCCTAACCCTAACCCTAGCCCGAACCCTAACCCTAACCCTTCCCCGAAGCCTGACCCTCAGCCGTCCCCTAATCCTAACCCGTACGCTGACACTAACCCGCGCCCTCACACGTACGCTCCCCTAGAGCTTTGTCGTACCCTCACCTGGACCCTAAACCGTCCCCGTCCCCTAACCCTAACCCTAGCCCGAACCCTAACCCTAACCCTTCCCCGAAGCCTGACCCTCAGCCGTCCCCTAATCCTAACCCGTACGCTGACACTAACCCGCGCCCTCACACTTACGCTCCCCCTAGAGCGTTGTCGTACCCTCACCTGGACCCTAAACCGTCCCCGTCCCCTAACCCTAACCCTAGCCCGAACCCTAACCCTAACCCTTCCCCGAAGCCTGACCCTCACCCGTCCCCTAATCCTAACCCGTACGCTGACACTAACCCACGCCCTCAAACGTACGTTCCCCCTAGAGCGTTGTCGTACACTCACCTGGACCCTAAACCGTCCCCGTCCCCTAACCCTAACCCTAGGCCGAACCCTAACCCTAACCCTTCCCCGAAGCCTGACCCTCAGCCGTCCCCTAATCCTAACCCGTACGCTGACACTAACCCGCGCCCTCACACGTACGCTCCCCCTAGAGCGTTGTCGTACCCTCACCTGGACCCTAAACCGTCCCCGTCCCCTAACCCTAACCCTAGCCCGAACCCTAACCCTAACCCTTCCCCGAAGCCTGACCCTCAGCCGTCCCCTAATCCTAACCCGTACGCTGACACTAACCCGCGCCCTCACACGTACGCTCCCCATAGAGCGTTGTCGTACCCTCACCTGGACCCTGAACCGTCCCCGTCCCCTAACACTAACCCTAGGCCGAACCCTAACCCTAACCCTTCCTCGAAGCCTGACCCTCACCCGTCCCCTAATCCTAACCCGTACGCTGACACTAACCCGCGCCCTCACATGTACGCTCCCCCTAGAGCGTTGTCGTACCCTCACCTGGACCCTAAACCGTCCCCGTCCCCTAACCCTAACCCTAGCCCGAACCCTAACCCTAACCCTTCCCCGAAGCCTGACCCTCAGCCGTCCCCTAATCCTAACCCGTACGCTAACACTAACCCGCGCCCTCACACGTACGCTCCCCCTAGAGCGTTGTCGTACCCTCACCTGGACCCTAAACCGTCCCCGTCCCCTAACCCTAACCCTAGCCCGAACCCTAACCCTAACCCTTCCCCGAAGCCTGACCCTCACCCGTCCCCTAATCCTAACCCGTACGCTGACACTAACCCGCGCCCTCACACGTACGCTCCCCCTAGAGCGTTGTCGTACCCTCACCTGGACCCTAAACCGTCCCCATCCCCTAACCCTAACCCTAGGCCGAACCCTAACCCTAACCCTTCCTCGAAGCCTGACCCTCACCCGTCCCCTAATCCTAACCCGTACGCTGACACTAACCCACGCCCTCACACGTACGCTCCCCCTAGAGCGTTGTCGTACCCTCACCTGGACCCTGAACCGTCCCCGTCCCATAACCCTAACCCTAGCCCCAACCTTAACCCTAACCCTTCCCCGAAGCCTGACCCTCAGCCGTCCCCTAATCCTAACCCGTACGCTGACACTAACCCGCGCCCTCACACGTACGCTCCCCCTAGAGCGTTGTCGTACCCTCACCTGGACCCTAAACCGTCCCCATCCCCTAACCCTAACCCTAGCCCGAACCCTAACCCTAACCCTTCCCCGAAGCCTGACCCTCACCCGTCCCCTAATCCTAACCCGTACACTGACACTAACCCGCGCCCTCACACGTACGCTCCCCCTAGAGCGTTGTCGTACCCTCACCTGGACCCTAAACCGTCCCCGTCCCCTAACCCTAACCCTAGCCCGAACCTTAACCCTAACACTTCCCCGAAGCCTGACACTCAGCCGTCCCCTAATCCTAACCCGTACGCTGACACTAACCCACGCCCTCACACGTACGCTCCCCCTAGAGCGTTGTCGTACCCTCACCTGGACCCTGAACCGTCCCCGTCCCATAACCCTAACCCTAGCCCGAACCCTAACCCTAACCCTTCCCCGAAGCCTGACCCTCAGCCGTCCCCTAATCCTAACCCGTACGCTGACACTAACCCGCGCCCTCACACGTACGCTCCCCCTAGAGCGTTGTCGTACCGTCACCTGGACCCTAAACCGTCCCCGTCCCCTAACCCTAACCCTAGCCCGAACCCTAACCCTAACACTTCCCCGAAGTCTGACCCTCAGCCGTCCCCTAATCCTAACCCGTACGCTGACACTAACCCGCGCCCTCACACGTACGCTCCCCCTAGAGCGTTGTCGTACCCTCACCTGGACCCTAAACCGTCCCCGTCCCCTAACCCTAACCCTAGCCCGAACCCTAAACCTAACCCTTCCCCGAAGCCTGACCCTCAGCCGTCCCCTAATCCTAACCCGTACGCTGACACTAACCCGCGCCCTCACACGTACGCTCCCCCTAGAGCGTTGTCGTACCCTCACCTGGACCCTGAACCGTCCCCGTCCCCTAACCCTAACCCTAGCCCGAACCCTAACCCTAACCCTTCCCCGAAGCCTGACCCTCACCCGTCCCCTAATCCTAACCCGTACGCTGACACTAACCCACGCCCTCAAACGTACGTTCCCCCTAGAGCGTTGTCGTACACTCACCTGGACCCTAAACCGTCCCCGTCCCCTAACCCTAACCCTAGGCCGAACCCTAACCCTAACCCTTCCCCGAAGCCTGACCCTCAGCCGTCCCCTAATCCTAACCCGTACGCTGACACTAACCCGCGCCCTCACACGTACGCTCCCCCTAGAGCGTTGTCGTACCCTCACCTGGACCCTAAACCGTCCCCGTCCCCTAACCCTAACCCTAGCCCGAACCCTAACCCTAACCCTTCCCCGAAGCCTGACCCTCAGCCGTCCCCTAATCCTAACCCGTACGCTGACACTAACCCGCGCCCTCACACGTACGCTCCCCATAGAGCGTTGTCGTACCCTCACCTGGACCCTGAACCGTCCCCGTCCCCTAACACTAACCCTAGGCCGAACCCTAACCCTAACCCTTCCTCGAAGCCTGACCCTCACCCGTCCCCTAATCCTAACCCGTACGCTGACACTAACCCGCGCCCTCACATGTACGCTCCCCCTAGAGCGTTGTCGTACCCTCACCTGGACCCTAAACCGTCCCCGTCCCCTAACCCTAACCCTAGCCCGAACCCTAACCCTAACCCTTCCCCGAAGCCTGACCCTCAGCCGTCCCCTAATCCTAACCCGTACGCTAACACTAACCCGCGCCCTCACACGTACGCTCCCCCTAGAGCGTTGTCGTACCCTCACCTGGACCCTAAACCGTCCCCGTCCCCTAACCCTAACCCTAGCCCGAACCCTAACCCTAACCCTTCCCCGAAGCCTGACCCTCACCCGTCCCCTAATCCTAACCCGTACGCTGACACTAACCCGCGCCCTCACACGTACGCTCCCCCTAGAGCGTTGTCGTACCCTCACCTGGACCCTAAACCGTCCCCATCCCCTAACCCTAACCCTAGCCCGAACCCTAACCCTAACCCTTCCCCGAAGCCTGACCCTCACCCGTCCCCTAATCCTAACCCGTACACTGACACTAACCCGCGCCCTCACACGTACGCTCCCCCTAGAGCGTTGTCGTACCCTCACCTGGACCCTAAACCGTCCCCGTCCCCTAACCCTAACCCTAGCCCGAACCTTAACCCTAACACTTCCCCGAAGCCTGACACTCAGCCGTCCCCTAATCCTAACCCGTACGCTGACACTAACCCACGCCCTCACACGTACGCTCCCCCTAGAGCGTTGTCGTACCCTCACCTGGACCCTGAACCGTCCCCGTCCCATAACCCTAACCCTAGCCCGAACCCTAACCCTAACCCTTCCCCGAAGCCTGACCCTCAGCCGTCCCCTAATCCTAACCCGTACGCTGACACTAACCCGCGCCCTCACACGTACGCTCCCCCTAGAGCGTTGTCGTACCCTCACCTGGACCCTAAACCGTCCCCGTCCCCTAACCCTAACCCTAGCCCGAACCCTAACCCTAACACTTCCCCGAAGTCTGACCCTCAGCCGTCCCCTAATCCTAACCCGTACGCTGACACTAACCCGCGCCCTCACACGTACGCTCCCCCTAGAGCGTTGTCGTACCCTCACCTGGACCCTAAACCGTCCCCGTCCCCTAACCCTAACCCTAGCCCGAACCCTAAACCTAACCCTTCCCCGAAGCCTGACCCTCAGCCGTCCCCTAATCCTAACCCGTACGCTGACACTAACCCGCGCCCTCACACGTACGCTCCCCCTAGAGCGTTGTCGTACCCTCACCTGGACCCTGAACCGTCCCCGTCCCCTAACCCTAACCCTAGCCCGAACCCTAACCCTAACCCTTCCCCGAAGCCTGACCCTCACCCGTCCCCTAATCCTAACCCGTACGCTGACACTAACCCACGCCCTCAAACGTACGTTCCCCCTAGAGCGTTGTCGTACACTCACCTGGACCCTAAACCGTCCCCGTCCCCTAACCCTAACCCTAGGCCGAACCCTAACCCTAACCCTTCCCCGAAGCCTGACCCTCAGCCGTCCCCTAATCCTAACCCGTACGCTGACACTAACCCGCGCCCTCACACGTACGCTCCCCCTAGAGCGTTGTCGTACCCTCACCTGGACCCTAAACCGTCCCCGTCCCCTAACCCTAACCCTAGCCCGAACCCTAACCCTAACCCTTCCCCGAAGCCTGACCCTCAGCCGTCCCCTAATCCTAACCCGTACGCTGACACTAACCCGCGCCCTCACACGTACGCTCCCCATAGAGCGTTGTCGTACCCTCACCTGGACCCTGAACCGTCCCCGTCCCCTAACACTAACCCTAGGCCGAACCCTAACCCTAACCCTTCCTCGAAGCCTGACCCTCACCCGTCCCCTAATCCTAACCCGTACGCTGACACTAACCCGCGCCCTCACATGTACGCTCCCCCTAGAGCGTTGTCGTACCCTCACCTGGACCCTAAACCGTCCCCGTCCCCTAACCCTAACCCTAGCCCGAACCCTAACCCTAACCCTTCCCCGAAGCCTGACACTCAGCCGTCCCCTAATCCTAACCCGTACGCTAACACTAACCCGCGCCCTCACACGTACGCTCCCCCTAGAGCGTTGTCGTACCCTCACCTGGACCCTAAACCGTCCCCGTCCCCTAACCCTAACCCTAGCCCGAACCCTAACCCTAACCCTTCCCCGAAGCCTGACCCTCACCCGTCCCCTAATCCTAACCCGTACGCTGACACTAACCCGCGCCCTCACACGTACGCTCCCCCTAGAGCGTTGTCGTACCCTCACCTGGACCCTAAACCGTCCCCATCCCCTAACCCTAACCCTAGGCCGAACCCTAACCCTAACCCTTCCTCGAAGCCTGACCCTCACCCGTCCCCTAATTCTAACCCGTACGCTGACACTAACCCACGCCCTCACACGTACGCTCCCCCTAGAGCGTTGTCGTACCCTCACCTGGACCCTGAACCGTCCCCGTCCCATAACCCTAACCCTAGCCCCAACCTTAACCCTAACCCTTCCCCGAAGCCTGACCCTCAGCCGTCCCCTAATCCTAACCCGTACGCTGACACTAACCCGCGCCCTCACACGTACGCTCCCCCTAGAGCGTTGTCGTACCCTCACCTGGACCCTAAACCGTCCCCATCCCCTAACCCTAACCCTAGCCCGAACCCTAACCCTAACCCTTCCCCGAAGCCTGACCCTCACCCGTCCCCTAATCCTAACCCGTACACTGACACTAACCCGCGCCCTCACACGTACGCTCCCCCTAGAGCGTTGTCGTACCCTCACCTGGACCCTAAACCGTCCCCGTCCCCTAACCCTAACCCTAGCCCGAACCTTAACCCTAACACTTCCCCGAAGCCTGACACTCAGCCGTCCCCTAATCCTAACCCGTACGCTGACACTAACCCACGCCCTCACACGTACGCTCCCCCTAGAGCGTTGTCGTACCCTCACCTGGACCCTGAACCGTCCCCGTCCCATAACCCTAACCCTAGCCCGAACCCTAACCCTAACCCTTCCCCGAAGCCTGACCCTCAGCCGTCCCCTAATCCTAACCCGTACGCTGACACTAACCCGCGCCCTCACACGTACGCTCCCCCTAGAGCGTTGTCGTACCCTCACCTGGACCCTAAACCGTCCCCGTCCCCTAACCCTAACCCTAGCCCGAACCCTAACCCTAACACTTCCCCGAAGTCTGACCCTCAGCCGTCCCCTAATCCTAACCCGTACGCTGACACTAACCCGCGCCCTCACACGTACGCTCCCCCTAGAGCGTTGTCGTACCCTCACCTGGACCCTAAACCGTCCCCGTCCCCTAACCCTAACCCTAGCCCGAACCCTAAACCTAACCCTTCCCCGAAGCCTGACCCTCAGCCGTCCCCTAATCCTAACCCGTACGCTGACACTAACCCACGCCCTCACACGTACGCTCCCCCTAGAGCGTTGTCGTACCCTCACCTGGACCCTGAACCGTCCCCGTCCCCTAACCCTAACCCTAGCCCGAACCCTAACCCTAACCCTTCCCCGAAGCCTGACCCTCACCCGTCCCCTAATCCTAACCCGTACGCTGACACTAACCCGCGCCCTCAAATGTACGCTCCCCCTAGAGCGTTGTCGTACCCTCACCTGGACCCTAAACCGTCCCCGTCCCCTAACCCTAACCCTAGCCCGAACCCTAACCCTAACCCTTCCCCGAAGCCTGACCCTCAGCCGTCCCCTAATCCTAACCCGTACGCTGACACTAACCCGCGCCCTCACACGTACGCTCCCCCTAGAGCGTTGTCGTACCCTCACCTGGACCCTGAACCGTCCCCGTCCCCTAACCCTAACCCTAGCCCGAACCCTAACCCTAACCCTTCCCCGAAGCCTGACCCTCAGCCGTCCCCTAATCCTAACCCGTACGCTGACTCTAACCCGCGCCCTCACACGTACGCTCCCCCTACAGCGTTGTCGTACCCTCACCTGGACCCTGAACCGTCCCCGTCCCCTAACCCTAACCCTAGCCCGAACCCTAACCCTAACGCTTCCCCGAAGCCTGACCCTCAGCCGTCCCCTAATCCTAACCCGTACGCTGACACTAACCCGCGCCCTCACACGTACGCTCCCCCTAGAGCGTTGTCGTACCCTCACCTGGACCCTGAACCGTCCCCGTCCCCTAACCCTAAACCTAGCCCGAACCCTAACCCTAACACTTCCCCGAAGCCTGACCCTCAGCCGTCCCCTAATCCTAACCCGTACGCTGACACTAACCCGCGCCCTCACACGTACGCTCCCCCTAGAGCGTTGTCGTACCCTCACCTGGACCCTAAACCGTCCCCGTCCCCTAACCCTAACCCTAGCCCGAACCCTAACCCTAACCCTTCCCCGAAGCCTGACACTCAGCCGTCCCCTAATCCTAACCCGTACGCTGACACTAACCCGCGCCCTCACACGTACGCTCCCCCTAGAGCGTTCTCGTACCCTCACCTGGACCCTGAACCGTCCCCGTCCCCTAACCCTAACCCTAGTCCGAACCCTAACCCTAACTCTTCCCCGAAGCCTGACCCTCAGCCGTCCCCTAATCCTAACCCGTACGCTGACACTAACCCGCGCCCTCACACGTACGCTCCCCCTAGAGCGTTGTCGTACCATCACCTGGACCCTGAACCGTCCCCGTCCCCTAACCCTAACCCTAGCCCGAACCCTAACCCTAACCCTTCCCCGAAGCCTGACCCTCAGCCGTCCCCTAATCCTAACCCGTACGCTGACACTAACCCACGCCCTCACACGTACGCTCCCCCTAGAGCGTTGTCGTACCCTCACCTGGACCCTAAACCGTCCCCGTCCCCTAACCCTAACCCTAGCCCGAACCCTAACCCTAACCCTTCCCCGAAGCCTGACCCTCAGCCGTCCCCTAATCCTAACCCGTACGCTGACACTAACCCGCGCCCTCACACGTACGCTCCCCCTAGAGCGTTGTCGTACCCTCACCTGGACCCTAAACCGTCCCCGTCCCCTAACCCTAACCCTAGCCCGAACCCTAACCCTAACCCTTCCCCGAAGCCTGACCCTCAGCCGTCCCCTAATCCTAACCCGTACGCTGACACTAACCCGCGCCCTCACACGTACGCTCCCCCTAGAGCGTTGTCGTACCCTCACGTGGACCCTAAACCGTCCCCGTCCCCTAACCCTAACCCTAGCCCGAACCCTAACCCTAACCCTTCCCCGAAGCCTGACCCTCAGCCGTCCCCTAATCCTAACCCGTACGCTGACACTAACCCGCGCCCTCACACGTACGCTCCCCCTAGAGCGTTGTCGTACCCTCGCCTGGACCCTAAACCGTCCCCGTCCCCTAACCCTAACCCTAGCCCGAACCCTAACCCTAACCCTTCCCCGAAGCCTGACCCTCAGCCGTCCCCTAATCTTAACCCGTAAGCTGACACTAACCCGCGCCCTCACACGTACGCTCCCCCTAGAGCGTTGTCGTACCCTCACGTGGACCCTAAACCGTCCCCGTCCCCTAACCCTAACCCTAGCCCGAACCGTAACCCTAACCCTTCCCCGAAGCCTGACCCTCAGCCGTCCCCTAATCCTAACCCGTACGCTGACACTAACCCGCGCCCTCACACGTACGCTCCCCCTAGAGCGTTGTCGTACCCTCACCTGGACCCTAAACCGTCCCCATCCCCTAACCCTAACCCTAGCCCGAACCCTAACCCTAACCCTTCCCCGAAGCCTGTCCCTCAGCCGTCCCCTAATCCTAACCCGTACGCTGACACTAACCCGCGCCCTCACACGTACGCTCCCCCTAGAGCGTTGTCGTACCCTCACCTGGACCCTAAACCGTCCCCATCCCCTAACCCTAACCCTAGCCCGAACCCTAACCCTAACCCTTCCCCGAAGCCTGACCCTCACCCGTCCCCTAATCCTAACCCGTACGCTGACACTAACCCGCGCCCTCACACGTACGCTCCCCCTAGAGCGTTGTCGTACCCTCACCTGGACCCTAAACCGTCCCCGTCCCCTAACCCTAACCCTAGCCCGAACCTTAACCCTAACACTTCCCCGAAGCCTGACACTCAGCCGTCCCCTAATCCTAACCCGTACGCTGACACTAACCCACGCCCTCACACGTACGCTCCCCCTAGAGCGTTGTCGTACCCTCACCTGGACCCTGAACCGTCCCCGTCCCATAACCCTAACCCTAGCCCCAACCCTAACCCTAACCCTTCCCCGAAGCCTGACCCTCAGCCGTCCCCTAATCCTAACCCGTACGCTGACACTAACCCGCGCCCTCACACGTACGCTCCCCCTAGAGCGTTGTCGTACCCTCACCTGGACCCTAAACCGTCCCCATCCCCTAACCCTAACCCTAGCCCGAACCCTAACCCTAACCCTTCCCCGAAGCCTGACCCTCACCCGTCCCCTAATCCTAACCCGTACGCTGACACTAACCCGCGCCCTCACACGTACGCTCCCCCTAGAGCGTTGTCGTACCCTCACCTGGACCCTAAACCGTCCCCGTCCCCTAACCCTAACCCTAGCCCGAACCTTAACCCTAACACTTCCCCGAAGCCTGACACTCAGCCGTCCCCTAATCCTAACCCGTACGCTGACACTAACCCACGCCCTCACACGTACGCTCCCCCTAGAGCGTTGTCGTACCCTCACCTGGACCCTGAACCGTCCCCGTCCCCTAACCCTAACCCTAGCCCGAATCCTAACCCTAACCCTTCCCCGAAGCCTGACACTCAGCCGTCCCCTAATCCTAACCCGTACGCTGACACTAACCCGCGCCCTCACACGTACGCTCCCCCTAGAGCGTTCTCGTACCCTCACCTGGACCCTGAACCGTCCCCGTCCCCTAACCCTAACCCTAGTCCGTACCCTAACCCTAACTCTTCCCCGAAGCCTGACCCTCAGCCGTCCCCTAATCCTAACCCGTACGCTGACACTAACCCGCGCCCTCACACGTACGCTCCCCCTAGAGCGTTGTCGTACCATCACCTGGACCCTGAACCGTCCCCGTCCCCTAACCCTAACCCTAGCCCGAACCCTAACCCTAACCCTTCCCCGAAGCCTGACCCTCAGCCGTCCCCTAATCCTAACCCGTACGCTGACACTAACCCGCGCCCTCACACGTACGCTCCCCCTAGAGCGTTGTCGTACCCTCACCTGGACCCTAAACCGTCCCCGTCCCCTAACCCTAACCCTAGCCCGAACCCTAACCCTAACCCTTCCCCGAAGCCTGACCCTCAGCCGTCCCCTAATCCTAACCCGTACGCTGACACTAACCCGCGCCCTCACACGTACGCTCCCCCTAGAGCGTTGTCGTACCCTCACCTGGACCCTGAACCGTCCCCGTCCCCTAACCCTAACCCTAGCCCGAACCCTAACCCTAACCCTTCCCCGAAGCCTGACCCTCAGCCGTCCCCTAATCCTAACCCGTACGCTGACACTAACCCGCGCCCTCACACGTACGCTCCCCCTAGAGCGTTGTCGTACCCTCACGTGGACCCTAAACCGTCCCCGTCCCCTAACCCTAACCCTAGCCCGAACCCTAACCCTAACACTTCCCCGAAGCCTGACCCTCAGCCGTCCCCTAATCCTAACCCGTACGCTGACACTAACCCGCGCCCTCACACGTACGCTCCCCCTAGAGCGTTGTCGTACCCTCGCCTGGACCCTAAACCGTCCCCGTCCCCTAACCCTAACCCTAGCCCGAACCCTAACCCTAACCCTTCCCCGAAGCCTGACCCTCAGCCGTCCCCTAATCCTAACCCGTAAGCTGACACTAACCCGCGCCCTCACACGTACGCTCCCCCTAGAGCGTTGTCGTACCCTCACGTGGACCCTAAACCGTCCCCGTCCCCTAACCCTAACCCTAGCCCGAACCCTAACCCTAACCCTTCCCCGAAGCCTGACCCTCAGCCGTCCCCTAATCCTAACCCGTACGCTGACACTAACCCGCGCCCTCACACGTTCGCTCCCCCTAGAGCGTTGTCGTACCCTCACCTGGACCCTAAACCGTCCCCATCCCCTAACCCTAACCCTAGCCCGAACCCTAACCCTAACCCTTCCCCGAAGCCTGACCCTCAGCCATCCCCTAATCCTAACCCGTACGCTGACACTAACCCGCGCCCTCACACGTACGCTCCCCCTAGAGCGTTGTCGTACCCTCACCTGGACCCTAAACCGTCCCCATCCCCTAACCCTAACCCTAGCCCGAACCCTAACCCTAACACTTCCCCGAAGCCTGACCCTCACCCGTCCCCTAATCCTAACCCGTACGCTGACACTAACCCACGCCCTCACACGTACGCTCCCCCTAGAGCGTTGTCGTACCCTCACCTGGACCCTAAACCGTCCCCGTCCCCTAACCCTAACCCTAGCCCGAACCTTAACCCTAACACTTCCCCGAAGCCTGACACTCAGCCGTCCCCTAATCCTAACCCGTACGCTGACACTAACCCACGCCCTCACACGTACGCTCCCCCTAGAGCGTTGTCGTACCCTCACCTGGACCCTGAACCGTCCCCGTCCCATAACCCTAACCCTAGCCCCAACCCTAACCCTAACCCTTCCCCGAAGCCTGACCCTCAGCCGTCCCCTAATCCTAACCCGTACGCTGACACTAACCCGCGCCCTCACACGTACGCTCCCCCTAGAGCGTTGTCGTACCCTCACCTGGACTCTAAACCGTCCCCATCCCCTAACCCTAACCCTAGCCCGAACCCTAACCCTAACCCTTCCCCGAAGCCTGACCCTCACCCGTCCCCTAATCCTAACCCGTACGCTGACACTAACCCGCGCCCTCACACGTACGCTCCCCCTAGAGCGTTGTCGTACCCTCACCTGGACCCTAAACCGTCCCCGTCCCCTAACCCTAACCCTAGCCCGAACCTTAACCCTAACACTTCCCCGAAGCCTGACACTCAGCCGTCCCCTAATCCTAACCCGTACGCTGACACTAACCCACGCCCTCACACGTACGCTCCCCCTAGAGCGTTGTCGTACCCTCACCTGGACCCTGAACCGTCCCCGTCCCATAACCCTAACCCTAGCCCCAACCCTAACCCTAACCCTTCCCCGAAGCCTGACCCTCAGCCGTCCCCTAATCCTAACCCGTACGCTGACACTAACCCGCGCCCTCACACGTACGCTCCCCCTAGAGCGTTGTCGTACCCTCACCTGGACCCTAAACCGTCCCCGTCCCCTAACCCTAACCCTAGCCCGAACCCTAACCCTAACACTTCCCCGAAGCCTGACCCTCAGCCGTCCCCTAATCCTAACCCGTACGCTGACACTAACCCGCGCCCTCACACGTACGCTCCCCCTAGAGCGTTGTCGTACCCTCACCTGGACCCTAAACCGTCCCCGTCCCCTAACCCTAACCCTAGCCCGAACCCTAACCCTAACCCTTCCCCGAAGCCTGACCCTCAGCCGTCCCCTAATCCTAACCCGTACGCTGACACTAACCCGCGCCCTCACACGTACGCTCCCCCTAGAGCGTTGTCGTACCCTCACCTGGACCCTGAACCGTCCCCGTCCCCTAAACCTAACCCTAGCCCGAACCCTAACCCTAACCCTTCCCCGAAGCCTGACCCTCACCCGTTCCATAATCCTAACCCGTACGCTGACACTAACCCGCGCCCTCACATGTACGCTCCCCCTAGAGCGTTGTCGTACCCTCACCTGGACTCTAAACCGTCCCCGTCCCCTAACCCTAACCCTAGCCCGAACCCTAACCCTAACCCTTCCCCGAAGCCTGACCCTCAGCCGTCCCCTAATCCTAACCCGTACGCTGACACTAACCCGCGCCCTCACACGTACGCTCCCCATAGAGCGTTGTCGTACCCTCACCTGGACCCTGAACCGTCCCCGTCCCCTAACCATAACCCTAGCCCGAACCCTAACCCTAACCCTTCCCCGAAGCCTGACCCTCAGCCGTCCCCTAATCCTAACCCGTACGCTGACTCTAACCCGCGCCCTCACACGTACGCTCCCCCTACAGCGTTGTCGTACCCTCACCTGGACCCTGAACCGTCCCCGTCCCCTAACCCTAACCCTAGCCCGAACCCTAACCCTAACCCTTCCCCGAAGCCTGACCCTCAGCCGTCCCCTAATCCTAACCCGTACGCTGACACTAACCCGCGCCCTCACACGTACGCTCCCCCTAGAGCGTTGTCGTACCCTCACCTGGACCCTGAACCGTCCCCGTCCCCTGACCCTAACCCTAGCCCGAACCCTAACCCTAACACTTCCCCGAAGCCTGACCCTCAGCCGTCCCCTAATCCTAACCCGTACGCTGACACTAACCCGCGCCCTCACACGTACGCTCCCCCTAGAGCGTTGTCGTACCCTCACGTGGACCCTAAACCGTCCCCGTCCCCTAACCCTAACCCTAGCCCGAACCCTAACCCTAACCCTTCCCCGAAGCCTGACCCTCACCCGTCCCCTAATCCTAACCCGTACGCTGACACTAACCCGCGCCCTCACACGTACGCTCCCCCTAGAGCGTTGTCGTACCCTCACCTGGACCCTAAACCGTCCCCGTCCCCTAACCCTAACCCTAGCCCGAACCTTAACCCTAACACTTCCCCGAAGCCTGACACTCAGCCGACCCCTAATCCTAACCCGTACGCTGACACTAACCCACGCCCTCACACGTACGCTCCCCCTAGAGCGTTGTCGTACCCTCACCTGGACCCTGAACCGTCCCCGTCCCATAACCCTAACCCTAGCCCCAACCCTAACCCTAACCCTTCCCCGAAGCCTGACCCTCAGCCGTCCCCTAATCCTAACCCGTACGCTGACACTAACCCGCGCCCTCACACGTACGGTCCCCCTAGAGCGTTGTCGTACCCTCACCTGGACCCTAAACCGTCCCCGTCCCCTAACCCTAACCCTAGCCCGAACCCTAACCCTAACACTTCCCCGAAGCCTGACCCTCAGCCGTCCCCTAATCCTAACCCGTACGCTGACACTAACCCGCGCCCTCACACGTACGCTCCCCCTAGAGCGTTGTCGTACCCTCACCTGGACCCTAAACCGTCCCCGTCCCCTAACCCTAACCCTAGCCCGAACCCTAACCCTAACCCTTCCCCGAAGCCTGACCCTCAGCCGTCCCCTAATCCTAACCCGTACGCTGACACTAACCCGCGCCCTCACACGTACGCTCCCCCTAGACCGTTGTCGTACCCTCACCTGGACCCTGAACCGTCCCCGTCCCCTAACCCTAACCCTAGCCCGAACCCTAACCCTAACCCTTCCCCGAAGCCTGACCCTCACCCGTCCCCTAATCCTAACCCGTACGCTGACACTAACCCGCGCCCTCACATGTACGCTCCCCCTAGAGCGTTGTCGTACCCTCACCTGGACCCTAAACCGTCCCCGTCCCCTAACCCTAACCCTAGCCCGAACCCTAACCCTAACCCTTCCCCGAAGCCTGACCCTCAGCCGTCCCCTAATCCTAACCCGTACGCTGACACTAACCCGCGCCCTCACACGTACGCTCCCCCTAGAGCGTTGTCGTACCCTCACCTGGACCCTGAACCGTCCCCGTCCCCTAACCCTAACCCTAGCCCGAACCCTAACCCTAACCCTTCCCCGAAGCCTGACCCTCAGCCGTCCCCTAATCCTAACCCGTACGCTGACACTAACCCGCGCCCTCACACGTACGCTCCCCCTAGAGCGTTGTCGTACCCTCACCTGGACCCTGAACCGTCCCCGTCCCCTAACCCTAACCCTAGCCCGAACCCTAAACCTAACCCTTCCCCGAAGCCTGACCCTCAGCCGTCCCCTAATCCTAACCCGTACGCTGACACTAACCCGCGCCCTCACACGTACGCTCCCCCTACAGCGTTGAAGTACCCTCACCTGGACCCTGAACCGACCCCGTCCCCTAACCCTAACCCTAGCCCGAACCCTAACCCTAACCCTTCCCCGAAGCCTGACCCTCAGCCGTCCCCTAATCCTAACCCGTACGCTGACACTAACCCGCGCCCTCACACGTACGCTCCCCCTAGAGCGTTGTCGTACCCTCACCTGGAACCTGAACCGTCCCCGTCCCCTGACCCTAACCCTAGCCCGAACCCTAACCCTAACACTTCCCCGAAGCCTGACCCTCAGCCGTCCCCTAATCCTAACCCGTACGCTGACACTAACCCGCGCCCTCACACGTACGCTCCCCCTAGAGCGTTGTCGTACCCTCACGTGGACCCTAAACCGTCCCCGTCCCCTAACCCTAACCCTAGCCCGAACCCTAACCCTAACCCTTCCCCGAAGCCTGACCCTCACCCGTCCCCTAATCCTAACCCGTACGCTGACACTAACCCGCGCCCTCACACGTACGCTCCCCCTAGAGCGTTGTCGTACCCTCACCTGGACCCTAAACCGTCCCCATCCCCTAACCCTAACCCTAGCCCGAACCCTAACCCTAACCCTTCCCCGAAGCCTGACCCTCACCCGTCCCCTAATCCTAACCCGTACGCTGACACTAACCCGCGCCCTCACACGTACGCTCCCCCTAGAGCGTTGTCGTACCCTCACCTGGACCCTAAACCGTCCCCGTCCCCTAACCCTAACCCTAGCCCGAACCTTAACCCTAACACTTCCCCGAAGCCTGACACTCAGCCGTCCCCTAATCCTAACCCGTACGCTGACACTAACCCACGCCCTCACACGTACGCTCCCCCTAGAGCGTTGTCGTACCCTCACCTGGACCCTGAACCGTCCCCGTCCCATAACCCTAACCCTAGCCCCAACCCTAACCCTAACCCTTCCCCGAAGCCTGACCCTCAGCCGTCCCCTAATCCTAACCCGTACGCTGACACTAACCCGCGCCCTCACACGTACGCTCCCCCTAGAGCGTTGTCGTACCCTCACCTGGACCCTAAACCGTCCCCATCCCCTAACCCTAACCCTAGCCCGAACCCTAACCCTAACCCTTCCCCGAAGCCTGACCCTCACCCGTCCCCTAATCCTAACCCGTACGCTGACACTAACCCGCGCCCTCACACGTACGCTCCCCCTAGAGCGTTGTCGTACCCTCACCTGGACCCTAAACCGTCCCCGTCCCCTAACCCTAACCCTAGCCCGAACCTTAACCCTAACACTTCCCCGAAGCCTGACACTCAGCCGTCCCCTAATCCTAACCCGTACGCTGACACTAACCCACGCCCTCACACGTACGCTCCCCCTAGAGCGTTGTCGTACCCTCACCTGGACCCTGAACCGTCCCCGTCCCCTAACCCTAACCCTAGCCCGAATCCTAACCCTAACCCTTCCCCGAAGCCTGACACTCAGCCGTCCCCTAATCCTAACCCGTACGCTGACACTAACCCGCGCCCTCACACGTACGCTCCCCCTAGAGCGTTCTCGTACCCTCACCTGGACCCTGAACCGTCCCCGTCCCCTAACCCTAACCCTAGTCCGTACCCTAACCCTAACTCTTCCCCGAAGCCTGACCCTCAGCCGTCCCCTAATCCTAACCCGTACGCTGACACTAACCCGCGCCCTCACACGTACGCTCCCCCTAGAGCGTTGTCGTACCATCACCTGGACCCTGAACCGTCCCCGTCCCCTAACCCTAACCCTTCCCCGAAGCCTGACCCTCAGCCGTCCCCTAATCCTAACCCGTACGCTGACACTAACCCGCGCCCTCACACGTACGCTCCCCCTAGAGCGTTGTCGTACCCTCACCTGGACCCTAAACCGTCCCCGTCCCCTAACCCTAACCCTAGCCCGAACCCTAACCCTAACCCTTCCCCGAAGCCTGACCCTCAGCCGTCCCCTAATCCTAACCCGTACGCTGACACTAACCCGCGCCCTCACACGTACGCTCCCCCTAGAGCGTTGTCGTACCCTCACCTGGACCCTGAACCGTCCCCGTCCCCTAACCCTAACCCTAGCCCGAACCCTAACCCTAACCCTTCCCCGAAGCCTGACCCTCAGCCGTCCCCTAATCCTAACCCGTACGCTGACACTAACCCGCGCCCTCACACGTACGCTCCCCCTAGAGCGTTGTCGTACCCTCACGTGGACCCTAAACCGTCCCCGTCCCCTAACCCTAACCCTAGCCCGAACCCTAACCCTAACACTTCCCCGAAGCCTGACCCTCAGCCGTCCCCTAATCCTAACCCGTACGCTGACACTAACCCGCGCCCTCACACGTACGCTCCCCCTAGAGCGTTGTCGTACCCTCGCCTGGACCCTAAACCGTCCCCGTCCCCTAACCCTAACCCTAGCCCGAACCCTAACCCTAACCCTTCCCCGAAGCCTGACCCTCAGCCGTCCCCTAATCCTAACCCGTAAGCTGACACTAACCCGCGCCCTCACACGTACGCTCCCCCTAGAGCGTTGTCGTACCCTCACGTGGACCCTAAACCGTCCCCGTCCCCTAACCCTAACCCTAGCCCGAACCCTAACCCTAACCCTTCCCCGAAGCCTGACCCTCAGCCGTCCCCTAATCCTAACCCGTACGCTGACACTAACCCGCGCCCTCACACGTTCGCTCCCCCTAGAGCGTTGTCGTACCCTCACCTGGACCCTAAACCGTCCCCATCCCCTAACCCTAACCCTAGCCCGAACCCTAACCCTAACCCTTCCCCGAAGCCTGACCCTCAGCCATCCCCTAATCCTAACCCGTACGCTGACACTAACCCGCGCCCTCACACGTACGCTCCCCCTAGAGCGTTGTCGTACCCTCACCTGGACCCTAAACCGTCCCCATCCCCTAACCCTAACCCTAGCCCGAACCCTAACCCTAACACTTCCCCGAAGCCTGACCCTCACCCGTCCCCTAATCCTAACCCGTACGCTGACACTAACCCACGCCCTCACACGTACGCTCCCCCTAGAGCGTTGTCGTACCCTCACCTGGACCCTAAACCGTCCCCGTCCCCTAACCCTAACCCTAGCCCGAACCTTAACCCTAACACTTCCCCGAAGCCTGACACTCAGCCGTCCCCTAATCCTAACCCGTACGCTGACACTAACCCACGCCCTCACACGTACGCTCCCCCTAGAGCGTTGTCGTACCCTCACCTGGACCCTGAACCGTCCCCGTCCCATAACCCTAACCCTAGCCCCAACCCTAACCCTAACCCTTCCCCGAAGCCTGACCCTCAGCCGTCCCCTAATCCTAACCCGTACGCTGACACTAACCCGCGCCCTCACACGTACGCTCCCCCTAGAGCGTTGTCGTACCCTCACCTGGACTCTAAACCGTCCCCATCCCCTAACCCTAACCCTAGCCCGAACCCTAACCCTAACCCTTCCCCGAAGCCTGACCCTCACCCGTCCCCTAATCCTAACCCGTACGCTGACACTAACCCGCGCCCTCACACGTACGCTCCCCCTAGAGCGTTGTCGTACCCTCACCTGGACCCTAAACCGTCCCCGTCCCCTAACCCTAACCCTAGCCCGAACCTTAACCCTAACACTTCCCCGAAGCCTGACACTCAGCCGTCCCCTAATCCTAACCCGTACGCTGACACTAACCCACGCCCTCACACGTACGCTCCCCCTAGAGCGTTGTCGTACCCTCACCTGGACCCTGAACCGTCCCCGTCCCATAACCCTAACCCTAGCCCCAACCCTAACCCTAACCCTTCCCCGAAGCCTGACCCTCAGCCGTCCCCTAATCCTAACCCGTACGCTGACACTAACCCGCGCCCTCACACGTACGCTCCCCCTAGAGCGTTGTCGTACCCTCACCTGGACCCTAAACCGTCCCCGTCCCCTAACCCTAACCCTAGCCCGAACCCTAACCCTAACACTTCCCCGAAGCCTGACCCTCAGCCGTCCCCTAATCCTAACCCGTACGCTGACACTAACCCGCGCCCTCACACGTACGCTCCCCCTAGAGCGTTGTCGTACCCTCACCTGGACCCTAAACCGTCCCCGTCCCCTAACCCTAACCCTAGCCCGAACCCTAACCCTAACCCTTCCCCGAAGCCTGACCCTCAGCCGTCCCCTAATCCTAACCCGTACGCTGACACTAACCCGCGCCCTCACACGTACGCTCCCCCTAGAGCGTTGTCGTACCCTCACCTGGACCCTGAACCGTCCCCGTCCCCTAAACCTAACCCTAGCCCGAACCCTAACCCTAACCCTTCCCCGAAGCCTGACCCTCACCCGTTCCATAATCCTAACCCGTACGCTGACACTAACCCGCGCCCTCACATGTACGCTCCCCCTAGAGCGTTGTCGTACCCTCACCTGGACTCTAAACCGTCCCCGTCCCCTAACCCTAACCCTAGCCCGAACCCTAACCCTAACCCTTCCCCGAAGCCTGACCCTCAGCCGTCCCCTAATCCTAACCCGTACGCTGACACTAACCCGCGCCCTCACACGTACGCTCCCCATAGAGCGTTGTCGTACCCTCACCTGGACCCTGAACCGTCCCCGTCCCCTAACCATAACCCTAGCCCGAACCCTAACCCTAACCCTTCCCCGAAGCCTGACCCTCAGCCGTCCCCTAATCCTAACCCGTACGCTGACTCTAACCCGCGCCCTCACACGTACGCTCCCCCTACAGCGTTGTCGTACCCTCACCTGGACCCTGAACCGTCCCCGTCCCCTAACCCTAACCCTAGCCCGAACCCTAACCCTAACCCTTCCCCGAAGCCTGACCCTCAGCCGTCCCCTAATCCTAACCCGTACGCTGACACTAACCCGCGCCCTCACACGTACGCTCCCCCTAGAGCGTTGTCGTACCCTCACCTGGACCCTGAACCGTCCCCGTCCCCTGACCCTAACCCTAGCCCGAACCCTAACCCTAACACTTCCCCGAAGCCTGACCCTCAGCCGTCCCCTAATCCTAACCCGTACGCTGACACTAACCCGCGCCCTCACACGTACGCTCCCCCTAGAGCGTTGTCGTACCCTCACGTGGACCCTAAACCGTCCCCGTCCCCTAACCCTAACCCTAGCCCGAACCCTAACCCTAACCCTTCCCCGAAGCCTGACCCTCACCCGTCCCCTAATCCTAACCCGTACGCTGACACTAACCCGCGCCCTCACACGTACGCTCCCCCTAGAGCGTTGTCGTACCCTCACCTGGACCCTAAACCGTCCCCGTCCCCTAACCCTAACCCTAGCCCGAACCTTAACCCTAACACTTCCCCGAAGCCTGACACTCAGCCGACCCCTAATCCTAACCCGTACGCTGACACTAACCCACGCCCTCACACGTACGCTCCCCCTAGAGCGTTGTCGTACCCTCACCTGGACCCTGAACCGTCCCCGTCCCATAACCCTAACCCTAGCCCCAACCCTAACCCTAACCCTTCCCCGAAGCCTGACCCTCAGCCGTCCCCTAATCCTAACCCGTACGCTGACACTAACCCGCGCCCTCACACGTACGGTCCCCCTAGAGCGTTGTCGTACCCTCACCTGGACCCTAAACCGTCCCCGTCCCCTAACCCTAACCCTAGCCCGAACCCTAACCCTAACACTTCCCCGAAGCCTGACCCTCAGCCGTCCCCTAATCCTAACCCGTACGCTGACACTAACCCGCGCCCTCACACGTACGCTCCCCCTAGAGCGTTGTCGTACCCTCACCTGGACCCTAAACCGTCCCCGTCCCCTAACCCTAACCCTAGCCCGAACCCTAACCCTAACCCTTCCCCGAAGCCTGACCCTCAGCCGTCCCCTAATCCTAACCCGTACGCTGACACTAACCCGCGCCCTCACACGTACGCTCCCCCTAGACCGTTGTCGTACCCTCACCTGGACCCTGAACCGTCCCCGTCCCCTAACCCTAACCCTAGCCCGAACCCTAACCCTAACCCTTCCCCGAAGCCTGACCCTCACCCGTCCCCTAATCCTAACCCGTACGCTGACACTAACCCGCGCCCTCACATGTACGCTCCCCCTAGAGCGTTGTCGTACCCTCACCTGGACCCTAAACCGTCCCCGTCCCCTAACCCTAACCCTAGCCCGAACCCTAACCCTAACCCTTCCCCGAAGCCTGACCCTCAGCCGTCCCCTAATCCTAACCCGTACGCTGACACTAACCCGCGCCCTCACACGTACGCTCCCCCTAGAGCGTTGTCGTACCCTCACCTGGACCCTGAACCGTCCCCGTCCCCTAACCCTAACCCTAGCCCGAACCCTAACCCTAACCCTTCCCCGAAGCCTGACCCTCAGCCGTCCCCTAATCCTAACCCGTACGCTGACACTAACCCGCGCCCTCACACGTACGCTCCCCCTAGAGCGTTGTCGTACCCTCACCTGGACCCTGAACCGTCCCCGTCCCCTAACCCTAACCCTAGCCCGAACCCTAAACCTAACCC
This sequence comes from Globicephala melas, assembly GCF_963455315.2. NCBI lineage: Eukaryota > Metazoa > Chordata > Mammalia > Artiodactyla > Delphinidae > Globicephala > Globicephala melas. Next base: position 221,308 of record NC_083325.1, read on the forward strand.
TTCCCCGAAGCCTGACCCTCAGCCGTCCCCTAATCCTAACCCGTACGCTGACACTAACCCGCGCCCTCACACGTACGCTCCCCCTACAGCGTTGAAGTACCCTCACCTGGACCCTGAACCGACCCCGTCCCCTAACCCTAACCCTAGCCCGAACCCTAACCCTAACCCTTCCCCGAAGCCTGACCCTCAGCCGTCCCCTAATCCTAACCCGTACGCTGACACTAACCCGCGCCCTCACACGTACGCTCCCCCTAGAGCGTTGTCGTACCCTCACCTGGAACCTGAACCGTCCCCGTCCCCTGACCCTAACCCTAGCCCGAACCCTAACCCTAACACTTCCCCGAAGCCTGACCCTCAGCCGTCCCCTAATCCTAACCCGTACGCTGACACTAACCCGCGCCCTCACACGTACGCTCCCCCTAGAGCGTTGTCGTACCCTCACGTGGACCCTAAACCGTCCCCGTCCCCTAACCCTAACCCTAGCCCGAACCCTAACCCTAACCCTTCCCCGAAGCCTGACCCTCACCCGTCCCCTAATCCTAACCCGTACGCTGACACTAACCCGCGCCCTCACACGTACGCTCCCCCTAGAGCGTTGTCGTACCCTCACCTGGACCCTAAACCGTCCCCGTCCCCTAACCCTAACCCTAGCCCGAACCTTAACCCTAACACTTCCCCGAAGCCTGACACTCAGCCGTCCCCTAATCCTAACCCGTACGCTGACACTAACCCACGCCCTCACACGTACGCTCCCCCTAGAGCGTTGTCGTACCCTCACCTGGACCCTGAACCGTCCCCGTCCCATAACCCTAACCCTAGCCCCAACCCTAACCCTAACCCTTCCCCGAAGCCTGACCCTCAGCCGTCCCCTAATCCTAACCCGTACGCTGACACTAACCCGCGCCCTCACACGTACGCTCCCCCTAGAGCGTTGTCGTACCCTCACCTGGACCCTAAACCGTCCCCGTCCCCTAACCCTAACCCTAGCCCGAACCCTAACCCTAACACTTCCCCGAAGCCTGACCCTCAGCCGTCCCCTAATCCTAACCCGTACGCTGACACTAACCCGCGCCCTCACACGTACGCTCCCCCTAGAGCGTTGTCGTACCCTCACCTGGACCCTAAACCGTCCCCGTCCCCTAACCCTAACCCTAGCCCGAACCCTAACCCTAACCCTTCCCCGAAGCCTGACCCTCAGCCGTCCCCTAATCCTAACCCGTACGCTGACACTAACCCGCGCCCTCACACGTACGCTCCCCCTAGAGCGTTGTCGTACCCTCACCTGGACCCTGAACCGTCCCCGTCCCCTAACCCTAACCCTAGCCCGAACCCTAACCCTAACCCTTCCCCGAAGCCTGACCCTCACCCGTCCCCTAATCCTAACCCGTACGCTGACACTAACCCGCGCCCTCACATGTACGCTCCCCCTAGAGCGTTGTCGTACCCTCACCTGGACCCTAAACCGTCCCCGTCCCCTAACCCTAACCCTAGCCCGAACCCTAACCCTAACCCTTCCCCGAAGCCTGACCCTCAGCCGTCCCCTAATCCTAACCCGTACGCTGACACTAACCCGCGCCCTCACACGTACGCTCCCCCTAGAGCGTTGTCGTACCCTCACCTGGACCCTGAACCGTCCCCGTCCCCTAACCCTAACCCTAGCCCGAACCCTAACCCTAACCCTTCCCCGAAGCCTGACCCTCAGCCGTCCCCTAATCCTAACCCGTACGCTGACACTAACCCGCGCCCTCACACGTACGCTCCCCCTAGAGCGTTGTCGTACCCTCACCTGGACCCTGAACCGTCCCCGTCCCCTAACCCTAACCCTAGCCCGAACCCTAACCCTAACCCTTCCCCGAAGCCTGACCCTCACCCGTCCCCTAATCCTAACCCGTACGCTGACACTAACCCGCGCCCTCACACGTACGCTCCCCCTAGAGCGTTGTCGTACCCTGACCTGGACCCTAAACCGTCCCCGTCCCCTAACCCTAACCCTAGCCCGAACCCTAACCCTAACCCTTCCCCGAAGCCTGACCCTCAGCCGTCCCCTAATCCTAACCCGTACGCTGACACTAACCCGCGCCCTCACACGTACGCTCCCCCTAGAGCGTTGTCGTACCCTCACCTGGACCCTGAACCGTCCCCGTCCCCTAACCCTAACCCTAGCCCGAACCCTAACCCTAACCCTTCCCCGAAGCCTGACCCTCAGCCGTCCCCTAATCCTAACCCGTACGCTGACTCTAACCCGCGCCCTCACACGTACGCTCCCCCTACAGCGTTGTCGTACCCTCACCTGGACCCTGAACCGTCCCCGTCCCCTAACCCTAACCCTAGCCCGAACCCTAACCCTAACCCTTCCCCGAAGCCTGACCCTCAGCCGTCCCCTAATCCTAACCCTTACGCTGACACTAACCCGCGCCCTCACACGTACGCTCCCCCTAGAGCGTTGTCGTACCCTCACCTGGACCCTAAACCGTCCCCGTCCCCTAACCCTAACCCTAGCCCGAACCCTAATCCTAACCCTTCCCTGAAGCCTGACACTCAGCCGTCCCCTAATCCTAACCCGTACGCTGACACTAACCCGCGCCCTCACACGTACGCTCCCCCTAGAGCATTCTCGTACCCTCACCTGGACCCTGAACCGTCCCCGTCCCCTAACCCTAACCCTAGTCCGAACCCTAACCCTAACTCTTCCCCGAAGCCTGACCCTCAGCCGTCCCCTAATCCTACCCCTTACGCTGACACTAACCCACGCCCTCACACGTACGCTCCCCCTAGAGCGTTGTCGTACCATCACCTGGACCCTAAACCGTCCCCGTCCCCTAACCCTAACCCTAGCCCTTACCCTAACCCTAACCCTTCCCCGAAGCCTGACCCTCAGCCGTCCCCTAATCCTAACCCGTACGCTGACACTAACCCGCGCCCTCACACGTACGCTCCCCCTAGAGCGTTGTCGTACCCTCACCTGGACCCTAAACCGTCCCCGTCCCCTAACCCTAACCCTAGCCCGAACCCTAACCCTAACCCTTCCCCGAAGCCTGACCCTCAGCCGTCCCCTAATCCTAACCCGTACGCTGACACTAACCCGCGCCCTCACACGTACGCTCCCCCTAGAGCGTTGTCGTACCCTCACTTGGACCCTAAACCGTCCCCGTCCCCTAACCCTAACCCTAGCCCGAACCCTAACACTAACCCTTCCCCGAAGCCTGACCCTCAGCCGTCCCCTAATCCTAACCCGTACGCTGACACTAACCCGCGCCCTCACACGTACGCTCCCCCTAGAGCGTTGTCGTACCCTCACGTGGACCCTAAACCGTCCCCGTCCCCTAACCCTAACCCTAGCCCGAACCCTAACCCTAACCCTTCCCCGAAGCCTGACCCTCAACCGTCCCCTAATCCTAACCCGTACGCTGACACTAACCCGCGCCCTCACACGTACGCTCCCCCTAGAGCGTTGTCGTACCCTCGCCTGGACCCTAAACCGTCCCCGTCCCCTAACCCTAACCCTAGCCCGAACCCTAACCCTAACCCTTCCCCGAAGCCTGACCCTCAGCCGTCCCCTAATCCTAACCCGTACGCTGACACTAACCCGCGCCCTCACACGTACGCTCCCCCTAGAGCGTTGTCGTACCCTCACGTGGACCCTAAACCGTCCCCGTCCCCTAACCCTAACCCTAGCCCGAACCCTAACCCTAACCCTTCCCCGAAGCCTGACCCTCAGCCGTCCCCTAATCCTAACCCGTACGCTGACACTAACCCGCGCCCTCACACGTACGCTCCCCCTAGAGCGTTGTCGTACCCTCACCTGGACCCTAAACCGTCCCCATCCCCTAACCCTAACCCTAGCCCGAACCCTAACCCTAACCCTTCCCCGAAGCCTGACCCTCAGCCGTCCCCTAATCCTAACCCGTACGCTGACACTAACCCGCGCCCTCACACGTACGCTCCCCCTAGAGCGTTGTCGTACCCTCACCTGGACCCTAAACAGTCCCCATCCCCTAACCCTAACCCTAGCCCGAACCCTAACCCTAACCCTTCCCCGAAGCCTGACCCTCACCCGTCCCCTAATCCTAACCCGTACGCTGACACTAACCCGCGCCCTCACACGTACGCTCCCCCTAGAGCGTTGTCGTACCCTCACCTGGACCCTAAACCGTCCCCGTCCCCTAACCCTAACCCTAGCCCGAACCTTAACCCTAACACTTCCCCGAAGCCTGACACTCAGCCGTCCCCTAATCCTAACCCGTACGCTGACACTAACCCACGCCCTCACACGTACGCTCCCCCTAGAGCGTTGTCGTACCCTCACCTGGACCCTGAACCGTCCCCGTCCCATAACCCTAACCCTAGCCCCAACCCTAACCCTAACCCTTCCCCGAAGCCTGACCCTCAGCCGTCCCCTAATCCTAACCCGTACGCTGACACTAACCCGCGCCCTCACACGTACACTCCCCCTAGAGCGTTGTCGTACCCTCACCTGGACCCTAAACCGTCCCCATCCCCTAACCCTAACCCTAGCCCGAAACCTAACCCTAACCCTTCCCCGAAGCCTGACCCTCACCCGTCCCCTAATCCTAATCCGTACGCTGACACTAACCCGCGCCCTCACACGTACGCTCCCCCTAGAGCGTTGTCGTACCCTCACCTGGACCCTGACCCGTCCCCGTCCCCTAACCCTAACCCTAGCCCGAACCCTAACCCTAACCCTTCCCCGAAGCCTGACCCTCAGCCGTGCCCTAATCCTAATCCGTACGCTGACACTAACCCGCGCCCTCACATGTACGCTCCCCCTAGAGCGTTGTCGTACCCTCACCTGGACCCTAAACCGTCCCCGTCCCCTAACCCTAACCCTAGCCCGAACCCTAACCCTAACCCTTCCCCGAAGCCTGACCCTCAGCCGTCCCCTAATCCTAACCCGTACGCTGACACTAACCCGCGCCCTCACACGTACGCTCCCCCTAGAGCGTTGTCGTACCCTCACCTGGACCCTGAACCGTCCCCGTCCCCTAACCCTAACCCTAGCCCGAACCCTAACCCTAACGCTTCCCCGAAGCATGACCCTCAGCCGTCCCCTAATCCTAACCCGTACGCTGACTCTAACCCGCGCCCTCACACGTACGCTCCCCCTACAGCGTTGTCGTACCCTCACCTGGACCCTGAACCGTCCCCGTCCCCTAACCCTAACCCTAGCCCGAACCCTAACCCTAACCCTTCCCCGAAGCCTGACCCTCAGCCGTCCCCTAATCCTAACCCGTACGCTGACACTAACCCGCGCCCTCACACGTACGCTCCCCCTAGAGCGTTGTCGTACTCTCACCTGGACCCTGAACCGTCCCCGTCCCCTAACCCTAACCCTAGCCCGAACCCTAACCCTAACACTTCCCCGAAGCCTGACCCTCAGCCGTCCCCTAATCCTAACCCGTACGCTGACACTAACCCGCGCCCTCACACGTACGCTCCCCCTAGAGCGTTGTCGTACCCTCACGTGGACCCTAAACCGTCCCCGTCCCCTAACCCTAACCCTAGCCCGAACCCTAACCCTAACCCTTCCCCGAAGCCTGACACTCAGCCGTCCCCTAATCCTAACCCGTACGCTGACACTAACCCGCGCCCTCACACGTACGCTCCCCCTAGAGCGTTCTCGTACCCTCACCTGGACCCTGAACCGTCCCCGTCCCCTAACCCTAACCCTAGTCCGAACCCTAACCCTAACTCTTCCCCGAAGCCTGACCCTCAGCCGTCCCCTAATCCTAACCCGTACGCTGACACTAACCCGCGCCCTCACACGTACGCTCCCCCTAGAGCGTTGTCGTACCATCACCTGGACCCTGAATCGTCCCCGTCCCCTAACCCTAACCCTAGCCCGAACCCTAACCCTAACCCTTCCCCGAAGCCTGACCCTCAGCCGTCCCCTAATCCTAACCCGTACGCTGACACTAACCCGCGCCCTCACACGTACGCTCCCCCTAGAGCGTTGTCGTACCCTCACCTGGACCCTAAACCGTCCCCGTCCCCTAACCCTAACCCTAGCCCGAACCCTAACCCTAACCCTTCCCCGAAGCCTGACCCTCAGCCGTCCCCTAATCCTAACCCGTACGCTGACACTAACCCGCGCCCTCACACGTACGCTCCCCCTAGAGCGTTGTCGTACCCTCACCTGGACCCTAAACCGTCCCCGTCCCCTAACCCTAACCCTAGCCCGAACCCTAACCCTAACCCTTCCCCGAAGCCTGACCCTCAGCCGTCCCCTAATCCTAACCCGTACGCTGACACTAACCCGCGCCCTCACACGTACGCTCCCCCTAGAGCATTGTCGTACCCTCACGTGGACCCTAAACCGTCCCCGTCCCCTAACCCTAACCCTAGCCCGAACCCTAACCCTAACCCTTCCCTGAAGCCTGACCCTCAGCCGTCCCCTAATCCTAACCCGTACGCTGACACTAACCCGCGCCCTCACACGTACGCTCCCCCTAGAGCGTTCTCGTACCCTCACCTGGACCCTGAACCGTCCCCGTCCCCTAACCCTAACCCTAGCCCGAACCCGAACCCTAACTCTTCCCCGAAGCCTGACCCTCAGCCGTCCCCTAATCCTAACCCGTACGCTGACACTAACCCGCGCCCTCACACGTACGCTCCCCCTAGAGCGTTGTCGTACCCTCACCTGGACCCTGAACCGTCCCCGTCCCCTAACCCTAACCCTAGCCCGAACCCTAACCCTAACCCTTGCCCGAAGCCTGACCCTCAGCCGTCCCCTAATCCTAACCCGTACGCTGACACTAACCCGCGCCCTCACACGTACGCTCCTCCTAGAGCGTTGTCCTACCCTCACCTGGTCCCTGAACCGTCCCCGTCCCCTAACCCTAACCCTAGCCCGAACCCTAACCCTAACCCTTCCCCGAAGCCTGACCCTCAGCCGTCCCCTAATCCTAACCCGTACGCTGACACTAACCCGCGCCCTCACACGTACGCTCCCCCTAGAGCGTTGTCGTACCCTCACGTGGACCCTAAACCGTCCCCATCCCCTAACCCTAACCCTAGCCCGAACCCTAACCCTAACACTTCCCCGAAGCCTGACACTCAGCCGTCCCCTAATCCTAACCCGTACGCTGACACTAACCCACGCCCTCACACGTACGCTCCCCCTAGAGCGTTGTCGTACCCTCACCTGGACCCTGAACCGTCCCCGTCCCATAACCCTAACCCTAGCCCCAACCCTAACCCTAACCCTTCCCCGAAGCCTGACCCTCAGCCGTCCCCTAATCCTAACCCGTACGCTGACACTAACCCGCGCCCTCACACGTACACTCCCCCTAGAGCGTTGTCGTACCCTCACCTGGACCCTAAACCGTCCCCATCCCCTAACCCTAACCCTAGCCCGAAACCTAACCCTAACCCTTCCCCGAAGCCTGACCCTCACCCGTCCCCTAATCCTAATCCGTACGCTGACACTAACCCGCGCCCTCACACGTACGCTCCCCCTAGAGCGTTGTCGTACCCTCACCTGGACCCTAAACCGTCCCCGTCCCCTAACCCTAACCCTAGCTCGAACCCTAACCCTAACACTTCCCCGAAGCCTGACCCTCAGCCGTCCCCTAATCCTAACCCGTACGCTGACACTAACCCGCGCCCTCACACGTATGCTCCCCCTAAAGCGTTGTCATACCCTCACCTGGACCCTAAACCGTCCCCGTCCCCTATCCCTAACCCTAGCCCGAACCCTAACCCTAACCCTTCCCCGAAGCCTGACCCTCAGCCGTCCCCTAATCCTAACCCGTACGCTCACACTAACCCGCGCCCTCACACGTACGCTCCCCCTAGAGTGTTGTCGTACCCTCACCTGGACCCTAAACCGTCCCCGTCCCCTAACCCTAACCCTAGGCCGAACCCTAACCCTAACCCTTCCGCGAAGCCTGACCCTCAGCCATGCCCTAATCCTAACCCGTACGCTGACACTAACCCGCGCCCTCACACGTACGCTCCCCTAGAGCGTTGTCGTACCCTCACCTGGACCCTAAACCGTCCCCGTCCCCTATCCCTAACCCTAGCCCGAACCCTAACCCTAACCCTTCCCCGTAGCCTGACCCTCAGCCGTGCCCTAATCCTAACCAGTACGCTGACACTAACCCGCGCCCTCACACGTACGCTCCCCTAGAGCGTTGTCGTACCCTCACCTGGACCCTAAACCGTCCCCGTCCCCTAACCCTAACCCTAGCCCGAACCCTAACCGTAACCTTTCCCCGAAGCCTGACCCTCACCCGTCCCCTAATCCTAACCCGTACGCTGACACTAACCCGCGCCCTAACACGTACGCTCCCCCTAGAGCGTTGTCGTACCCTCACCTGGACCCTGAACCGTCCCCGTCCCCTAACCCTAACCCTAGCCCGAACCCTAACCCTAACCCTTCCCCGAAGCCGGACCCTCAGCCGTCCCCTAATCCTAACCCGTACGCTGACACTAACCCACGCCCTCACACGTACGCTCCCCCTAGAGCGTTGTCGTACCCTCACCTGGACCCTGAACCGTCCCCGTCCCATAACCCTAACCCTAGCCCCAACCCTAACCCTAACCCTTCCCCGAAGCCTGACCCTCAGCCGTCCCCTAATCCTAACCCGTACGCTGACACTAACCCGCGCCCTCACACGTACGCTCCCCCTAGAGCGTTGTCGTACCCTCACCTGGACCCTAAACCGTCCCCGTCCCCTAACCCTAACCCTAGCCCGAACCCTAACCCTAACACTTCCCCGAAGCCTGACCCTCAGCCGTCCCCTAATCCTAACCCGTACGCTGACACTAACCCGCGCCCTCACACGTACGCTCCCCCTAGAGCGTTGTCGTACCCTCACCTGGACCCTAAACCGTCCCCGTCCCCTAACCCTAACCCTAGCCCGAACCCTAACCCTAACCCTTCCCCGAAGCCTGACCCTCAGCCGTCCCCTAATCCTAACCCGTACGCTGACACTAACCCGCGCCCTCACACGTACGCTCCCCCTAGAGCGTTGTCGTACCCTCACCTGGACCCTGAACCGTCCCCGTCCCCTAACCCTAACCCTAGCCCGAACCCTAACCCTAACCCTTCCCCGAAGCCTGACCCTCACCCGTCCCCTAATCCTAACCCGTACGCTGACACTAACCCTCGTCCTCACATGTACGCTCCCCCTAGAGCGTTGTCGTACCCTCACCTGGACCCTAAACCGTCCCCGTCCCCTAACCCTAACCCTAGCCCGAACCCTAACCCTAACCCTTCCCCGAAGCCTGACCCTCAGCCGTCCCCTAATCCTAACCCGTACGCTGACACTAACCCGCGCCCTCACACGTACGCTCCCCCTAGAGCGTTGTCGTACCCTCACCTGGACCCTGAACCGTCCCCGTCCCCTAACCCTAACCCTAGCCCGAACCCTAACCCTAACCCTTCCCCGAAGCCTGACCCTCAGCCGTCCCCTAATCCTAACCCGTACGCTGACACTAACCCGCGCCCTCACACGTACGCTCCCCCTAGAGCGTTGTCGTACCCTCACCTGGACCCTGAACCGTCCCCGTCCCCTAACCCTAACCCTAGCCCGAACCCTAACCCTAACCCTTCCCCGAAGCCTGACCCTCACCCGTCCCCTAATCCTAACCCGTACGCTGACACTAACCCGCGCCCTCACATGTACGCTCCCCCTAGAGCGTTGTCGTACCCTGACCTGGACCCTAAACCGTCCCCGTCCCCTAACCCTAACCCTAGCCCGAACCCTAACCCTAACCCTTCCCCGAAGCCTGACCCTCAGCCGTCCCCTAATCCTAACCCGTACGCTGACACTAACCCGCGCCCTCACACGTACGCTCCCCCTAGAGCGTTGTCGTACCCTCACCTGGACCCTGAACCGTCCCCGTCCCCTAACCCTAACCCTAGCCCGAACCCTAACCCTAACCCTTCCCCGAAGCCTGACCCTCAGCCGTCCCCTAATCCTAACCCGTACGCTGACTCTAACCCGCGCCCTCACACGTACGCTCCCCCTACAGCGTTGTCGTACCCTCACCTGGACCCTGAACCGTCCCCGTCCCCTAACCCTAACCCTAGCCCGAACCCTAACCCTAACCCTTCCCCGAAGCCTGACCCTCAGCCGTCCCCTAATCCTAACCCTTACGCTGACACTAACCCGCGCCCTCACACGTACGCTCCCCCTAGAGCGTTGTCGTACCCTCACCTGGACCCTAAACCGTCCCCGTCCCCTAACCCTAACCCTAGCCCGAACCCTAACCCTAACCCTTCCCTGAAGCCTGACACTCAGCCGTCCCCTAATCCTAACCCGTACGCTGACACTAACCCGTGCCCTCACACGTACGCTCCCCCTAGAGAATTCTCGTACCCTCACCTGGACCCTGAACCGTCCCCGTCCCCTAACCCTAACCCTAGTCCGAACCCTAACCCTAACTCTTCCCCGAAGCCTGACCCTCAGCCGTCCCCTAATCCTACCCCTTACGCTGACACTAACCCACGCCCTCACACGTACGCTCCCCCTAGAGCGTTGTCGTACCATCACCTGGACCCTAAACCGTCCCCGTCCCCTAACCCTAACCCTAGCCCGAACCCTAACCCTAACCCTTCCCCGAAGCCTGACCCTCAGCCGTCCCCTAATCCTAACCCGTACGCTGACACTAACCCGCGCCCTCACACGTACGCTCCCCCTAGAGCGTTGTCGTACCCTCACGTGGACCCTAAACCGTCCCCGTCCCCTAACCCTAACCCTAGCCCGAACCCTAACCCTAACCCTTCCCCGAAGCCTGACCCTCAACCGTCCCCTAATCCTAACCCGTACGCTGACACTAACCCGCGCCCTCACACGTACGCTCCCCCTAGAGCGTTGTCGTACCCTCGCCTGGACCCTAAACCGTCCCCGTCCCCTAACCCTAACCCTAGCCCGAACCCTAACCCTAACCCTTCCCCGAAGCCTGACCCTCAGCCGTCCCCTAATCCTAACCCGTACGCTGACACTAACCCGCGCCCTCACACGTACGCTCCCCCTAGAGCGTTGTCGTACCCTCACGTGGACCCTAAACCGTCCCCGTCCCCTAACCCTAACCCTAGCCCGAACCCTAACCCTAACCCTTCCCTGAAGCCTGACCCTCAGCCGTCCCCTAATCCTAACCCGTACGCTGACACTAACCCGCGCCCTCACACGTACGCTCCCCCTAGAGCGTTGTCGTACCCTCACCTGGATCCTAAACCGTCCCCATCCCCTAACCCTAACCCTAGCCCGAACCCTAACCCTAACCCTTCCCCGAAGCCTGACCCTCAGCCGTCCCCTAATCCTAACCCGTACACTGACACTAACCCGCGCCCTCACACGTACGCTCCCCCTAGAGCGTTGTCGTACCCTCACCTGGACCCTAAACCGTCCCCATCCCCTAACCCTAACCCTAGCCCGAACCCTAACCCTAACCCTTCCCCGAAGCCTGACCCTCACCCGTCCCCTAATCCTAACCCGTACGCTGACACTAACCCGCGCCCTCACACGTACGCTCCCCCTAGAGCGTTGTCGTACCCTCACCTGGACCCTAAACCGTCCCCGTCCCCTAACCCTAACCCTAGCCCGAACCTTAACCCTAACACTTCCCCGAAGCCTGACACTCAGCCGTCCCCTAATCCTAACCCGTACGCTGACACTAACCCACGCCCTCACACGTACGCTCCCCCTAGAGCGTTGTCGTACCCTCACCTGGACCCTGAACCGTCCCCGTCCCATAACCCTAACCCTAGCCCCAACCCTAACCCTAACCCTTCCCCGAAGCCTGACCCTCAGCCGTCCCCTAATCCTAACCCGTACGCTGACACTAACCCGCGCCCTCACACGTACGCTCCCCCTAGAGCGTTGTCGTACCCTCACCTGGACCCTAAACCGTCCCCATCCCCTAACCCTAACCCTAGCCCGAAACCTAACCCTAACCCTTCCCCGAAGCCTGACCCTCACCCGTCCCCTAATCCTAACCCGTACGCTGACACTAACCCGCGCCCTCACACGTACGCTCCCCCTAGAGCGTTGTCGTACCCTCACCTGGACCCTAAACCGTCCCCGTCCCCTAACCCTAACCCTAGCCCGAACCTTAAGCCTAACACTTCCCCGAAGCCTGACCCTCAGCCGTCCCCTAATCCTAACCCGTACGCTGACACTAACCCGCGCCCTCACACGTACGCTCCCCCTAGAGCGTTGTCGTACCCTCACCTGGACCCTAAACCGTCCCCGTCCCCTAACCCTAACCCTAGCCCGAACCCTAACCCTAACCCTTCCCTGAAGCCTGACCCTCAGCCGTCCCCTAATCCTAACCCGTACACTGACACTAACCCGCGCCCTCACACGTACGCTCCCCCTAGAGCGTTGTCGTACCCTCACCTGGACCCTGAACCGTCCCCGTCCCCTAACCCTAAACCTAGCCCGAACCCTAACCCTAACCCTTCCCCGAAGCCTGACCCTCACCCGTCCCCTAATCCTAACCCGTACGCTGACACTAACCCGCGCCCTCACATGTACGCTCCCCCTAGAGCGTTGTCGTACCCTCACCTGGACCCTAAACCGTCCCCGTCCCCTAACCCTAACCCTAGCCCGAACCCTAACCCTAACCCTTCCCCGAAGCCTGACCCTCAGCCGTCCCCTAATCCTAACCCGTACGCTGACACTAACCCGCGCCCTCACACGTACGCTCCCCCTAGAGCGTTGTCGTACCCTCACCTGGACCCTGAACCGTCCCCGTCCCCTAACCCTAACCCTAGCCCGAACCCTAACCCTAACGCTTCCCCGAAGCATGACCCTCAGCCGTCCCCTAATCCTAACCCGTACGCTGACTCTAACCCGCGCCCTCACACGTACGCTCCCCCTACAGCGTTGTCGTACCCTCACCTGGACCCTGAACCGTCCCCGGCCCCTAACCCTAACCCTAGCCCGAACCCTAACCCTAACCCTTCCCCGAAGCCTGACCCTCAGCCGTCCCCTAATCCTAACCCGTACGCTGACACTAACCCGCGCCCTCACACGTACGCTCCCCCTAGAGCGTTGTCGTACTCTCACCTGGACCCTGAACCGTCCCCGTCCCCTAACCCTAACCCTAGCCCGAACCCTAACCCTAACACTTCCCCGAAGCCTGACCCTCAGCCGTCCCCTAATCCTAACCCGTACGCTGACACTAACCCGCGCCCTCACACGTACGCTCCCCCTAGAGCGTTGTCGTACTCTCACCTGGACCCTGAACCGTCCCCGTCCCCTAACCCTATCCCTAGCCCGAACCCTAACCCTAACACTTCCCCGAAGCCTGACCCTCAGCCGTCCCCTAATCCTAACCCGTACGCTGACACTAACCCGCGCCCTCACACGTACGCTCCCCCTAGAGCGTTCTCGTACCCTCACCTGGACCCTGAACCGTCCCCGTCCCCTAAACCTAACCCTAGTCCGAACCCTAACCCTAACTCTTCCCCGAAGCCTGACCCTCAGCCGTCCCCTAATCCTAACCCGTACGCTGACACTAACCCGCGCCCTCACACGTACGCTCCCCCTAGAGCGTTGTCGTACCATCACCTGGACCCTGAACCGTCCCCGTCCCCTAACCCTAACCCTAGCCCGAACCCTAACCCTAACCCTTCCCCGAAGCCTGACCCTCAGCCGTCCCCTAATCCTAACCCGTACGCTGACACTAACCCGCGCCCTCACACGTACGCTCCCCCTAGAGCGTTGTCGTACCCTCACCTGGACCCTAAACCGTCCCCGTCCCCTAACCCTAACCCTAGCCCGAACCCTAACCCTAACCCTTCCCCGAAGCCTGACCCTCAGCCGTCCCCTAATCCTAACCCGTACGCTGACACTAACCCGCGCCCTCACACGTACGCTCCCCCTAGAGCGTTGTCGTACCCTCACCTGGACCCTAAACCGTCCCCGTCCCCTAACCCTAACCCTAGCCCGAACCCTAACCCTAACCCTTCCCCGAAGCCTGACCCTCAGCCGTCCCCTAATCCTAACCCGTACGCTGACACTAACCCACGCCCTCACACGTACGCTCCCCCTAGAGCGTTGTCGTACCCTCACGTGGACCCTAAACCGTCCCCGTCCCCTAACCCTAACCCTAGCCCGAACCCTAACCCTAACCCTTCCCTGAAGCCTGACCCTCAGCCGCCCCTAATCCTAACCCGTACGCTGACACTAACCCGCGCCCTCACACGTACGCTCCCCCTAGAGCATTCTCGTACCCTCACCTGGACCCTGAACCGTCCCCGTCCCCTAACCCTAACCCTAGCCCGAACTCGAACCCTAACTCTTCCCCGAAGCCTGACCCTCAGCCGTCCCCTAATCCTAACCCGTACGCTGACACTAACCCGCGCCCTCACACGTACGCTCCCCCTAGAGCGTTGTCGTACCCTCACCTGGACCCTGAACCGTCCCCGTCCCCTAACCCTAACCCTAGCCCGAACCCTAACCCTAACCCTTCCCCGAAGCCTGACCCTCAGCCGTCCCCTAATCCTAACCCGTACGCTGACACTAACCCGCGCCCTCACACGTACGCTCCTCCTAGAGCGTTGTCCTACCCTCACCTGGTCCCTGAACCGTCCCCGTCCCCTAACCCTAACCCTAGCCCGAACCCTAACCCTAACCCTTCCCCGAAGCCTGACCCTCAGCCGTCCCCTAATCCTAACCCGTACGCTGACACTAACCCGCGCCCTCACACGTACGCTCCCCCTAGAGCGTTGTCGTACCCTCACCTGGACCCTAAACCGTCCCCGTCCCCTAACCCTAACCCTAGCCCGAACCCTAACCCTAACCCTTCCCCGAAGCCTGACCCTCAGCCGTCCCCTAATCCTAACCCGTACGGTGACACTAACCCGCGCCCTCACACGTACGCTCCCCCTAGAGCGTTGTCTTACCCTCACCTGGACCCTAAACCGTCCCCGTCCCCTAACCCTAACCCTAGCTCGAACCCTAACCCTAACCCTTCCCCGAAGCCTGACCCTCAGCCGTCCCCTAATCCTAACCCGAACGCTGACACTAACCCGCGCCCTAACACGTACGCTCCCCCTAAAGCGTTGTCGTACCCTCTCCTGGACCCTAAACCGTCCCCGTCCCCTATCCCTAACCCTACCCCGAACCCTAACCCTAACCCTTCCCCGAAGCCTGACCCTCAGCCGTCCCCTAATCCTAACCCGTACGCTGACACTAACCCGCGCCCTCACACGTACGCTCCCCCTAGAGCGTTGTCGTACCCTCACCTGGACCCTAAACCGTCCCCGTCCCCTAACCCTAACCCTAGCTCGAACCCTAACCCTAACACTTCCCCGAAGCCTGACCCTCAGCCGTCCCCTAATCCTAACCCGTACGCTGACACTAACCCGCGCCCTCACACGTATGCTCCCCCTAAAGCGTTGTCGTACCCTCACCTGGACCCTAAACCGTCCCCGTCCCCTATCCCTAACCCTAGCCCGAACCCTAACCCTAACCCTTCCCCGAAGCCTGACCCTCAGCCGTCCCCTAATCCTAACCCGTACGCTCACACTAACCCGCGCCCTCACACGTACGCTCCCCCTAGAGTGTTGTCGTACCCTCACCTGGACCCTAAACCGTCCCCGTCCCCTAACCCTAACCCTAGGCCGAACCCTAACCCTAACCCTTCCGCGAAGCCTGACCCTCAGCCATGCCCTAATCCTAACCCGTACGCTGACACTAACCCGCGCCCTCACACGTACGCTCCCCTAGAGCGTTGTCGTACCCTCACCTGGACCCTAAACCGTCCCCGTCCCCTATCCCTAACCCTAGCCCGAACCCTAACCCTAACCCTTCCCCGTAGCCTGACCCTCAGCCGTGCCCTAATCCTAACCAGTACGCTGACACTAACCCGCGCCCTCACACGTACGCTCCCCTAGAGCGTTGTCGTACCCTCACCTGGACCCTAAACCGTCCCCGTCCCCTAACCCTAACCCTAGCCTGAACCCTAACCGTAACCCTTCCCCGAAGCCTGACCCTCACCCGTCCCCTAATCCTAACCCGTACGCTGACACTAACCCGCGCCCTAACACGTACGCTCCCCCTAGAGCGTTGTCGTACCCTCACCTGGACCCTGAACCGTCCCCGTCCCCTAACCCTAACCCTAGCCCGAACCCTAACCCTAACCCTTCCCCGAAGCCGGACCCTCAGCCGTCCCCTAATCCTAACCCGTACGCTGACACTAACCCGCGCCCTCACACGTACGCTCCCCCTAGAGCGTTGTCGTACCCTCACCTGGACCCTAAACCGTCCCCGTCCCCTAACCCTAACCCTAGCCCGAACCCTAACCCTAACCCTTCCCCGAAGCCGGACCCTCAGCCGTCCCCTAATCCTAACCCGTACGCTGACACTAACCCGCGCCCTCACACGTACGCTCCCCCTAGAGCGTTGTCGTACCCTCACCTGGACCCTGAACCGTCCCCGTCCCCTAACCCTAACCCTAGGCCGAACCCTAACCCTAACCCTTCCTCGAAGCCTGACCCTCAGCCGTCCCCTAATCCTAACCCGTACGCTGACACTAACCCGCGCCCTCACATGTACGCTCCCCCTAGAGCGTTGTCGTACCCTCACCTGGACCCTAAACCGTCCCCGTCCCCTAACCCTAACCCTAGGCCGAACCCTAACCCTAACCCTTCCCCGAAGCCTGACCCTCAGCCGTCTCCTAATCCTAACCCGTACGCTGACACTAACCCGCGCCCTCACACGTACGCTCCCCCTAGAGCGTTGTCGTACCCTCACCTGGACCCTAAACCGTCCCCGTCCCCTAACCCTAACCCTAGCTCGAACCCTAACCCTAACACTTCCCCGAAGCCTGACCCTCAGCCGTCCCCTAATCCTAACCCGTACGCTGACACTAACCCGCGCCCTCACACGTATGCTCCCCCTAAAGCGTTGTCGTACCCTCACCTGGACCCTAAACCGTCCCCGTCCCCTATCCCTAACCCTAGCCCGAACCCTAACCCTAACCCTTCCCCGAAGCCTGACCCTCAGCCGTCCCCTAATTCTAACCCGTACGCTCACACTAACCCGCGCCCGCACACGTACGCTCCCCCTAGAGTGTTGTCGTACCCTCACCTGGACCCTAAACCGTCCCCGTCCCCTAACCCTAACCCTAGGCCGAACCCTAACCCTAACACTTCCGCGAAGCCTGACCCTCAGCCATGCCCTAATCCTAACCCGTACGCTGACACTAACCCGCGCCCTCACACGTACGCTCCCCTAGAGCGTTGTCGTACCCTCACCTGGACCCTAAACCGTCCCCGTCCCCTATCCCTAACCCTAGCCCGAACCCTAACCCTAACCCTTCCCCGAAGCCTGACCCTCAGCCGTGCCCTAATCCTAACCAGTACGCTGACACTAACCCGCGCCCTCACACGTACGCTCCCCTAGAGCGTTGTCGTACCCTCACCTGGACCCTAAACCGTCCCCGTCCCCTAACCCTAACCCTAGCCCGAACACTAACCCTAACCCTTCCCCGAAGCCGGACCCTCACCCGTCCCCTAATCCTAACCCGTACGCTGACACTAACCCGCGCCCTCACACGTACGCTCCCCCTAGAGCGTTGTCGTACCCTCACCTGGACCCTAAACCGTCCCCGTCCCCTAACCCTAACCCTAGCCCGAATCCTAACCCTAACCCTTCCCCGAAGCCTGACCCTCAGCCGTCCCCTAATCCTAACCCGTACGCTGACACTAACCCGCGCCCCCACACGTACGCTCCACCTAGAGCGTTGTCGTACCCTCACGGGGACGCTAAACCGTCCCCGTCCCCTAACCCTAACCCTAGCCCGAACCCTAATCCTAACACTTCCCCGAAGCCTGACCCTCAGCCGTCCCCTAATCCTAACCCGTACGCTGACACTAACCCGCGCCCTCACACGTACGCTCCCCCTAGAGCGTTGTCGTACCCTCACCTGGACCCTAAACCGTCCCCGTCCCCTAACCCTAACCCTAGGCCGAACCCTAAACCTAACCCTTCCCCGAGGCCTGACCCTCACCAGTCCCCTAATCCTAACCCGTACGCTGACACTAACCCGCGCCCTCACACGTACGCTCCCCCTAGAGCGTTGTCGTACCCTCACCTGGACCCTAAACCGTCCCCGTCCCCTAACCCTAACCCTAGCCCGAACCCTAACCCTAACCCTTCCCCGAAGCCTGACCCTCACCCGTCCCCTAATCCTAACCCGTACGCTGACACTAACCCGCGCCCTCACACGTACGCTCCCCCTAGAGCGTTGTCGTACCCTCACCTGGACCCTAAACCGTCCCCGTCCCCTAACCCTAACCCTAGGCCGAACCCTAACCCTAACCCTTCCCCGAAGCCTGACCCTCAGCCGTCCCCTAATCCTAACCCGTACGCTGACACTAACCCGCGCCCTCACACGTACGCTCCCCCTAGAGCGTTGTCGTACCCTCACCTGGACCCTAAACCGTCCCCGTCCCCTAACCCTAACCCTAGCTCGAACCCTAACCCTAACCCTTCCCCGAAGCCTGACCCTCAGCCGTCCCCTAATCCTAACCCGTACGCTGACACTAACCCGCGCCCTCACACGTACGCTCCCCCTAGAGCGTTGTCGTACCCTCACCTGGACCCTGAACCATCCCCGTCCCCTAACCCTAACCCTAGCCCGAAGCCTAACCCTAACACTTCCCCGAAGCCTGACCCTCAACCGTCCCCTAATCCTAACCCGTACGCTGACAGCAACCCGCGCCCACACACGTATGCTCCCCCTAGAGCGTTGTCGTACACTCACCTGGACCCTGAACCGTCCCCGTCCCCTAACCCTAACCCTAGCCCGAACCCTAACCCTAACCCTTCCCCGAAGCCTGACCCTCAGCCGTCCCCTAATCCTAACCCGTACGCTGACACTAACCCGCGCCCTAACATGTACGCTCCCCCTAGAGCGTTGTCGTACCCTCACCTGGACCCTGAACCGTCCCCGTCCCCTAACCCTAACCCTAGCCCGAACCCTAACCCTAACACTTCCCCGAAGCCTGACCCTCAGCCGTCCCCTAATCCTAACCCGTACGCTGACACTAACCCGCGCCCTCACACGTACGCTCCCCCTAGAGCGTTGTCGTACCCTCACCTGAACCCTAAACCGTCCCCGTCCCCTAACCCTAACCCTAGCCCGAACCCTAACCCTAACCCTTCCCCGAAGCCTGACCCTCAGCCGTCCCCTAATCCTAACCCGTACGCTGACACTAACCCGCGCCCTCACACGTACGCTCCCCCTAGAGCGTTGTCGTACCCTCACCTGGACCCTAAACCGTCCCCGTCGCCTAACCCTAACCCTAGCCCGAACCCTAACCCTAACCCTTCCCCGAAGCCTGACCCTCAGCCGTCCCCTAATCCTAACCCGTACGCTGACACTAACCCACGCCCTCACACGTACGCTCCCCGTAGAGCGTTGTCGTACCCTCACGGGGACCCTAACCCGTCCCCGTCCCCTAACCCTAACCCTAGCCCGAACCCTAATCCTAACCCTTCCCCGAAGCCTGACCCTCAGCCGTCCCCTAATCCTAACCCGTACGCTGACACTAACCCGCGCCCTCACACGTACGCTCCCCCTAGAGCGTTGTCGTACCCTCACCTGGACCCTAAACCGTCCCCGTCCCCTAACCCTAACCCTAGCCTGAACCCTAACCCTAACCCTTCCCCGAAGCCTGACCCTCACCCGTCCCCTAATCCTAACCCGTACGCTGACACTAACCCGCGCCCTCACACGTACGCTCCCCCTAGAGCGTTGTCGTACCCTCACCTGGACCGTAAACCGTCCCCGTCCCCTAACCCTAACCCTAGCCCGAACCCTAACCCTAAACCTTCCCCGAAGCCTGACCCTCAGCCGTCCCCTAATCCTAACCCGTACGCTGACACTAACCCGCGCCCTCACACGTACGCTCCCCCTAGAGCGTTGTCGTACCCTCACGGGGACCCTAAACCGTCCCCGTCCCCTAACCCTAACCCTAGCCCGAACCCTAATCCTAACCCTTCCCCGAAGCCTGACCCTCAGCCGTCCCCTAATCCTAACCCGTACGCTGACACTAACCCGCGCCCTCACACGTACGCTTCACCTAGAGCGTTGTCGTACCCTCACCTGGACCCTAAACCGTCCCCGTCCCCTAACCCTAACCCTAGCCCGAACCCTAACCCTAACCCTTCCCCGAAGCCTGACCCTCAGCCGTCCCCTAATCCTAACCCGTACGCTGACACTAACCCGCGCCCTCACACGTACGCTCCACCTAGAGCGTTGTCGTACCCTCACCTTGACCCTGAACCGTCCCCGTCCCCTAACCCTAACCCTAGGCCGAACCCTAACCCTAACCCTTCCTCGAAGCCTGACCCTCACCCGTCCCCTAATCCTAACCCGTACGCTGACACTAACCCACGCCCTCACATGTACGCTCCCCCTAGAGCGTTGTCGTACCCTCACCTGGACCCTAAACCGTCCCCGTCCCCTAACCCTAACCCTAGCCCAAATCCTAACCCTAACCCTTCCCCGAAGCCTGACCCTCAGCCGTCCCCTAATCCTAACCCGTACGCTGACACTAACCCGTGCCCTCACACGTACGCTCCCCCTAGAGCGTTTTCGTACCCTCACCTGGACCCTAAACCGTCCCCGTCCCCTAACCCTAACCCTAGCCCGAACCCTAACCCTAACCCTTCCCCGAAGCCTGACCCTCAGCCGTCCCCTAATCCTAACCCGTACGCTGACACTAACCCGCGCCCTCACACGTACGCTCCCCCTAGAGCGTTGTCGTACCCTCACCTGGACCCTGAACCGTCCCCGTCCCCTAACCCTAACCCTAGCCCGAACCCTAACCCTAACCCTTCCCCGAAGCCTGACCCTCAGCCGTCCCCTAATCCTAACCCGTACGCTGACACTAACCCGCGCCCTCACACGTACGCTCCCCCTAGAGCGTTGTCGTACCCTCACCTGGACCCTAAACCGTCCCCGTCCCCTAACCCTAACCCTAGCCCGAACCCTAACCCTAACCCTTCCCCGAAGCCTGACCCTCAGCCGTCCCCTAATCCTAACCCGTACGCTGACACTAACCCGCGCCCTCACACGTACGCTCCCCCTAGAGCGTTGTCGTACCCTCACCTGGACCCTAAACCGTCCCCGTCCCCTAACCCTAACCCTAGCCCGAACCCTAACCCTAACCCTTCCCCGAAGCCTGACCCTCAGCCGTCCCCTAATCCTAACCCGTACGCTGACACTAACCCACGCCCTCACACGTACGCTCCCCCTAGAGCGTTGTCGTACCCTCACGTGGACCCTAAACCGTCCCCGTCCCCTAACCCTAACCCTAGCCCGAACGCTAACCCTAACCCTTCCCTGAAGCCTGACCCTCAGCCGTCCCCTAATCCTAACCCGTACGCTGACACTAACACGCGCCCTCACACGTACGCTCCCCCTAGAGCGTTCTCGTACCCTCACCTGGACCCTGAACCGTCCCCGTCCCCTAACCCTAACCCTAGCCCGAACTCGAACCCTAACTCTTCCCCGAAGCCTGACCCTCAGCCGTCCCCTAATCCTAACCCGTACGCTGACACTAACCCGCGCCCTCACACGTACGCTCCCCCTAGAGCGTTGTCGTACCCTCACCTGGACCCTGAACCGTCCCCGTCCCCTAACCCTAACCCTAGCCCGAACCCTAACCCTAACCCTTCCCCGAAGCCTGACCCTCAGCCGTCCCCTAATCCTAACCCGTACGCTGACACTAACCCGCGCCCTCACACGTACGCTCCTCCTAGAGCGTTGTCCTACCCTCACCTGGTCCCTGAACCGTCCCCGTCCCCTAACCCTAACCCTAGCCCGAACCCTAACCCTAACCCTTCCCCGAAGCCTGACCCTCAGCCGTCCCCTAATCCTAACCCGTACGCTGACACTAACCCGCGCCCTCACACGTACGCTCCCCCTAGAGCGTTGTCGTACCCTCACGTGGACCCTAAACCGTCCCCATCCCCTAACCCTAACCCTAGCCCGAACCCTAACCCTAACCCTTCCCCGAAGCCTGACCCTCAGCCGTCCCCTAATCCTAACCCGTACGGTGACACTAACCCGCGCCCTCACACGTACGCTCCCCCTAGAGCGTTGTCTTACCCTCACCTGGACCCTAAACCGTCCCCGTCCCCTAACCCTAACCCTAGCTCGAACCCTAACCCTAACCCTTCCCCGAAGCCTGACCCTCAGCCGTCCCCTAATCCTAACCCGAACGCTGACACTAACCCGCGCCCTAACACGTACGCTCCCCCTAAAGCGTTGTCGTACCCTCTCCTGGACCCTAAACCGTCCCCGTCCCCTATCCCTAACCCTACCCCGAACCCTAACCCTAACCCTTCCCCGAAGCCTGACCCTCAGCCGTCCCCTAATCCTAACCCGTACGCTGACACTAACCCGCGCCCTCACACGTACGCTCCCCCTAGAGCGTTGTCGTACCCTCACCTGGACCCTAAACCGTCCCCGTCCCCTAACCCTAACCCTAGCTCGAACCCTAACCCTAACACTTCCCCGAAGCCTGACCCTCAGCCGTCCCCTAATCCTAACCCGTACGCTGACACTAACCCGCGCCCTCACACGTATGCTCCCCCTAAAGCGTTGTCGTACCCTCACCTGGACCCTAAACCGTCCCCGTCCCCTATCCCTAACCCTAGCCCGAACCCTAACCCTAACCCTTCCCCGTAGCCTGACCCTCAGCCGTGCCCTAATCCTAACCAGTACGCTGACACTAACCCGCGCCCTCACACGTACGCTCCCCTAGAGCGTTGTCGTACCCTCACCTGGACCCTAAACCGTCCCCGTCCCCTAACCCTAACCCTAGCCTGAACCCTAACCGTAACCCTTCCCCGAAGCCTGACCCTCACCCGTCCCCTAATCCTAACCCGTACGCTGACACTAACCCGCGCCCTAACACGTACGCTCCCCCTAGAGCGTTGTCGTACCCTCACCTGGACCCTGAACCGTCCCCGTCCCCTAACCCTAACCCTAGCCCGAACCCTAACCCTAACCCTTCCCCGAAGCCGGACCCTCAGCCGTCCCCTAATCCTAACCCGTACGCTGACACTAACCCGCGCCCTCACACGTACGCTCCCCCTAGAGCGTTGTCGTACCCTCACCTGGACCCTAAACCGTCCCCGTCCCCTAACCCTAACCCTAGCCCGAACCCTAACCCTAACCCTTCCCCGAAGCCGGACCCTCAGCCGTCCCCTAATCCTAACCCGTACGCTGACACTAACCCGCGCCCTCACACGTACGCTCCCCCTAGAGCGTTGTCGTACCCTCACCTGGACCCTGAACCGTCCCCGTCCCCTAACCCTAACCCTAGGCCGAACCCTAACCCTAACCCTTCCTCGAAGCCTGACCCTCACCCGTCCCCTAATCCTAACCCGTACGCTGACACTAACCCGCGCCCTCACATGTACGCTCCCCCTAGAGCGTTGTCGTACCCTCACCTGGACCCTAAACCGTCCCCGTCCCCTAACCCTAACCCTAGGCCGAACCCTAACCCTAACCCTTCCCCGAAGCCTGACCCTCAGCCGTCTCCTAATCCTAACCCGTACGCTGACACTAACCCGCGCCCTCACACGTACGCTCCCCCTAGAGCGTTGTCGTACCCTCACCTGGACCCTAAACCGTCCCCGTCCCCTAACCCTAACCCTAGCTCGAACCCTAACCCTAACACTTCCCCGAAGCCTGACCCTCAGCCGTCCCCTAATCCTAACCCGTACGCTGACACTAACCCGCGCCCTCACACGTATGCTCCCCCTAAAGCGTTGTCGTACCCTCACCTGGACCCTAAACCGTCCCCGTCCCCTATCCCTAACCCTAGCCCGAACCCTAACCCTAACCCTTCCCCGAAGCCTGACCCTCAGCCGTCCCCTAATTCTAACCCGTACGCTCACACTAACCCGCGCCCTCACACGTACGCTCCCCCTAGAGTGTTGTCGTACCCTCACCTGGACCCTAAACCGTCCCCGTCCCCTAACCCTAACCCTAGGCCGAACCCTAACCCTAACACTTCCGCGAAGCCTGACCCTCAGCCATGCCCTAATCCTAACCCGTACGCTGACACTAACCCGCGCCCTCACACGTACGCTCCCCTAGAGCGTTGTCGTACCCTCACCTGGACCCTAAACCGTCCCCGTCCCCTATCCCTAACCCTAGCCCGAACCCTAACCCTAACCCTTCCCCGAAGCCTGACCCTCAGCCGTGCCCTAATCCTAACCAGTACGCTGACACTAACCCGCGCCCTCACACGTACGCTCCCCTAGAGCGTTGTCGTACCCTCACCTGGACCCTAAACCGTCCCCGTCCCCTAACCCTAACCCTAGCCCGAACACTAACCCTAACCCTTCCCCGAAGCCGGACCCTCACCCGTCCCCTAATCCTAACCCGTACGCTGACACTAACCCGCGCCCTCACACGTACGCTCCCCCTAGAGCGTTGTCGTACCCTCACCTGGACCCTAAACCGTCCCCGTCCCCTAACCCTAACCCTAGCCCGAACCCTAACCCTAACCCTTCCCCGAAGCCGGACCCTCAGCCGTCCCCTAATCCTAACCCGTACGCTGACACTAACCCGCGCCCTCACACGTACGCTCCCCCTAGAGCGTTGTCGTACCCTCACCTGGACCCTGAACCGTCCCCGTCCCCTAACCCTAACCCTAGGCCGAACCCTAACCCTAACCCTTCCTCGAAGCCTGACCCTCACCCGTCCCCTAATCCTAACCCGTACGCTGACACTAACCCGCGCCCTCACATGTACGCTCCCCCTAGAGCGTTGTCGTACCCTCACCTGGACCCTAAACCGTCCCCGTCCCCTAACCCTAACCCTAGGCCGAACCCTAACCCTAACCCTTCCCCGAAGCCTGACCCTCAGCCGTCTCCTAATCCTAACCCGTACGCTGACACTAACCCGCGCCCTCACACGTACGCTCCCCCTAGAGCGTTGTCGTACCCTCACCTGGACCCTAAACCGTCCCCGTCCCCTAACCCTAACCCTAGCTCGAACCCTAACCCTAACACTTCCCCGAAGCCTGACCCTCAGCCGTCCCCTAATCCTAACCCGTACGCTGACACTAACCCGCGCCCTCACACGTATGCTCCCCCTAAAGCGTTGTCGTACCCTCACCTGGACCCTAAACCGTCCCCGTCCCCTATCCCTAACCCTAGCCCGAACCCTAACCCTAACCCTTCCCCGAAGCCTGACCCTCAGCCGTCCCCTAATTCTAACCCGTACGCTCACACTAACCCGCGCCCTCACACGTACGCTCCCCCTAGAGTGTTGTCGTACCCTCACCTGGACCCTAAACCGTCCCCGTCCCCTAACCCTAACCCTAGGCCGAACCCTAACCCTAACACTTCCGCGAAGCCTGACCCTCAGCCATGCCCTAATCCTAACCCGTACGCTGACACTAACCCGCGCCCTCACACGTACGCTCCCCTAGAGCGTTGTCGTACCCTCACCTGGACCCTAAACCGTCCCCGTCCCCTATCCCTAACCCTAGCCCGAACCCTAACCCTAACCCTTCCCCGAAGCCTGACCCTCAGCCGTGCCCTAATCCTAACCAGTACGCTGACACTAACCCGCGCCCTCACACGTACGCTCCCCTAGAGCGTTGTCGTACCCTCACCTGGACCCTAAACCGTCCCCGTCCCCTAACCCTAACCCTAGCCCGAACACTAACCCTAACCCTTCCCCGAAGCCGGACCCTCACCCGTCCCCTAATCCTAACCCGTACGCTGACACTAACCCGCGCCCTCACACGTACGCTCCCCCTAGAGCGTTGTCGTACCCTCACCTGGACCCTAAACCGTCCCCGTCCCCTAACCCTAACCCTAGCCCGAATCCTAACCCTAACCCTTCCCCGAAGCCTGACCCTCAGCCGTCCCCTAATCCTAACCCGTACGCTGACACTAACCCGCGCCCCCACACGTACGCTCCACCTAGAGCGTTGTCGTACCCTCACGGGGACGCTAAACCGTCCCCGTCCCCTAACCCTAACCCTAGCCCGAACCCTAATCCTAACACTTCCCCGAAGCCTGACCCTCAGCCGTCCCCTAATCCTAACCCGTACGCTGACACTAACCCGCGCCCTCACACGTACGCTCCCCCTAGAGCGTTGTCGTACCCTCACCTGGACCCTAAACCGTCCCCGTCCCCTAACCCTAACCCTAGGCCGAACCCTAAACCTAACCCTTCCCCGAGGCCTGACCCTCACCAGTCCCCTAATCCTAACCCGTACGCTGACACTAACCCGCGCCCTCACACGTACGCTCCCCCTAGAGCGTTGTCGTACCCTCACCTGGACCCTAAACCGTCCCCGTCCCCTAACCCTAACCCTAGCCCGAACCCTAACCCTAACCCTTCCCCGAAGCCTGACCCTCACCCGTCCCCTAATCCTAACCCGTACGCTGACACTAACCCGCGCCCTCACACGTACGCTCCCCCTAGAGCGTTGTCGTACCCTCACCTGGACCCTAAACCGTCCCCGTCCCCTAACCCTAACCCTAGGCCGAACCCTAACCCTAACCCTTCCCCGAAGCCTGACCCTCAGCCGTCCCCTAATCCTAACCCGTACGCTGACACTAACCCGCGCCCTCACACGTACGCTCCCCCTAGAGCGTTGTTGTACCCTCACCTGGACCCTAAACCGTCCCCGTCCCCTAACCCTAACCCTAGCTCGAACCCTAACCCTAACCCTTCCCCGAAGCCTGACCCTCAGCCGTCCCCTAATCCTAACCCGTACGCTGACACTAACCCGCGCCCTCACACGTACGCTCCCCCTAGAGCGTTGTCGTACCCTCACCTGGACCCTGAACCATCCCCGTCCCCTAACCCTAACCCTAGCCCGAACCCTAACCCTAACACTTCCCCGAAGCCTGACCCTCAACCGTCCCCTAATCCTAACCCGTACGCTGACAGCAACCCGCGCCCTCACACGTATGCTCCCCCTAGAGCGTTGTCGTACACTCACCTGGACCCTGAACCGTCCCCGTCCCCTAACCCTAACCCTAGCCCGAACCCTAACCCTAACCCTTCCCCGAAGCCTGACCCTCAGCCGTCCCCTAATCCTAACCCGTACGCTGACACTAACCCGCGCCCTAACATGTACGCTCCCCCTAGAGCGTTGTCGTACCCTCACCTGGACCCTGAACCGTCCCCGTCCCCTAACCCTAACCCTAGCCCGAACCCTAACCCTAACACTTCCCCGAAGCCTGACCCTCAGCCGTCCCCTAATCCTAACCCGTACGCTGACACTAACCCGCGCCCTCACACGTACGCTCCCCCTAGAGCGTTGTCGTACCCTCACCTGAACCCTAAACCGTCCCCGTCCCCTAACCCTAACCCTAGCCCGAACCCTAACCCTAACCCTTCCCCGAAGCCTGACCCTCAGCCGTCCCCTAATCCTAACCCGTACGCTGACACTAACCCGCGCCCTCACACGTACGCTCCCCCTAGAGCGTTGTCGTACCCTCACCTGGACCCTAAACCGTCCCCGTCGCCTAACCCTAACCCTAGCCCGAACCCTAACCCTAACCCTTCCCCGAAGCCTGACCCTCAGCCGTCCCCTAATCCTAACCCGTACGCTGACACTAACCCACGCCCTCACACGTACGCTCCCCGTAGAGCGTTGTCGTACCCTCACGGGGACCCTAACCCGTCCCCGTCCCCTAACCCTAACCCTAGCCCGAACCCTAATCCTAACCCTTCCCCGAAGCCTGACCCTCAGCCGTCCCCTAATCCTAACCCGTACGCTGACACTAACCCGCGCCCTCACACGTACGCTCCCCCTAGAGCGTTGTCGTACCCTCACCTGGACCCTAAACCGTCCCCGTCCCCTAACCCTAACCCTAGCCTGAACCCTAACCCTAACCCTTCCCCGAAGCCTGACCCTCACCCGTCCCCTAATCCTAACCCGTACGCTGACACTAACCCGCGCCCTCACACGTACGCTCCCCCTAGAGCGTTGTCGTACCCTCACCTGGACCCTAAACCGTCCCCGTCCCCTAACCCTAACCCTAGCCCGAACCCTAACCCTAAACCTTCCCCGAAGCCTGACCCTCAGCCGTCCCCTAATCCTAACCCGTACGCTGACACTAACCCGCGCCCTCACACGTACGCTCCCCCTAGAGCGTTGTCGTACCCTCACGGGGACCCTAAACCGTCCCCGTCCCCTAACCCTAACCCTAGCCCGAACCCTAATCCTAACCCTTCCCCGAAGCCTGACCCTCAGCCGTCCCCTAATCCTAACCCGTACGCTGACACTAACCCGCGCCCTCACACGTACGCTTCACCTAGAGCGTTGTCGTACCCTCACCTGGACCCTAAACCGTCCCCGTCCCCTAACCCTAACCCTAGCCCGAACCCTAACCCTAACCCTTCCCCGAAGCCTGACCCTCAGCCGTCCCCTAATCCTAACCCGTACGCTGACACTAACCCGCGCCCTCACACGTACGCTCCACCTAGAGCGTTGTCGTACCCTCACCTTGACCCTGAACCGTCCCCGTCCCCTAACCCTAACCCTAGGCCGAACCCTAACCCTAACCCTTCCTCGAAGCCTGACCCTCACCCGTCCCCTAATCCTAACCCGTACGCTGACACTAACCCACGCCCTCACATGTACGCTCCCCCTAGAGCGTTGTCGTACCCTCACCTGGACCCTAAACCGTCCCCGTCCCCTAACCCTAACCCTAGCCCAAACCCTAACCCTAACCCTTCCCCGAAGCCTGACCCTCAGCCGTCCCCTAATCCTAACCCGTACGCTGACACTAACCCGTGCCCTCACACGTACGCTCCCCCTAGAGCGTTTTCGTACCCTCACCTGGACCCTAAACCGTCCCCGTCCCCTAACCCTAACCCTAGCCCGAACCCTAACCCTAACCCTTCCCCGAAGCCTGACCCTCAGCCGTCCCCTAATCCTAACCCGTACGCTGACACTAACCCGCGCCCTCACACGTACGCTCCCCCTAGAGCGTTGTCGTACCCTCACCTGGACCCTGAACCGTCCCCGTCCCCTAACCCTAACCCTAGCCCGAACCCTAACCCTAACCCTTCCCCGAAGCCTGACCCTCACCCGTCCCCTAATCCTAACCCGTACGCTGACACTAACCCGCGCCCTCACATGTACGCTCCCCCTAGAGCGTTGTCGTACCCTCACCTGGACCCTAAACCGTCCCCGTCCCCTAACCCTAACCCTAGCCCGAACCCTAACCCTAAAACTTCCCCGAAGCCTGACCCTCAGCCGTCCCCTAATCCTAACCCGTACGCTGACACTAACCCGCGCCCTCACACGTACGCTCCCCCTAGAGCGTTGTCGTACCCTCACCTGGACCCTGAACCGTCCCCGTCCCCTAACCCTAACCCTAGCCCGAACCCTAACCCTAACCCTTCCCCGAAGCCTGACCCTCAGCCGTCCCCTAATCCTAACCCGTACGCTGACTCTAACCCGCGCCCTCAAACGTACGCTCCCCCTACAGCGTTGTCGTACCCTCACCTGGACCCTGAACCGTACCCGTCCCCTAACCCTAACCCTAGCCCGAACCCTAACCCTAACCCTTCCCCGAAGCCTGACACTCAGCCGTCCCCTAATCCTAACCCGTACGCTGACACTAACCCGCGCCCTCACACGTACGCTCCCCCTAGAGCGTTGTCGTACCCTCACCTGGACCCTGAACCGTCCCCGTCCCCTAACCCTAACCCTAGCCCGAACCCTAACCCTAACCCTTCCCCGAAGCCTGACCCTCAGCCGTCCCCTAATCCTAACCCGTACGCTGACACTAACCCGCGCCCTCACACGTACGCTCCCCATAGAGCGTTGTCGTACCCTCACGTGGACCCTAAACCGTCCCCGTCCCCTAACCCTAACCCTAGCCCGAACCCTAACCCTAACCCTTCCCCAAAGCCTGACCCTCACCCGTCCACTAATCCTAACCCGTACGCTGACACTAACCCGCGCCCTCACACGTACGCTCCCCCTAGAGCGTTCTCGTACCCTCACCTGGACAATGAACCGTCCCCGTCCCCTAACCCTAACCCTAGTCCGAACCCTAACCCTAACTCTTCCCCGAAGCCTGACCCTCAGCCGTCCCCTAATCCTAACCCGTACGCTGACACTAACCCGCGCCCTCACACGTACGCTCCCCCTAGAGCGTTGTCGTACCCTCACCTGGACCCTGAACCGTCCCCGTCCCCTAACCCTAACCCTAGCCCGAACCCTAACCCTAACCCTTCCCCGAAGCCTGACCCTCAGCCGTCCCCTAATCCTAACCCGTACGCTGACACTAACCCGCGCCCTCACACGTACGCTCCCCCTAGAGCGTTGTCGTACCCTCACGTGGACCCTAAACCGTCCCCGTCCCCTAACCCTAACCCTAGCCCGAACCCTAACCCTAACACTTCCCCGAAGCCTGACCCTCAGCCGTCCCCTAATCCTAACCCGTACGCTGACACTAACCCGCGCCCTCACACGTACGCTCCCCCTAGAGCGTTCTCGTACCCTCACCTGGACCCTGATCCGTCCCCGTCCCCTAACCCTAATCCTAGCCCGAACCCTAACCCTAACTCTTCCCCGAAGCCTGACCCTCAGCCGTCCCCTAATCCTAACCCGTACGCTGACACTAACCCGCGCCCTCACACGTACGCTCCCCCTAGAGCGTTGTCGTACCCTCACCTGGACCCTGAACCGTCCCCGTCCCCTAACCCTAACCCTAGCCCGAACCCTAACCCTAACCCTTCCCCGAAGCCTGACCTTCAGCCGTCCCCTAATCCTAACCCGTACGCTGACACTAACCCGCGCCCTCACACGTACGCTCCCCCTAGAGCGTTGTCGTACCCTCACCTGGACCCTAAACCGTCCCCGTCCCCTAACCCTAACCCTAGCTCGAACCCTAACCCTAACCCTTCCCTGAAGCCTGACCCTCAGTCGTCCCCTAATCCTAACCCGTACGCTGACACTAACCCGCGCCCTCACACGTACGCGCCCCTAGAGCGTTGTCGTACCCTCACCTGGACCCGAAACCGTCCCCGTCCCCTAACCCTAACCCTAGACCGAACCCTAACCCTAACCATTCCCCGAAGCCTGACCCTCACCCGTACCCTAATCCTAACCCGTACGCTGACACTAACCTGCGCCCTCACACGTACGCTCCCCCTAGAGCGTTGTCGTACCCTCACCTGGACCCTAAACCGTCCCCGTCCCCTAACCCTAACCCTAGCCCGAACCCTAACCCTAACCCTTCCCCGAAGCCCGACCCTCACCCGTCCCCTAATCCTAACCCGTACGCTGACACTAACCCGTGCCCTCACACGTACGCTCCCCCTAGAGCGTTGTCGTACCCTCACCTGGACCCTGAACCGTCCCCGTCCCCTAACCCTAACCCTAACCCGAACCCTAACCCTAATCCTTCCCCGAAGCCTGACCCTCAGCCGTCCCCTAATCCTAACCCGTACGCTGACACTAACCCGCGCCCTCACACGTACGCTCCCCCTAGAGCGTTGTCGTACCCTCACCTGGACCCTGAACCGTCCCCGTCCCCTAACCCTAACCCTAGACCGAACCCTAACCCTAACCCTTCCCCGAAGCCTGACCCTCAGCCGTCCCCTAATCCTAACCCGTACGCTGACACTAACCCGCGCCCTCACACGTACGCTCCCCCTAGAGCGTTGTCGTACCCTCACGTGGACCCTAAACCGTCCCCATCCCCTAACCCTAACCCTAGCCCGAACCCTAACCCTAACCCTTCCCCGAAGCCTGACCCTCAGCCGTCCCCTAATCCTAACCCGTACGGTGACACGAACCCGCGCCCTCACACGTACGCTCCCCCTAGAGCGTTGTCGTACCCTCACCTGGACCCTAAACCGTCCCCGTCCCCTACACCTAACCCTAGCTCGAACCCTAACCCTAACCCTTCCCCGAAGCCTGACCCTCAGCCGTCCCCTAATCCTAACCCGTACGCTGACACTAACCCGCGCCCTCAGACGTACGCTCCCCCTAAAGCGTTGTCGTACCCTCTCCTGGACCCTAAACCGTCCCCGTCCCCTATCCCTAACCCTAGCCCGAACCCTAACCCTAACCCTTCCCCGAAGCCTGACCCTCAGCCGTCCCCTAATCCTAACCCGTACGCTGACACTAACCCGCGCCCTCACACGTACGCTCCCCCTAGAGCGTTGTCGTACCCTCACCTGGACCCTAAACCGTCCCCGTCCCCTAACCCTAACCCTAGCTCGAACCCTAACCCTAACCCTTCCCCGAAGCCTGACCCTCAGCCGTCCCCTAATCCTAACCCGTACGCTGACACTAACCCGCGCCCTCACACGTATGCTCCCCCTAAAGCGTTGTCGTACCCTCACCTGGACCCTAAACCGTCCCCGTCCCCTATCCCTAACCCTAGCCCGAACCCTAACCCTAACCCTTCCCCGAAGCCTGACCCTCAGCCGTCCCCTAATCCTAACCCGTACGCTCACACTAACCCGCGCCCTCACACGTACACTCCCCCTAGAGTGTTGTCGTACCCTCACCTGGACCCTAAACCGTCCCCGTCCCCTAACCCTAACCCTAGGCCGAACCCTAACCCTAACCCTTCCGCGAAGCCTGACCCTCAGCCATGCCCTAATCCTAACCCGTACGCTGACACTAACCCGCGCCCTCACACGTAAGCTCCCCTAGAGCGTTGTCGTACCCTCACCTGGACCCTAAACCGTCCCCGTCCCCTATCCCTAACCCTAGCCCGAACCCTAACCCTAACCCTTCCCCGAAGCCTGACCCTCAGCCGTGCCCTAATCCTAACCAGTACGCTGACACTAACCCGCGCCCTCACACGTACGCTCCCCTAGAGCGTTGTCGTACCCTCACCTGGACCCTAAACCGTCCCCGTCCCCTAACCCTAACCCTAGCCCGAACCCTAACCGTAACACTTCCCCGAAGCCTGACCCTCACCCGTCCCCTAATCCTAACCCGTACGCTGACACTAACCCGCGCCCTCACACGTACGCTCCCCCTAGAGCGTTGTCGTACCCTCACCTGGACCCTAAACCGTCCCCGTCCCCTATCCCTAACCCTAGCCCGAACCCTAACCCTAACCCTTCCCCGAAGCCTGACCCTCAGCCGTCCCCTAATCATAACCCGTACGCTGACACTGACCCACGCCCTCACACGTACGCTCCCCCTAGAGCGTTGTCGTACCCTCACCTGGACCCTAAACCGTCCCCGTCCCCTAACCCTAACCCTAGCCCGAACCCTAACCCTAACCCTTCCCCGAAGCCTGACCCTCAGCCGTCCCCTAATCCTAACCCGAACGCTGACACTAACCCTCGCCCTCACACGTACGCTCCCCCTAGAGCGTTGACGTACCCTCACCTGGACCCTAAACCGTCCCCGTCCCCTAACCCTAACCCTAGCCCAAACCATAAACCTAACCCTTCCCCGAAGCCTGACCCTCAGCCGTGCCCTAATCCTAACAAGTAGGCTGACACTAACCCGCGCCCTCACACGTACGCTCCCCTAGAGCGTTGTCGTACCCTCACCTGGACCCTAAACCGTCCCCGTCCCCTAACCCTAACCCTAGCCCGAACCCTAACCGTAACACTTCCCCGAAGACTGACCCTCACCCGTCCCCTAATCCTAACCCGTACGCTGACACTAACCCGCGCCCTCACACGTACGCTCCCCCTAGAGCGTTGTCGTACCCTCACCTGGACCCTAAACCGTCCCCGTCCCCTAACCCTAACACTAGCCCGAACCCTAACCCTAACCCTTCCCCGAAGCCTGACCCTCACCCGTCCCCTAATGCTAACCCGTACGCTGACACTGACCCACGCCCTCACACGTACGCTCCCCCTAGAGCGTTGTCGTACCCTCACCTGGACCCTAAACCGTCCCCGTCCCCTAACCCTAACCCTAGCCCGAAACCTAACCCTAACCCTTCCCCGAAGCCTGACCCTCAGCCGTCCCCTAATCCTAACCCGAACGCTGACACTAACCCACGCCCTCACACGTACGCTCCCCCTAGAGCGTTGACGTACCCTCACCTGGACCCTAAACCGTCCCCGTCCCCTAACCCTAACCCTAGCCCGAACCCTAACCCTAACCCTTCCCCGAAGCCTGACCCTCAGCCGTCCCCTAATCCTAACCCGTACGCTGACACTAACCCGCGCCCTCACACGTACGCTCCCCCTAGAGCGTTGTCGTACCCTCACCTGGACCCTAAACACTCCCCGTCCCCTAACCCTAACCCTAGCCCGAACCCTAACCCTAAACCTTCCCCGAAGCCTGACCCTCAGCCGTCCCCTAATCCTAAGCCGTACGCTGACACTAACCCGCGCCCTCACACGTACGCTCCCCCTAGAGCGTTGTCGTACCCTCACCTGGACCCTGAACCGTCCCCGTCCCCTAACCCTAACCCTAACCCGAACCCTAACCTTAATCCTTCCCCGAAGCCTGACCCTCAGCCGTCCCCTAATCCTAACCCGTAAGCTGACACTAACCCGCGCCCTCACACGTACGCTCCCCCTAGAACGTTGTCGTACCCTCACCTGGACCCTGAACCGTCCCCGTCCCCTAACCCTAACCCTAGCCCCAACCCTAACCCTAACCCTTCCCCGAAGCCTGTCCCTCACCCGTCCCCTAATCCTAACCCGTACGGTGACACTAACCCGCGCCCTCACACGTACGCTCCCCCTAGAGCGTTGTCGTACCCTCACCTGGACCATAAACCGTCCCCGTCCCCTAACCCTAACCCTAGGCCGAACCCTAACCCTAACCCTTCCCCGAAGCCTGACCCTCAGCCGTCCCCTAATCCTAACCCGTACGCTGACACTAACCCGCGCCCTCACACGTACGCTCCCCCTAGAGCGTTGTCGTACCCTCACGTGGACCCTAAACCGTCCCCGTCCCCTAACCCTAACCCTAGCCCGAACCCTAACCCTAACCCTTCCCCGAAGCCTGACCCTCAGCCGTCCCCTAATCCTAACCCGTACGCTGACACTAACCCGCGCCCTCACACGTACGCTCCCCCTAGAGCGTTGTCGTACCCTCACCTGGACCCTGAACCGTCCCCGTCCCCTAACCCTAACCCTAGCCCGAACCCTAACCCTAACCCTTCCCCGAAGCCTGACCCTCACCCGTCCCCTAATCCTAACCCGTACGCTGACACTAAACCACGCCCTCACACGTACGCTCACCCTAGAGCGTTGTCGTACCCTCACCTGGACCCTAAACCGTCCCCGTCCCCTAACCCTAACCCTAGCCCGAACCCTAACCCTAACACTTCCCCGAAGCCTGACCCTCACACGTCCCCTAATCCTAACCCGTACGCTGACACTAACCCGCGCCCTCACACGTAAGCTCCCCCTAGAGCGTTGTCGTACCCTCACCTGGACCCTAAACCGTCCCCGTCCCCTAACCCTAACCCTAGCCCGAACCCTAACCCTTCCCCGAAGCCTGACCCTCAGCCGTCCCCTAATCCTAACCCGTACGCTGACACTAACCCGCGCCCTCACACGTACGCTCCCACTAGAGCGTTGTCGTACCCTCACCTGGACCCTAAACCGTCCCCGTCCCCTAACCCTAACCCTAGCCCGAACCCTAACCCTAACCCTTCCCCGAAGCCTGACCCCCAGCCGTCCCCTAATCCTAACCCGTACGCTGACACTAACCCGCGCCCTCACACGTACGCTCCCCCTAGAGCGTTGTCGTACCCTCACCTGGACCCTAAACCGTCCCCGTCCCCTAACCCTAACCCTAGCCCGAACCCTAACCCTAACCCTTCCCCGAAGCCTGACTCCCAGCCGTCCCCTAATCCTAACCCGTACGCTGACACTAACCCGTGCCCTCACACGTACGCTCCCCGTAGAGCGTTGTCGTACCCTCACCTGGACCCTAAACCGTCCCCGTCCCCTAACCCTAACCCTAGCCCGAACCCTAATCCTAACCCTTCCCGAAGCCTGACACTCAGCCGTCCCCTAATCCTAACCCGTACGCTGACACTAACCCGCGCCCTCACACGTACGCTCCCCCTAGAGCGTTGTCGTACCCTCACCTGGACCCTAAACCGTCCCCGTCCCCTAACCCTAACCCTAGCCCGAACCCTAACCCTAACCCTTCCCCGAAGCCTGACCCTCAGCCGTCCCCTAATCCTAACCCGTACGCTGACACTAACCCGCGCCCTCACACGTACGCTCCCCCTAGAGCGTTGTCGTACCCTCACCTGGACCCTAAACCGTCCCCGTCCCCTAACCCTAACCCTAGCCCGAACCCTAACCCTAACCCTTCCCCGAAGCCTGACCCTCAGCCGTCCCCTAATCCTAACCCGTACGCTGACACTAACCCGCGCCCTCACACGTACGCTCCCCCTTGAGCGTTGTCGTACCCTCACCTGGACCCTAAACCGTCCCCGTCCCCTAACCCTAACCCTAACCCTAGGCCGAACCCTAACCCTAACCCTTCCCCGAAGCCTGACCCTCACCCGTCCCCTAATCCTAACCCGTACGCTGACACTAACCAGCACCCTCACACGTACGCTCCCCCTAGAGCGTTGTCATACCCTCACCTGGACCCTAAACCGTCCCCATCCCCTAACCCTAACCCTAGCCCGAACCCTAACCCTAACCCTTCCCCGAAGCCTGACCCTCAGCCGTCCCCTAATCCTAACCCGTACGCTGACACTAACCCACGCCCTCACACGTACGCTCCTCCTAGAGCGTTGTCGTACCCTCACCTGGACCCTGAACCGTCCCCGTCCCCTAACACTAACCGTAGCCCGAACCCTAACCCTAACCCTTCCCCGAATCCTGACCCTCAGCCGTACCCTAATCCTAACCCGTACGCTGACACTAACCCGCGCCCTCACACGTACGCTCCCCCTAGAGCGTTGTCGTACCCTCACCTGGACCCTGAACCGTCCCCGTCCCCTAACCCTAACCCTAGCCCGAACCCTAACCCTAACCCTTCCCCGAAGCCTGACCCTCAGCCGTCCCCTAATCCTAACCCGTACGCCGACACTAACCCGCGCCCTCACACGTACGCTCCCCCTAGAGCGTTGTCGTACCCTCACCTGGACCTAAACCGTCCCCGTCCCCTAACCCTAACCCTAGCCCGAACCCTAACCCTAACCCTTCCCCGAAGCCTGACCCTCAGCCGTCACCTAATCCTAACCCGTACGCTGACACTAACCCGCGCCCTCACACGTACGCTCCCCCTAGAGCGTTGTCGTACCCTCACCTGGACCCTAAACCGTCCCCGTCCCCTAACCCTAACACTATCCCGAACCCTAACCCTAACCCTTCCCCGAAGCCTGACCCTCACCCGTCCCCTAATCCTAACCCGTACGCTGACACTAACCCGCGCCCTCACACGTACGCTCCCCCTAGAGCGTTGTCGTACCCTCACCTGGACCCTAAACCGTCCCCGTCCCCTAACCCTAACCCTAGGCCGAACCCTAACCCTAACCCTTCCCCGAAGCCTGACCCTCACCCGTCCCCTAATCCTAACCCGTACGCTGACACTAACCCGCGCCCTCACACGTACGCTCCCCCTAGAGCGTTGTCGTACCCTCACCTGGACCCTAAACCGTCCCCGTCCCCTAACCCTAACCCTAGCCCGAACCCTAACCCTAACCCTTCCCCGAAGCCTGACCCTCAGCCGTCCCCTAATCCTAACCCGTACGCTGACACTAACCCGAGCCCTCACACGTACGCTCCCCCTAGAGCGTTGTCGTACCCTCACCTGGACCCTGAACCGTCCCCGTCCCCTAACCCTAACCCTAGCCCGAACCCTAACCCTAACCCTTCCCCGAAGCCTGACCCTCAGCCGTCCCCTAATCCTAACCCGTACGCTGACACTAACCCGCGCCCTCACACGTACGCTCCCCCTAGAGCGTTTTCGTACCCTCACCTGGACCCTGAACCGTCCCCGTCCCCTAACCCTAACCCTAGCCCGAACCCTAACCCTAACCCTTCCCCGAAGCCTGACCCTCAGCCGTCCCCTAATCCTAACCCGTACGCTGACACTCACCCGCGCCCTCACACGTACGCTCCCCCTAGAGCGTTGTCGTACCCTCACCTGGACCCTGAACCGTCCCCGTCCCCTAACCCTAACCCTAGGCCGAACCCTAACCCTAACCCTTCCCCGAAGCATGACCCTCACCCGTCCCCTAATCCTAACCCGTACGCTGACACTAAACCGCGCCCTCACACGTACGCTCCCCCTAGAGCGTTGTCGTACCCTCACCTGGACCCTGAACCGTCCCCGTCCCCTAACCCTAACCCTAGCCCGAACCCTAACTCTAACCCTTCTCCGAAGCCTGACCCTCAGCCGTCCCCTAATCCTAACCCGTACGCTGACACTAACCCGCGCCCTCACACGTACGCTCCCCCTAGAGCGTTGTCGTACCCTCACCTGGACCCTGAACCGTCCCCGTCCCCTAACCCTAACCCTAGCCCGAACCCTAACCCTAACCCTTCCCCGAAGCCTGACCCTCACCCGTCCCCTAATGCTAACCCGTACGCTGACACTGACCCACGCCCTCACACGTACGCTCCCCCTAGAGCGTTGTCGTACCCTCACCTGGACCCTAAACCGTCCCCGTCCCCTAACCCTAACCCTAGCCCGAAACCTAACCCTAACCCTTCCCCGAAGCCTGACCCTCAGCCGTCCCCTAATCCTAACCCGAACGCTGACACTAACCCACGCCCTCACACGTACGCTCCCCCTAGAGCGTTGACGTACCCTCACCTGGACCCTAAACCGTCCCCGTCCCCTAACCCTAACCCTAGCCCGAACCCTAACCCTAACCCTTCCCCGAAGCCTGACCCTCAGCCGTCCCCTAATCCTAACCCGTACGCTGACACTAACCCGCGCCCTCACACGTACGCTCCCCCTAGAGCGTTGTCGTACCCTCACCTGGACCCTAAACACTCCCCGTCCCCTAACCCTAACCCTAGCCCGAACCCTAACCCTAAACCTTCCCCGAAGCCTGACCCTCAGCCGTCCCCTAATCCTAAGCCGTACGCTGACACTAACCCGCGCCCTCACACGTACGCTCCCCCTAGAGCGTTGTCGTACCCTCACCTGGACCCTGAACCGTCCCCGTCCCCTAACCCTAACCCTAACCCGAACCCTAACCTTAATCCTTCCCCGAAGCCTGACCCTCAGCCGTCCCCTAATCCTAACCCGTACGCTGACACTAACCCGCGCCCTCACACGTACGCTCCCCCTAGAACGTTGTCGTACCCTCACCTGGACCCTGAACCGTCCCCGTCCCCTAACCCTAACCCTAGCCCCAACCCTAACCCTAACCCTTCCCCGAAGCCTGTCCCTCACCCGTCCCCTAATCCTAACCCGTACGGTGACACTAACCCGCGCCCTCACACGTACGCTCCCCCTAGAGCGTTGTCGTACCCTCACCTGGACCATAAACCGTCCCCGTCCCCTAACCCTAACCCTAGGCCGAACCCTAACCCTAACCCTTCCCCGAAGCCTGACCCTCAGCCGTCCCCTAATCCTAACCCGTACGCTGACACTAACCCGCGCCCTCACACGTACGCTCCCCCTAGAGCGTTGTCGTACCCTCACGTGGACCCTAAACCGTCCCCGTCCCCTAACCCTAACCCTAGCCCGAACCCTAACCCTAACCCTTCCCCGAAGCCTGACCCTCAGCCGTCCCCTAATCCTAACCCGTACGCTGACACTAACCCGCGCCCTCACACGTACGCTCCCCCTAGAGCGTTGTCGTACCCTCACCTGGACCCTGAACCGTCCCCGTCCCCTAACCCTAACCCTAGCCCGAACCCTAACCCTAACCCTTCCCCGAAGCCTGACCCTCACCCGTCCCCTAATCCTAACCCGTACGCTGACACTAAACCACGCCCTCACACGTACGCTCACCCTAGAGCGTTGTCGTACCCTCACCTGGACCCTAAACCGTCCCCGTCCCCTAACCCTAACCCTAGCCCGAACCCTAACCCTAACACTTCCCCGAAGCCTGACCCTCACACGTCCCCTAATCCTAACCCGTACGCTGACACTAACCCGCGCCCTCACACGTAAGCTCCCCCTAGAGCGTTGTCGTACCCTCACCTGGACCCTAAACCGTCCCCGTCCCCTAACCCTAACCCTAGCCCGAACCCTAACCCTTCCCCGAAGCCTGACCCTCAGCCGTCCCCTAATCCTAACCCGTACGCTGACACTAACCCGCGCCCTCACACGTACGCTCCCACTAGAGCGTTGTCGTACCCTCACCTGGACCCTAAACCGTCCCCGTCCCCTAACCCTAACCCTAGCCCGAACCCTAACCCTAACCCTTCCCCGAAGCCTGACCCCCAGCCGTCCCCTAATCCTAACCCGTACGCTGACACTAACCCGCGCCCTCACACGTACGCTCCCCCTAGAGCGTTGTCGTACCCTCACCTGGACCCTAAACCGTCCCCGTCCCCTAACCCTAACCCTAGCCCGAACCCTAACCCTAACCCTTCCCCGAAGCCTGACTCCCAGCCGTCCCCTAATCCTAACCCGTACGCTGACACTAACCCGTGCCCTCACACGTACGCTCCCCGTAGAGCGTTGTCGTACCCTCACCTGGACCCTAAACCGTCCCCGTCCCCTAACCCTAACCCTAGCCCGAACCCTAATCCTAACCCTTCCCGAAGCCTGACACTCAGCCGTCCCCTAATCCTAACCCGTACGCTGACACTAACCCGCGCCCTCACACGTACGCTCCCCCTAGAGCGTTGTCGTACCCTCACCTGGACCCTAAACCGTCCCCGTCCCCTAACCCTAACCCTAGCCCGAACCCTAACCCTAACCCTTCCCCGAAGCCTGACCCTCAGCCGTCCCCTAATCCTAACCCGTACGCTGACACTAACCCGCGCCCTCACACGTACGCTCCCCCTAGAGCGTTGTCGTACCCTCACCTGGACCCTAAACCGTCCCCGTCCCCTAACCCTAACCCTAGCCCGAACCCTAACCCTAACCCTTCCCCGAAGCCTGACCCTCAGCCGTCCCCTAATCCTAACCCGTACGCTGACACTAACCCGCGCCCTCACACGTACGCTCCCCCTTGAGCGTTGTCGTACCCTCACCTGGACCCTAAACCGTCCCCGTCCCCTAACCCTAACCCTAACCCTAGGCCGAACCCTAACCCTAACCCTTCCCCGAAGCCTGACCCTCACCCGTCCCCTAATCCTAACCCGTACGCTGACACTAACCAGCACCCTCACACGTACGCTCCCCCTAGAGCGTTGTCATACCCTCACCTGGACCCTAAACCGTCCCCATCCCCTAACCCTAACCCTAGCCCGAACCCTAACCCTAACCCTTCCCCGAAGCCTGACCCTCAGCCGTCCCCTAATCCTAACCCGTACGCTGACACTAACCCACGCCCTCACACGTACGCTCCTCCTAGAGCGTTGTCGTACCCTCACCTGGACCCTGAACCGTCCCCGTCCCCTAACACTAACCGTAGCCCGAACCCTAACCCTAACCCTTCCCCGAATCCTGACCCTCAGCCGTACCCTAATCCTAACCCGTACGCTGACACTAACCCGCGCCCTCACACGTACGCTCCCCCTAGAGCGTTGTCGTACCCTCACCTGGACCCTGAACCGTCCCCGTCCCCTAACCCTAACCCTAGCCCGAACCCTAACCCTAACCCTTCCCCGAAGCCTGACCCTCAGCCGTCCCCTAATCCTAACCCGTACGCCGACACTAACCCGCGCCCTCACACGTACGCTCCCCCTAGAGCGTTGTCGTACCCTCACCTGGACCTAAACCGTCCCCGTCCCCTAACCCTAACCCTAGCCCGAACCCTAACCCTAACCCTTCCCCGAAGCCTGACCCTCAGCCGTCACCTAATCCTAACCCGTACGCTGACACTAACCCGCGCCCTCACACGTACGCTCCCCCTAGAGCGTTGTCGTACCCTCACCTGGACCCTAAACCGTCCCCGTCCCCTAACCCTAACACTATCCCGAACCCTAACCATAACCCTTCCCCGAAGCCTGACCCTCACCCGTCCCCTAATCCTAACCCGTACGCTGACACTAACCCGCGCCCTCACACGTACGCTCCCCCTAGAGCGTTGTCGTACCCTCACCTGGACCCTAAACCGTCCCCGTCCCCTAACCCTAACCCTAGGCCGAACCCTAACCCTAACCCTTCCCCGAAGCCTGACCCTCACCCGTCCCCTAATCCTAACCCGTACGCTGACACTAACCCGCGCCCTCACACGTACGCTCCCCCTAGAGCGTTGTCGTACCCTCACCTGGACCCTAAACCGTCCCCGTCCCCTAACCCTAACCCTAGCCCGAACCCTAACCCTAACCCTTCCCCGAAGCCTGACCCTCAGCCGTCCCCTAATCCTAACCCGTACGCTGACACTAACCCGAGCCCTCACACGTACGCTCCCCCTAGAGCGTTGTCGTACCCTCACCTGGACCCTGAACCGTCCCCGTCCCCTAACCCTAACCCTAGCCCGAACCCTAACCCTAACCCTTCCCCGAAGCCTGACCCTCAGCCGTCCCCTAATCCTAACCCGTACGCTGACACTAACCCGCGCCCTCACACGTACGCTCCCCCTAGAGCGTTTTCGTACCCTCACCTGGACCCTGAACCGTCCCCGTCCCCTAACCCTAACCCTAGCCCGAACCCTAACCCTAACCCTTCCCCGAAGCCTGACCCTCAGCCGTCCCCTAATCCTAACCCGTACGCTGACACTCACCCGCGCCCTCACACGTACGCTCCCCCTAGAGCGTTGTCGTACCCTCACCTGGACCCTGAACCGTCCCCGTCCCCTAACCCTAACCCTAGGCCGAACCCTAACCCTAACCCTTCCCCGAAGCATGACCCTCACCCGTCCCCTAATCCTAACCCGTACGCTGACACTAAACCGCGCCCTCACACGTACGCTCCCCCTAGAGCGTTGTCGTACCCTCACCTGGACCCTGAACCGTCCCCGTCCCCTAACCCTAACCCTAGCCCGAACCCTAACTCTAACCCTTCTCCGAAGCCTGACCCTCAGCCGTCCCCTAATCCTAACCCGTACGCTGACACTAACCCGCGCCCTCACACGTACGCTCCCCCTAGAGCGTTGTCGTACCCTCACCTGGACCCTGAACCGTCCCCGTCCCCTAACCCTAACCCTAGCCCGAACCCTAACCCTAACCCTTCCCCGAAGCCTGACCCTCAGCCGTCCCCTAATCCTAACCCGTACGCTGACACTAACCCGCGCCCTCACACGTACGCTCCCCCTAGAGCGTTGTCGTACCCTCACCTGGACCCTGAACCGTCCCCGTCCCCTAACCCTAACCGTAGCCCGAACCCTAACCCTAACCCTTCCCCGAAGCCTGACCCTCAGCCGTCCCCTAATCCTAACCCGTACGCTGAAACTAACCCGCGCCCTCACACGTACGCTCCCCATAGAGCGTTGTCGTACCCTCACCTGGACCCTGAACCGTCCCCGTCCCCTAACCCTAACCCTAGCCCGAACCCTAACCTTAAACCTTCCCCGAAGCCTGACCCTCAGCCGTCCCCTAATCCTAACCCGTACGCTGACACTAACCCACGCCCTCACACGTACGCTCCCCCTAGAGCGTTGTCGTACCCTCACCTG
Organism: Globicephala melas; assembly: GCF_963455315.2. Classification (NCBI taxonomy): domain Eukaryota; kingdom Metazoa; phylum Chordata; class Mammalia; order Artiodactyla; family Delphinidae; genus Globicephala; species Globicephala melas. Next base: position 264,909 of record NC_083325.1, read on the forward strand.
GACCCTAAACCGTCCCCGTCCCCTAACCCTAACCCTAGCCTGAACCCTAACCCTAACCCTTCCCCGAAGCCTGACCCTCAGCCGTCCCCTAATCCTAACCCGTACGCTGACACTAACCCGCGCCCTCACACGTACGCTCCCCCTAGAGCGTTGTCGTACCCTCACCTGGACCCTAAACCGTCCCCGTCCCCTAACCCTAACCCTAGCCCGAACCCTAACCCTAACCCTTCCCCGAAGCCTGACCCTCAGCCGTCCCCTAATCCTAACCCGTACGCTGACACTAACCCGCGCCCTCACACGTACGCTCCCCTAGAGCTTTGTCGTTTCCTCACCTGGACCCTAAACCGTCCCCGTCCCCTAACCCTAACCCTAGCCCGAACCCTAACCTTAACCCTTCCCCGAAGCCTGACCCTCAGCCGTCCCCTAATCCTAACCCGTACGCTGACACTAACCCGCGCCCTCACACGTACGCTCCCCCTAGAGCGTTGTCGTACCCTCACCTGGACCCTAAACCGTCCCCGTCCCCTAACCCTAACCCTAGCCCGAACCCTAACCCTAACCCTTCCCCGAAGCCTGATCCTCACCCGTCCCCTAATCCTAACCCGTACGCTGACACTAACCCACGCCCTCACACGTACGCTCCCCCTAGAGCGTTGTCGTACACTCACCTGGACGCTAAACCGTCCCCGTCCCCTAACCCTAACCCTAGCCCGAACCCTAACCTTAACCCTTCCCCGAAGCCTGACCCTCAGCCGTCCCCTAATCCTAACCCGTACGCTGACACTAACCCGCGCCCTAACACGTACGCTCCCCCTAGAGCGTTGTCGTACCCTCACCTGGACCCTGAACCGTCCCCGTCCCCTAACCCTAACCCTAGCCCGAACCCTAACCCTAACCCTTCCCCGAAGCCTGACCCTCAGCCGTCCCCTAATCCTAACCCGTACGCTGACAATAACCCGCGCCCTCACACGTACGCTCCCCCTAGAACGTTGTCGTACCCTCACCTGGACCCTAAACCGTCCCCGTCCCCTAACCCTAACCCTAGGCCGAACCCTAACCCTAACCCTTCCTCGAAGCCTGACACTCAGCCGTCCCCTAATCCTTACCCGTACGCTGACACTAACCCGCGCCCTCACACGTACGCTCCCCCTAGAGCGTTGTCGTACCCTCACGTGGACCCTAAACCGTCCCCGTCCCCTAACCCTAACCCTAGACCGAACCCTAACCCTAACCCTTCCCCGAAGCCTGACCCTCACCCGTCCCCTAATCCTAACCCGTACGCTGACACTAACACGCGCCCTCACACGTACGCTCCCCCAGAGCGTTGTCGTACCCTCACCTGGACCCTAAACCGTCCCCGTCCCCTAACCCTAACCCTAGCCCGAACCCTAACACTAACCCTTCCCCGAAGCCTGACCCTCACACGTCCCCTAATCCTAACCCGTACGCTGACACTAACCCGTGCCCTCACACGTACGCTCCCCCTAGAGCGTTGTCGTACCCTCACGGGGACCCTAAACCGTCCCCGTCCCCTAACCCTAACCCTAGCCCGAACCCTAATCCTAACCCTTCCCCGAAGCCTGACCCTCAGCCGTCCCCTAATCCTAACCCGTACGCTGACACTAACCCGCGCCCTCACACGTACGCTCCTCCTAGAGCGTTGTCGTACCCTCACCTGGACCCTAAACCGTCCCCGTCCCCTAACCCTAACCCTAGGCCGAACCCTAACCCTAACACTTCCCCGAAGCCTGACCCTCACCCGTCCCCTAATCCTAACCCGTACGCTGACACTAACCCGCGCCCTCACACGTACGCTCCCACTAGAGCGTTGTCGTACCCTCACCTGGACCCTAAACCGTCCCCGTCCCCTAACCCTAACCCTAGCCCGAACCCTAACCCTAACCCTTCCCCGAAGCCTGACCCTCAGCCGTCCCCTAATCCTAACCCGTACGCTGACACTAACCCGCGCCCTCACACGTACGCTCCCCCTAGAGCGTTGTCGTACCCTCACCTGGACCCTAAACCGTCCCCGTCCCCTAACCCTAACCCTAGCCCGAACCCTAACCCTAACCCTTCCCCGAAGCCTGACCCTCACCCGTCCCCTAATCCTAACCCGAACGCTGACACTAACCCACGCCCTCACACGTACGCTCCCCCTAGAGCGTTGTCGTACACTCACCTGGACGCTAAACCGTCCCCGTCCCCTAATCCTAACCCTAGCCCGAACCCTAACCCTAACCCTTCCCCGAAGCCTGACCCTAAGCCGTCCCCTAATCCTAACCCGTACGCTGACACTAACCCGCGCCCTAACACGTACGCTCCCCCTAGAGCGTTGTCGTACCCTCACCTGGACCCTGAACCGTCCCCGTCCCCTAACCCTAACCCTAGCCCGAACCCTAACCCTAACCCTTCCCCGAAGCCTGACCCTCAGCCGTCCCCTAATCCTAACCCGTACGCTGACACTAACCCGCGCCCTCACACGTACGCTCCCCCTAGAACGTTGTCGTACCCTCACCTGGACCCTAAACCGTCCCCGTCCCCTAACCCTAACCCTAGGCGGAACCCTAACCCTAACCCTTCCCCGAAGCCTGACCCTCAGCCGTCCCCTAATCCTTACCCGTACGCTGACACTAACCCGCGCCCTCACACGTACCCTCCCCCTAGAGCGTTGTCGTACCCTCACGTGGACCCTAAACCGTCCCTGTCCCCTAACCCTAACCCTAGCCCGAACCCTAACCCTAACCCTTCCCCGAAGCCTGACCCTCACCCGTCCCCTAATCCTAACCCGTACGCTGACACTAACGCGCGCCCTAACACGTACGCTCCCCCTAGACCGTTGTCGTACCCTCACCTGTACCCTGAACCGTCCCCGTCCCCTAACCCTAACCCTAGCCCGAACCCTAACCCTAACCCTTCCCCGAAGCCTGACCCTCAGCCGTCCCCTAATCCTAACCCGTACGCTGACACTAACCCGCGCCCTCACACGTACGCTCCCCCTAGAGCGTTGTCGTACCCTCACCTGGACCCTAAACCGTCCCCGTCCCCTAACCCTAACCCTAGCCCGAACCCTAACCCTAACCCTTCCCCGAAGCCTGACCCTCAGCCGTCCCCTAATCCTAACCCGTACGCTGACACTAACCCGCGCCCTCACACGTACGCTCCCCCTAGAACGTTGTCGTACCCTCACCTGGACCCTAAACCGTCTCCGTCCCTTAACCCTAACCCTAGGCCGAACCCTAACCCTAACCCTTCCCCGAAGCCTGACCCTCAGCCGTCCCCTAATCCTTACCCGTACGCTGACACTAACCCGCGCCCTCACACGTACCCTCCCCCTAGAGCGTTGTCGTACCCTCACGTGGACCCTAAACCGTCCCCGTCCCCTAACCCTAACCCTAGCCCGAACCCTAACCCTAACCCTTCCCCGAAGCCTGACCCTCACCCGTCCCCTAATCCTAACCCGTACGCTGACACTAACCCGCGCCCTCACACGTACGCTCCCCCAGAGCGTTGTCGTACCCTCACCTGGACCCTAAACCGTCTCCGTCCCCTAACCCTAACCCTAGCCCGAACCCTAACACTAACCCTTCCCCGAAGCCTGACCCTCACACGTCCCCTAATCCTAACCCGTACGCTGACACTAACCCGTGCCCTCACACGTACGCTCCCCCTAGAGCGTTGTCGTACCCTCACCTGGACCCTGAACCGTCCCCATCCCCTAACCCTAACCCTAGCCGGAACCCTAACCCTAACCCTTCCCCGAAGCCTGACCCTCAGCCGTCCCCTAATCCTAACCCGTACGCTGACACTAACCCGCGCCCTCACACGTACGCTCCCCCTAGAACGTTGTCGTACCCTCACCTGGACCCTAAACCGTCCCCGTCCCCTAACACTAACCCTAGCCCGAACCCTAACCCTAACCCTTCCCCGAAGCCTGACCCTCAGCCGTCCCCTAATCCTAACCCGTACGCTAACACTAACCCGCGCCCTCACACGTACGCTCCCCCTAGAGCGTTGTCGTACCCTCACCTGGACCCTAAACCGTCCCCATCCCCTTACCCTAACCCTAGCCCGAACCCTAACCCTAAACCTTCCCCGAAGCCTGACCCTCACACGTCCCCTAATCCTAACCCGTACGCTGACACTAACCCGCGCCCTCACACGTACGCTCCCCCTAGAGCGTTGTCGTACCCTCACCTGGACCCTAAACCGTCCCCATCCACTAACCCTAACCCGAGCCCGAACCCTAACCCTAACCCTTCCCCGAAGCCTGACCCTCACCCGTCCCCTAATCCTAACCCGTACGCTGACACTAACGCGCGCCCTAACACGTACGCTCCCCCTAGAGCGTTGTCGTACCCTCACCTGTACCCTGAACCGTCCCCGTCCCCTAACCCTAACCCTAGCCCGAACCCTAACCCTAACCCTTCCCCGAAGCCTGACCCTCAGCCGTCCCCTAATCCTAACCCGTACGCTGACACTAACCCGCGCCCTCACACGTACGCTCCCCCTAGAGCGTTGTCGTACCCTCACCTGGACCCTGAACCGTCCCCGCCCCCTAACCCTAACCCTAGCCAAAACCCTAACCCTAACACTTCCCCGAAGCCTGACCCTCAGCCGTCCCCTAATCCTAACCCGTACGCTGACACTAACCCGCGCCCTCACACGTACGCTCCCCCTAGAGCGTTGTCGTACCCTCACCTGGACCTAAACCGTCCCCGTCCCCTAACCCTAACCCTAGCCCGAACCCTAACACTAACCCTTCCCCGAAGCCTGACCCTCAGCCGTCACCTAATCCTAACCCGTACGCTGACACTAACCCGCGCCCTCACACGTACGCTCCCCCTAGAGCGTTGTCGTACCCTCACCTGGACCCTAAACCGTCCCCGTCCCCTAACCCTAACACTAGCCCGAACCCTAACCCTAACCCTTCCCCGAAGCCTGACCCTCACCCGTCCCCTAATCCTAACCCGTACGCTGACACTAACCCGCGCCCTCACACGTACGCTCCCCCTAGAGCGTTGTCGTACCCTCACCTGGACCCTAAACCGTCCCCGTCCCCTAACCCTAACCCTAGGCCGAACCCTAACCCTAACCCTTCCCCGAAGCCTGACCCTCACCCGTCCCCTAATCCTAACCCGTACGCTGACACTAACCCGCGCCCTCACACGTACGCTCCCCCTAGAGCGTTGTCGTACCCTCACCTGGACCCTAAACCGTCCCCGTCCCCTAACCCTAACCCTAGCCCGAACCCTAACCCTAACCCTTCCCCGAAGCCTGACCCTCAGCCGTCCCCTAATCCTAACCCGTACGCTGACACTAACCCGAGCCCTCACATGTACGCTCCCCCTAGAGCGTTGTCGTACCCTCACCTGGACCCTGAACCGTCCCCGTCCCCTAACCCTAACCCTAGCCCGAACCCTAACCCTAACCCTTCCCGAAGCCTGACACTCAGCCGTCCCCTAATCCTAACCCGTACGCTGACAGCAACCCGCGCCCTCACACGTATGCTCCCCCTAGAGCGTTGTCGTACCCTCACCTGGACCCTGAACCGTCCCCGTCCCCTAACCCTAACCCTAGCCCGAACCCTAACCCTAACCCTTCCCCGAAGCCTGACCCTCAGCCGTCCCCTAATCCTAACCCGTACGCTGACACTAACCCGCGCCCTCACACGTACGCTCCCCCTAGAGCGTTGTCGTACCCTCACCTGGACCCTGAAGCGTCCCCGTCCCCTAACCCTAACCCTAGGCCGAACCCTAACCCTAACCCTTCCCCGAAGCCTGACCCTCAGCCGTCCCCTAATCCTAACCCGTACGCTGACACTAACCCGCGCCCTCACACGTACGCTCCCCCTAGAGCGTTGTCGTACCCTCACCTGGACCCTGAACCGTCCCCGTCCCCTAACCCTAACCCTAGCCCGAACCCTAACCCTAACCCTTCCCGAAGCCTGACCCTCAGCCGTCCCCTAATCCTAACCCGTACGCTGACAGCAACCCGCGCCCTCACACGTATGCTCCCCCTAGAGCGTTGTCGTACCCTCACCTGGACCCTGAACCGTCCCCGTCCCCTAACCCTAACCCTAGCCCGAACCCTAACCCTAACCCTTCCCCGAAGCCTGACCCTCAGCCGTCCCCTAATCCTAACCCGTACGCTGACACTAACCCGCGCCCTCACACGTACGCTCCCCCTAGAGCGTTGTCGTACCCTCACCTGGACCCTGAAGCGTCCCCGTCCCCTAACCCTAACCCTAGGCCGAACCCTAACCCTAACCCTTCCCCGAAGCATGACCCTCACCCGTCCCCTAATCCTAACCCGTACGCTGACACTAACCCGCGCCCTCACACGTACGCTCCCCCTAGAGCGTTGTCGTACCCTCACCTGGACCCTGAACCGTCCCCGTCCCCTAACCCTAACCCTAGCCCGAACCCTAACTCTAACACTTCCCCGAAGCCTGACCCTCAGCCGTCCCCTAATCCTAACCCGTACGCTGACACTAACCCGCGCCCTCACACGTACGCTCCCCCTAGAGCGTTGTCGTACCCTCACCTGGACCCTGAACCGTCCCCGTCCCCTAACCCTAACCCTAGCCCGAACCCTAACCCTAACCCTTCCCCGAAGCCTGACCCTCAGCCGTCCCCTAATCCTAACCCGTACGCTGACACTAACCCGCGCCCTCACACGTACGCTCCCCCTAGAGCGTTGTCGTACCCTCACCTGGACCCTGAACCGTCCCCGTCCCCTAACCCTAACCCTAGCCCGAACCCTAACCCTAACCCTTCCCCGAAGCCTGACCCTCAGCCGTCCCCTAATCCTAACCCGTACGCTGAAACTAACCCGCGCCCTCACACGTACGCTCCCCATAGAGCGTTGTCGTACCCTCACCTGGACCCTGAACCGTCCCCGTCCCCTAACCCTAACCCTAGCCCGAACCCTAACCCTAACCCTTCCCCGAAGCCTGACCCTCAGCCGTCCCCTAATCCTAACCCGTACGCTGACACTAACCCACGCCCTCACACGTACGCTCCCCCTAGAGCGTTGTCGTACCCTCACCTGGACCCTAAACCGTCCCCGTCCCCTAACCCTAACCCTAGCCTGAACCCTAACCCTAACCCTTCCCCGAAGCCTGACCCTCAGCCGTCCCCTAATCCTAACCCGTACGCTGACACTAACCCGCGCCCTCACACGTACGCTCCCCCTAGAGCGTTGTCGTACCCTCACCTGGACCCTAAACCGTCCCCGTCCCCTAACCCTAACCCTAGCCCGAACCCTAACCCTAACCCTTCCCCGAAGCCTGACCCTCAGCCGTCCCCTAATCCTAACCCGTACGCTGACACTAACCCGCGCCCTCACACGTACGCTCCCCTAGAGCTTTGTCGTACCCTCACCTGGACCCTAAACCGTCCCCGTCCCCTAACCCTAACCCTAGCCCGAACCCTAACCCTAACCCTTCCCCGAAGCCTGACCCTCAGCCGTCCCCTAATCCTAACCCGTACGCTGACACTAACCCGCGCCCTCACACGTACGCTCCCCCTAGAACGTTGTCGTACCCTCACCTGGACCCTAAACCGTCCCCGTCCCCTAACCCTAACCCTAGGCCGAACCCTAACCCTAACACTTCCCCGAAGCCTGACCCTCAGCCGTCCCCTAATCCTTACCCGTACGCTGACACTAACCCGCGCCCTCACACGTACGCTCCCCCTAGAGCGTTGTCGTACCCTCACGTGGACCCTAAACCGTCCCCGTCCCCTAACCCTAACCCTAGCCCGAACCCTAACCCTAACCCTTCCCCGAAGCCTGACCCTCACCCGTCCCCTAATCCTAACCCGTACGCTGACACTAACCCGCGCCCTAACACGTACGCTCCCCCTAGAGCGTTGTCGTACCCTCACCTGGACCCTGAACCGTCCCCGTCCCCTAACCCTAACCCTAGCCCGAACCCTAACCCTAAGCCTTCCCCGAAGCCTGACCCTCAGCCGTCCCCTAATCCTAACCCGTACGCTGACACTAACCCGCGCCCTCACACGTACGCTCCCCCTAGAACGTTGTCGTACCCTCACCTGGACCCTAAACCGTCCCCGTCCCCTAACCCTAACCCTAGGCCGAACCCTAACCCTAACCCTTCCCCGAAGCCTGACCCTCAGCCGTCCCCTAATCCTTACCCGTACGCTGACACTAACCCGCGCCCTCACACGTACGCTCCCCCTAGAGCGTTGTCGTACCCTCACGTGGACCCTAAACCGTCCCCGTCCCCTAACCCTAACCCTAGCCCGAACCCTAACCCTAACCCTTCCCCGAAGCCTGACCCTCACCCGTCCCCTAATCCTAACCCGTACGCTGACACTACCACGCGCCCTCACACGTACGCTCCCCCAGAGCGTTGTCGTACCCTCACCTGGACCCTAAACCGTCCCCGTCCCCTAACCCTAACCCTAGCCCGAACCCTAACACTAACCCTTCCCCGAAGCCTGACCCTCACACGTCCCTTAATCCTAACCCGTACGCTGACACTAACCCGTGCCCTCACACGTACGCTCCCCCTAGAGCGTTGTCGTACCCTCACGGGGACCCTAAACCGTCCCCGTCCCCTAACCCTAACCCTAGCCCGAACCCTAATCCTAACCCTTCCCCGAAGCCTGACCCTCAGCCGTCCCCTAATCCTAACCCGTACGCTGACACTAACCCGCGCCCTCACACGTACGCTCCCCCTAGAGCGTTGTCGTACCCTCACCTGTACCCTAAACCGTCCCCGTCCCCTAACCCTAACCCTAGGCCGAACCCTAACCCTAACCCTTCCCCGAAGCCTGATCGTCACCCGTCCCCTAATCCTAACCCGTACGCTGACACTAACCCGCGCCCTCACACGTACGCTCCCCCTAGAGCGTTGTCGTACCCTCACCTGGACCCTAAACCGTCCCCGTCCCCTAACCCTAACCCTAGCCCGAACCCTAACCCTAACCCTTCCCCGAAGCCTGACCCTCAGCCGTCCCCTAATCCTAACCCGTACGCTGACACTAACCCGCGCCCTCACACGTACGCTCCCCCTAGAGCGTTGTCGTACCCTCACCTGGACCCTAAACCGTCCCCGTCCCCTAACCCTAACCCTAGCCCGAACCCTAACCCTAACCCTTCCCCGAAGCCTGACCCTCACCCGTCCCCTAATCCTAACCGGAAGCTGACACTAACCCACGCCCTCACACGTACGCTCCCCCTAGAGCGTTGTCGTACACTCACCTGGACGCTAAACCGTCCCCGTCCCCTAATCCTAACCCTAGCCCGAACCCTAACCCTAACGCTTCCCCGAAGCCTGACCCTCACCTGTCCCCTAATCCTAACCCGTACGCTGACACTAACCCGCGCCCTCACACGTAAGCTCCCCCTAGAGCGTTGTCGTACCCTCACCTGGACCCTAAACTGTCCCCATCCACTAACCCTAACCCGAGCCCGAACCCTAACCCTAACCGTTCCCCGAAGCCTGACCCTCACCCGTCCCCTAATCCTAACCCGTACGCTGACACTAACGCGCGCCCTAACACGTACGCTCCCCCTAGAGCGTTGTCGTACCCTCACCTGTACCCTGAACCGTCCCCATCCCCTAACCCTAACCCTAGCCCGAACCCTAACCCTAACCCTTCCCCGAAGCCTGACCCTCAGCCGTCCCCTAATCCTAACCCGTACGCTGACACTAACCCGCGCCCTCACACGTACGCTCCCCCTAGAGCGTTGTCGTACCCTCACCTGGACCCTAAACCGTCCCCGTCCCCTAACCCTAACCCTAGCCCGAACCCTAACCCTAACCCTTCCCCGAAGCCTGACCCTCAGCCGTCCCCTAATCCTAACCCGTACGCTGACACTAACCCGCGCCCTCACACGTACGCTCCCCCTAGAACGTTGTCGTACCCTCACCTGAACCCTAAACCGTCCCCGTCCCCTAACCCTAACCCTAGCCCGAACCCTAACCCTAACCCTTCCCCGAAGCCTGACCCTCACCCGTCCCCTAATCCTAACGCGAACGCTGACACTAACCCGCGCCCTCACACGTATGCTCCCCCTAGAGCGTTGTCGTACCCTCACCTGGACCCTAAACCGTCCCCGTCCCCTAACCCTAACCCTCGCCCGAACCCTAACCCTAACCCTTCCCCGAAGCCTGACACTCAGCCGTCCCCTAATCCTAACCCGTACGCTGACACTAACCCGCGCCCTCACACGTACGCTCCCCCTAGAGCATTGTCGTACCCTCACGGGGACCCTAAACCGTCCCCGTCCCCTAACCCTAACCCTAGCCCGAACCCTAACCCTAACCCTTCCCCGAAGCCTGACGCTCACCCGTCCCCTAATCCTAACCCGTACGCTGACACTAACCCACGCCCTCACACGTACGCTCCCCCTAGAGCGTTGTCGTACCCTGACCTGGACCCTAAACCGTCCCCGTCCCCTAACCCTAACCCTAGGCCGAACCCTAACCGTAACCCTTCCCCGAAGCCTGACCCTCACCCGTCCCCTAATCCTAACACGTACGCTGACACTAACCCGCGCCCTCACACGTACGCTCCCCCTAGAGCATTGTCGTACCCTCACCTGGACCCTAAACCGTCCCCGTCCCCTAACCCTAACCCTAGGCCGAACCCTAACCCTAACCCTTCCCCGAAGCCTGACCGTCACCCGTCCCCTAATCCTAACCCGTACGCTGACACTAACCCGCGCCCTCACACATACGCTCCCCCTAGAGCGTTGTCGTACCCTCACCTGGACCCTGAACCGTCCCCGTCCCCTAACCCTAACCCTAGGCCGAACCCTAACCCTAACCCTTCCTCGAAGCCTGACCCTCACCCGTCCCCTAATCCAACCCGTACGCTGACACTAACCCGCGCCCTCACATGTACGCTCCCCCTAGAGCGTTGTCGTACCCTCACCTGGACCCTAAACCGTCCCCGTCCCCTAACCCTAACCGTAGCCCGAACCCTAAACCTAACCCTTCCCCGAAGCCTGACCCTCAGCCGTCCCCTAATCCTAACCCGTACGCTGACACTAACCCGCGCCGTCACACGTACGCTCCCCCTAGAGCGTTGTCGTACCCTCACCTGGACCCTAAACCGTCCCCGTCCCCTAACCCTAACCCTAGCCCGAACCCTAACCCTAACCCTTCCCCGAAGCCTGACCCTCAGCCGTCCCCTAATCCTAACCCGTACGCTGACACTAACCCGCGCCCTAACACATACGCTCCCCCTAGAGCGTTGTCGTACCCTCAACAGGACCCTGAACCGTCCCCGTCCCCTAACCCTAACCCTAGCCCGAACCCTAACCCTAACCCTTCCCCGAAGCCTGACCCTCAGCCGTCCCCTAATCCTAACCCGTACGCTGACACTAACCCGCGCCCTCACACGTACGCTCCCCCTAGAGCGTTGTCGTACCCTCACCTGGACCCTAAACCGTCCCCATCCCCTAACCCTAACCCTAGCCCGAACCCTAACCCTAACCCTTCCCCGAAGCCTGACCCTCAGCCGTCCCCTAATCCTAACCCGTACGCTGACACTAACCCGCGCCCTCACACGTACGCTCCCCCTAGAGCGTTGTCGTACCCTCACCTGGACCCTAAACCGTCCCCATCCCCTAACCCTAACCCTAGCCCGAACCCTAACCCTAACCCTTCCCCGAAGCCTGACCCTCAGCCATCCCCTAATACTAACCCGTACGCTGACACTAACCCGCGCCCTCACACGTACGCTCCCCCTAGAGCGTTGTCGTACCCTCACCTGGACCCTAAACCGTCCCCGTCCCCTAACCCTAACCCTAGCCCGAACCCTAACCCTAACCCTTCCCCGAAGCCTGACCCTCAGCCATCCCCTAATCCTAACCCGTACGCTGACACTAACCCGCGCCCTCACACGTACGCTCCCCCTAGAGCGTTGTCGTACCCTCACCTGGACCCTAAACCGTCCCCGTCCCCTAACCCTAACCCTAGCCCGAACCCTAACCCTAACCCTTCCCCGAAGCCTGACCCTCAGCCGTCCCCTAATCCTAACCCGTACGCTGACACTAACCCGCGCCCTAACACGTACACTCCCCCTAGAGCGTTGTCGTACCCTCAACTGGACCCTGAACCGTCCCCGTCCCCTAACCCTAACCCTAGCCCGAACCCTAACCCTAACCCTTCCCCGAAGCCTGACCCTCAGCCGTCCCCTAATCCTAACCCGTATGCTGACACTAACCCGCGCCCTCACACGTACGCTCCCCCTAGAGCGTTGTCGTACCGTCACCTGGACCCTAAACCGTCCCCATCCCCTAACCCTAACCCTAGCCCGAACCCTAACCCTAACCCTTCCCCGAAGCCTGACCCTCAGCCGTCCCCTAATCCTAACCCGTACGCTGACACTAACCCGCGCCCTCACACGTACGCTCCCCCTAGAGCGTTGTCGTACCCTCACCTGGACCCTAAACCGTCCCCATCCCCTAACCCTAACCCTAGCCCGAAACCTAACCCTAACCCTAACCCTTCCCCGAAGCCTGACCCTCACCCGTCCCCTAATCCTAACCCGTACGCTTACACTAACCCGCGCCCTCACACGTACGCTCCCCCTAGAGCGTTGTCGTACCCTCACCTGAACCCTAAACCGTCCCCGTCCCCTAACCCTAACCCTAGGCCGAACCCTAACCCTAACCCTTCCCCGAAGCCTGACCCTCACCCATCCCCTAATCCTAACCCGTACGCTGACACTAACCTGCGCCCTCACACGTACGCTCCCCCTAGAGCGTTGTCGTACCCTCACCTGGACCCTAAACCGTCCCCGTCCGCTATCCCTAACCCTAGCCCGAACCCTAACCCTAACCCTTCCCCGAAGCCTGACCCTCACCCGTCCCCTAATCCTAACCCGTACGCTGACACTAACCCGCGCCCTCATATGTACGCTCCCCCTAGAGCGTTGTCGTACCCTCACCTGGACCCTAAACCGTCCCCGTCCCCTAACCCTAACCCTAGGCCGAACCCTAACCCTAACCCTTCCTCGAAGCCTGACCCTCACCCGTCCCCTAATCCAACCCGTACGCTGACACTAACCCGCGCCCTCACATGTACGCTCCCCCTAGAGCGTTGTCGTACCCTCACCTGGACCCTAAACCGTCCCCGTCCCCTAACCCTAACCGTAGCCCGAACCCTAACCCTAACCCTTCCCCGAAGCCTGACCCTCAGCCGTCCCCTAATCCTAACCCGTACGCTGACACTAACCCGCGCCGTCACACGTACGCTCCCCCTAGAGCGTTGTCGTACCCTCACCTGGACCCTAAACCGTCCCCGTCCCCTAACCCTAACCCTAGCCCGAACCCTAACCCTAACCCTTCCCCGAAGCCTGACCCTCAGCCGTCCCCTAATCCTAACCCGTACGCTGACACTAACCCGCGCCCTAACACATACGCTCCCCCTAGAGCGTTGTCGTACCCTCAACAGGACCCTGAACCGTCCCCGTCCCCTAACCCTAACCCTAGCCCGAACCCTAACCCTAACCCTTCCCCGAAGCCTGACCCTCAGCCGTCCCCTAATCCTAACCCGTACGCTGACACTAACCCGCGCCCTCACACGTACGCTCCCCCTAGAGCGTTGTCGTACCCTCACCTGGACCCTAAACCGTCCCCATCCCCTAACCCTAACCCTAGCCCGAACCCTAACCCTAACCCTTCCCCGAAGCCTGACCCTCAGCCGTCCCCTAATCCTAACCCGTACGCTGACACTAACCCGCGCCCTCACACGTACGCTCCCCCTAGAGCGTTGTCGTACCCTCACCTGGACCCTAAACCGTCCCCATCCCCTAACCCTAACCCTAGCCCGAACCCTAACCCTAACCCTTCCCCGAAGCCTGACCCTCAGCCATCCCCTAATACTAACCCGTACGCTGACACTAACCCGCGCCCTCACACGTACGCTCCCCCTAGAGCGTTGTCGTACCCTCACCTGGACCCTAAACCGTCCCCGTCCCCTAACCCTAACCCTAGCCCGAACCCTAACCCTAACCCTTCCCCGAAGCCTGACCCTCAGCCATCCCCTAATCCTAACCCGTACGCTGACACTAACCCGCGCCCTCACACGTACGCTCCCCCTAGAGCGTTGTCGTACCCTCACCTGGACCCTAAACCGTCCCCGTCCCCTAACCCTAACCCTAGCCCGAACCCTAACCCTAACCCTTCCCCGAAGCCTGACCCTCAGCCGTCCCCTAATCCTAACCCGTACGCTGACACTAACCCGCGCCCTAACACGTACACTCCCCCTAGAGCGTTGTCGTACCCTCAACTGGACCCTGAACCGTCCCCGTCCCCTAACCCTAACCCTAGCCCGAACCCTAACCCTAACCCTTCCCCGAAGCCTGACCCTCAGCCGTCCCCTAATCCTAACCCGTATGCTGACACTAACCCGCGCCCTCACACGTACGCTCCCCCTAGAGCGTTGTCGTACCGTCACCTGGACCCTAAACCGTCCCCATCCCCTAACCCTAACCCTAGCCCGAACCCTAACCCTAACCCTTCCCCGAAGCCTGACCCTCAGCCGTCCCCTAATCCTAACCCGTACGCTGACACTAACCCGCGCCCTCACACGTACGCTCCCCCTAGAGCGTTGTCGTACCCTCACCTGGACCCTAAACCGTCCCCATCCCCTAACCCTAACCCTAGCCCGAAACCTAACCCTAACCCTAACCCTTCCCCGAAGCCTGACCCTCACCCGTCCCCTAATCCTAACCCGTACGCTGACACTAACCCGCGCCCTCACACGTACGCTCCCCCTAGAGCGTTGTCGTACCCTCACCTGGACCCTAAACCGTCCCCGTCCCCTAACCCTAACCCTAGCCCGAACCCTAACCCTAACCCTTCCCCGAAGCCTGACCCTCAGCCGTCCCCTAATCCTAACCCGTACGCTGACACTAACCCGCGCCCTCACACGTACGCTCCCCCTAGAGCGTTGTCGTACCCTCACCTGGACCCTAAACCGTCCCCGTCCCCTAACCCTAACCCTAGCCCGAACCCTAACCCTAACGCTTCCCCGAAGCCTGACACTCAGCCGTCCCCTAATCCTAACCCGTACGCTGACACTAACCCGCGCCCTCACACGTACGCTCCCCCTAGAGCGTTGTCGTACCCTCACCTGGACCCTGAACCGTCCCCATCCCCTAACCCTAACCCTAGCCCGAACCCTAACCCTAACCCTTCCCCGAAGCCTGACCCTCACCCGTCCCCTAATCCTAACCCGTACGCTGACACTAACCCGCGCCCTCACACGTACGCTCCCCCTAGAGCGTTGTCGTACACTCACCTGGACCCTAAACCGTCCCCATCCCCTAACCCTAACCCTAGCCCGAACCCTAACCCTAACCCTTCCCCGAAGCCTGACCCTCAGCCGTCCCCTAATCCTAACCCGTACGCTGACACTAACCCGCGCCCTCACACGTACGCTCCCCCTAGAGCGTTGTCGTACCCTCACCTGGACCCTGAACCGTCCCCGTCCCCTAACCCTAACCCTAGCCCGAACCCTAACCCTAACCCTTCCCCGAAGCCTGACCCTCAGCCGTCCCCTAATCCTAACCCGTACGCTGACACTAACCCGCGCCCTCACACGTACGCTCCCCCTAGAGCGTTGTCGTACCCTCACCTGGACCCTAAACCGTCCCCGTCCCCTAACCCTAACCCTAGCCCAAACCCTAACCCTAACCCTTCCCCGAAGCCTGACCCTCAGCCGTCCCCTAATCCTAACCCGTACGCTGACACTAACCGGCGGCCTCACACTTACGCTCCCCCTAGAGCGTTGTCATACCCTCACCTGGACCCTAAACCGTCCCCGTCCCCTAACCCTAACCCTAGCCCGAACCCTAAACCTAACCCTTCCCCGAAGCCTGACCCTCAGCCGTCCCCTAATCCTAACCCGTACGCTTACACTAACCCGCGCCCTCACACGTACGCTCCCCCTAGAGCGTTGTCGTACCCTCACCTGAACCCTAAACCGTCCCCGTCCCCTAACCCTAACCCTAGGCCGAACCCTAACCCTAACCCTTCCCCGAAGCCTGACCCTCACCCGTCCCCTAATCCTAACCCGTACGCTGACACTAACCTGCGCCCTCACACGTACGCTCCCCCTAGAGCGTTGTCGTACCCTCACCTGGACCCTAAACCGTCCCCGTCCGCTATCCCTAACCCTAGCCCGAACCCTAACCCTAACCCTTCCCCGAAGCCTGACCCTCACCCGTCCCCTAATCCTAACCCGTACGCTGACACTAACCCGCGCCCTCATATGTACGCTCCCCCTAGAGCGTTGTCGTACCCTCAACTGGACCCTAAACCGTCCCCGTCCCCTAACCCTAACCCTAGCCCGAACCCTAACCCTAACCCTGCCCCGAAGCCTGACCCTCATCCGTCCCCAATCCTAACCCGTACGCTGACACTAACCCGCGCCCTCACACGTACGCTCCCCCTAGAGCGTTGTCGTACCCTCACCTGGACCCTAAACCGTCCCCGTCCCCTAACCCTAACCCTAGCCCGAACCCTATCCCTAACCCTTCCCCGAAGCCTGACCCTCAGCCGTCCCCTAATCCTAACCCGTACGCTGACACTAACCCGCGCCCTAACACGTACGCTCCCCCTAGAGCGTTGTCGTACCCTCAACTGGACCCTGAACCGTCCCCGTCCCCTAACCCTAACCCTAGCCCGAACCCTAACCCTAACCCTTCCCCGAAGCCTGACCCTCAGCCGTCCCCTAATCCTAACCCGTACGCTGACACTAACCCGCGCCCTCACACGTACGCTCCCCCTAGAGCGTTGTCGTACCGTCACCTGGACCCTAAACCGTCCCCATCCCCTAACCCTAACCCTAGCCCGAACCCTAACCCTAACCCTTCCCCGAAGCCTGACCCTCAGCCGTCCCCTAATCCTAACCCGTACGCTGACACTAACCCGCGCCCTCACACGTACGCTCCCCCTAGAGCGTTGTCGTACCCTCACCTGGACCCTAAACCGTCCCCATCCCCTAACCCTAACCCTAGCCCGAAACCTAACCCTAACCCTAACCCTTCCCCGAAGCCTGACCCTCACCCGTCCCCTAATCCTAACCCGTACGCTGACACTAACGCGCGCCCTAACACGTACGCTCCCCCTAGAGCGTTGTCGTACCCTCACCTGTACCCTGAACCGTCCCCGTCCCCTAACCCTAACCCTAGCCCGAACCCTAACCCTAACCCTTCCCCGAAGCCTGACCCTCAGCCGTCCCCTAATCCTAACCCGTACGCTGACACTAACCCGCGCCCTCACACGTACGCTCCCCCTAGAGCGTTGTCGTACCCTCACCTGGACCCTGAACCATCCCCGTCCCCTAACCCTAACCCTAGCCCGAACCCTAACCCTAACACTTCCCCGAAGCCTGACCCTCAGCCGTCCCCTAATCCTAACCCGTACGCTGACAGCAACACGCGCCCTCACACGTATGCTCCCCCTAGAGCGTTGTCGTACCCTCACCTGGACCCTGAACCGTCCCCGTCCCCTAACCCTAACCCTAGCCCGAACCCTAACCCTAACCCTTCCCCGAAGCCTGACCCTCAGCCGTCCCCTAATCCTAACCCGTACGCTGACACTAACCCGCGCCCTAACATGTACGCTCCCCCTAGAGCGTTGTCGTACCCTCACCTGGACCCTGAACCGTCCCCGTCCCCTAACCCTAACCCTAGCCCGAACCCTAACCCTAACACTTCCCCGAAGCCTGACCCTCAGCCGTCCCCTAATCCTAACCCGTACGCTGACACTAACCCGCGCCCTCACACGTACGCTCCCCCTAGAGCGTTGTCGTACCCTCACCTGAACCCTAAACCGTCCCCGTCCCCTAACCCTAACCCTAGCCCGAACCCTAACCCTAACACTTCCCCGAAGCCTGACCCTCACCCGTCCCCTAATCCTAACCCGTACGCTGACACTAACCTGCGCCCTCACACGTACGCTCCCCCTAGAGCGTTGTCGTACCCTCACCTGGACCCTAAACCGTCCCCGTCCGCTATCCCTAACCCTAGCCCGAACCCTAACCCTAACCCTGCCCCGAAGCCTGACCCTCATCCGTCCCCTAATCCTAACCCGTACGCTGACACTAACCCGCGCCCTCACACGTACGCTCCCCCTAGAGCGTTGTCGTACCCTCACCTGGACCCTAAACCGTCCCCGTCCCCTAACCCTAACCCTAGCCCGAACCCTAACCCTAACCCTTCCCCGAAGCCTGACCCTCAGCCGTCCCCTAATCCTAACCCGTACGCTGACACTAACCCGCGCCCTAACACGTACGCTCCCCCGAGAGCGTTGTCGTACCCTCAACTGGACCCTGAACCGTCCCCGTCCCCTAACCCTAACCCTAGCCCGAACCCTAACCCTAACACTTCCCCGAAGCCTGACCCTCAGCCGTCCCCTAATCCTAACCCGTACGCTGACACTAACCCGCGCCCTCACACGTACGCTCCCCCTAGAGCGTTGTCGTACCGTCACCTGGACCCTAAACCGTCCCCATCCCCTAACCCTAACCCTAGCCCGAACCCTAACCCTAACCCTTCCCCGAAGCCTGACCCTCAGCCGTCCCCTAATCCTAACCCGTACGCTGACACTAACCCGCGCCCTCACACGTACGCTCCCCCTAGAGCGTTGTCGTACCGTCACCTGGACCCTAAACCGTCCCCATCCCCTAACCCTAACCCTAGCCCGAAACCTAACCCTAACCCTAACCCTTCCCCGAAGCCTGACCCTCACCCGTCCCCTAATCCTAACCCGTACGCTGACACTAACGCGCGCCCTAACACGTACGCTCCCCCTAGAGCGTTGTCGTACCCTCACCTGTACCCTGAACCGTCCCCGTCCCCTAACCCTAACCCTAGCCCGAACCCTAACCCTAACCCTTCCCCGAAGCCTGACCCTCAGCCGTCCCCTAATCCTAACCCGTACGCTGACACTAACCCGCGCCCTCACACGTACGCTCCCCCTAGAGCGTTGTCGTACCCTCACCTGGACCCTAAACCGTCCCCGTCCCCTAACCCTAACCCTAGCCCGAACCCTAACCCTAACCCTTCCCCGAAGCCTGACCCTCAGCCGTCCCCTAATCCTAACCCGTACGCTGACACTAACCCGCGCCCTCACACGTACGCTCCCCCTAGAGCGTTGTCGTACCCTCACCTGGACCCTGAACCATCCCCGTCCCCTAACCCTAACCCTAGCCCGAAACCTAACCCTAACACTTCCCCGAAGCCTGACCCTCAGCCGTCCCCTAATCCTAACCCGTACGCTGACAGCAACCCGCGCCCTCACACGTATGCTCCCCCTAGAGCGTTGTCGTACCCTCACCTGGACCCTGAACCGTCCCCGTCCCCTAACCCTAACCCTAGCCCGAACCCTAACCCTAACCCTTCCCCGAAGCCTGACCCTCAGCCGTCCCCTACTCCTAACCCGTACGCTGACACTAACCCGCGCCCTAACATGTACGCTCCCCCTAGAGCGTTGTCGTACCCTCACCTGGACCCTGAACCGTCCCCGTCCCCTAACCCTAACCCTAGCCCGAACCCTAACCCTAACACTTCCCCGAAGCCTGACCCTCAGCCGTCTCCTAATCCTAACCCGTACGCTGACACTAACCCGCGCCCTCACACGTACGCTCCCCCTAGAGCGTTGTCGTACCCTCACCTGAACCCTAAACCGTCCCCGTCCCCTAACCCTAACCCTAGCCCGAACCCTAACCCTAACCCTTCCCCGAAGCCTGACCCTCACCCGTCCCCTAATCCTAACCCGTACGCTGACACTAACCCGCGCCCTCACACGTACGCTCCCCCTAGAGCGTTGTCGTACCCTCACCTGGACCCTAAACCGTCCCCAGCCCCTAACCCTAACCCTAGCCCGAACCCTAACCCTAACACTTCCCCGAAGCCTGACCCTCAGCCGTCCCCTAATCCTAACCCGTACGCTGACACTAACCCGCGCCCTCACACGTACGCTCCCCCTAGAGCGTTGTCGTACCCTCACGGGGACCCTAAACCGTCCCCGTCCCCTAACCCTAACCCTAGCCCGAACCCTAATCCTAACCCTTCCCCGAAGCCTGACCCTCAGCCGTCCCCTAATCCTAACCCGTACGCTGACACTAACCCGCGCCCTCACACGTACGCTCCCCCTAGAGCGTTGTCGTACCCTCACCTGGACCCTAAACCGTCCCCGTCCCCTAACCCTAACCCTAGCCCGAACCCTAACCCTAACCCTTCCCCGAAGCCTGACCCTCAGCCGTCCCCTAATCCTAACCCGTACGCTGACACTAACCCGCGCCCTCACACGTACGCTCCCCCTAGAGCGTTGTCGTACCCTCACCTGGACCCTGAACCATCCCAGTCCCCTAACCCTAACTCTAGCCCGAACCCTAACCCTAACACTTCCCCGAAGCCTGACCCTCAGCCGTCCCCTAATCCTAACCCGTACGCTGACAGCAACCCGCGCCCTCACACGTATGCTCCCCCTAGAGCGTTGTCGTACCCTCACCTGGACCCTGAACCGTCCCCGTCCCCTAACCCTAACCCTAGCCCGAACCCTAACCCTAACCCTTCCCCGAAGCCTGACCCTCAGCCGTCCCCTAATCCTAACCCGTACGCTGACACTAACCCGCGCCCTCACACGTACGCTCCCCCTAGAGCGTTGTCGTACCCTCACCTGAACCCTAAACCGTCCCCGTCCCCTAACCCTAACCCTAGCCCGAACCCTAACCCTAACACTTCCCCGAAGCCTGACCCTCACCCGTCCCCTAATCCTAACCCGTACGCTGACACTAACCTGCGCCCTCACACGTACGCTCCCCCTAGAGCGTTGTCGTACCCTCACCTGGACCCTAAACCGTCCCCGTCCGCTATCCCTAACCCTAGCCCGAACCCTAACCCTAACCCTTCCCCGAAGCCTGACCCTCACCCGTCACCTAATCCTAACCCGTACGCTGACACTAACCCGCGCCCTCACACGTACGCTCCCCCTAGAGCGTTGTCGTACCGTCACCTGGACCCTAAACCGTCCCCATCCCCTAACCCTAACCCTAGCCCGAACCCTAACCCTAACCCTTCCCCGAAGCCTGACCCTCAGCCGTCCCCTAATCCTAACCCGTACGCTGACACTAACCCGCGCCCTCACACGTACGCTCCCCCTAGAGCGTTGTCGTACCGTCACCTGGACCCTATACCGTCCCCATCCCCTAACCCTAACCCTAGCCCGAAACCTAACCCTAACCCTAACCCTTCCCCGAAGCCTGACCCTCACCCGTCCCCTAATCCTAACCCGTACGCTGACACTAACGCGCGCCCTAACACGTACGCTCCCCCTAGAGCGTTGTCGTACCCTCACCTGTACCCTGAACCGTCCCCGTCCCCTAACCCTAACCCTAGCCCGAACCCTAACCCTAACCCTTCCCCGAAGCCTGACCCTCAGCCGTCCCCTAATCCTAACCCGTACGCTGACACTAACCCGCGCCCTCACAGGTACGCTCCCCCTAGAGCGTTGTCGTACCCTCACCTGGACCCTAAACCGTCCCGGTCCCCTAACCCTAACCCTAGCCCGAACCCTAACCCTAACCCTTCCCCGAAGCCTGACCCTCAGCCGTCCCCTAATCCTAACCCTTACGCTGACACTAACCCGCGCCCTCACACGTACGCTCCCCCTAGAGCGTTGTCGTACCCTCACCTGGACCCTGAACCATCCCCGTCCCCTAACCCTAAACCTAGCCCGAACCCTAACCCTAACACTTCCCCGAAGCCTGACCCTCAGCCGTCCCCTAATCCTAACCCGTACGCTGACAGCAACCCGCGCCCTCACACGTATGCTCCCCCTAGAGCGTTGTCGTACCCTCACCTGGACCCTGAACCGTCCCCGTCCCCTAACCCTAACCCTAGCCCGAACCCTAACCCTAACCCTTCCCCGAAGCCTGACCCTCAGCCGTCCCCTAATCCTAACCCGTACGCTGACACTAACCCGCGCCCTAACATGTACGCTCCCCCTAGAGCGTTGTCGTACCCTCACCTGGACCCTGAACCGTCCCCGTCCCCTAACCCTAACCCTAGCCCGAACCCTAACCCTAACACTTCCCCGAAGCCTGACCCTCAGCCGTCCCCTAATCCTAACCCGTACGCTGACACTAACCCGCGCCCTCACACGTACGCTCCCCCTAGAGCGTTGTCGTACCCTCACCTGAACCCTAAACCGTCCCCGTCCCCTAACCCTAACCCTAGCCCGAACCCTAACCCTAACCCTTCCCCGAAGCCTGACCCTCACCCGTCCCCTAATCCTAACCCGTACGCTGACACTAACCCGCGCCCTCACACGTACGCTCCCCCTAGAGCGTTGTCGTACCCTCACCTGGACCCTAAACCGTCCCCGTCCCCTAACCCTAACCCTAGCCCGAACCCTAACCCTAACACTTCCCCGAAGCCTGACCCTCAGCCGTCCCCTAATCCTAACCCGTACGCTGACACTAACCCGCGCCCTCACACGTACGCTCCCCCTAGAGCGTTGTCGTACCCTCACGGGGACCCTAAACCGTCCCCGTCCCCTAACCCTAACCCTAGCCCGAACCCTAATCCTAACCCTTCCCCGAAGCCTGACCCTCAGCCGTCCCCTAATCCTAACCCGTACGCTGACACTAACCCGCGCCCTCACACGTACGCTCCTCCTAGAGCGTTGTCGTACCCTCACCTGGACCCTAAACCGTCCCCGTCCCCTAACCCTAACCCTAGGCCGAACCCTAACCCTAACCCTTCCCCGAAGCCTGACCCTCACCCGTCCCCTAATCCTAACCCGTACGCTGACACTAACCCGCGCCCTCACACGTACGCTCCCCCTAGAGCGTTGTCGTACCCTCACCTGGACCCTAAACCGTCCCCGTCCCCTAACCCTAACCCTAGCCCGAACCCTAACCCTAACCCTTCCCCGAAGCCTGACCCTCACCCGTCCCCTAATCCTAACCCGTACGCTGACACTAACCCGCGCCCTCACACGTACGCTCCCCCTAGAGCGTTGTCGTACCCTCACCTGGACCCTAAACCGTCCCCGTCCCCTAACCCTAACCCTAGGCCGAACCCTAACCCTAACCCTTCCCCGAAGCCTGACCCTCACCCGTCCCCTAATCCTAACCCGTACGCTGACAATAACCCGCGCCCTCACACGTACGCTCCCCCTAGAGCGTTGTCGTACCCTCACCTGGACCCTAAACCGTCCCCGTCCCCTAACCCTAACCCTAGCCCGAACCCTAAACCTAACCCTTCCCCGAAGCCTGACCCTCAGCCGTCCCCTAATCCTAACCCGTACGCTGACACTAACCCGCGCCCTCACACGTATGCTCCCCCTAGAGCGTTGTCGTACCCTCACCTGAACCCTAAACCGTCCCCGTCCCCTAACCCTAACCCTAGCCCGAACCCTAACCCTAACCCTTCCCCGAAGCCTGACCCTCACCCGTCCCCTAATCCTAACCCGTACGCTGACACTAACCTGCGCCCTCACACGTACGCTCCCCCTAGAGCGTTGTCGTACCCTCACCTGGACCCTAAACCGTCCCCGTCCGCTATCCCTAACCCTAGCCCGAACCCTAACCCTAACCCTTCCCCGAAGCCTGACCCTCACCCGTCCCCTAATCCTAACCCGTATGCTGACACTAACCCGCGCCCTCATATGTACGCTCCCCCTAGAGCGTTGTCGTACCCTCACCTGGACCCTAAACCGTCCCCGTCCCCTAACCCTAACCCTAGCCCGAACCGTAACCCTAACCCTGCCCCGAAGCCTGACCGTCATCCGTCCCCTAATCCTAACCCGTACGCTGACACTAACCCGCGCCCTCACACGTACGCTCCCCCTAGAGCGTTGTCGTACCCTCACCTGGACCCTAAACCGTCCCCGTCCCCTAACCCTA
Organism: Globicephala melas; assembly: GCF_963455315.2. NCBI lineage: Eukaryota > Metazoa > Chordata > Mammalia > Artiodactyla > Delphinidae > Globicephala > Globicephala melas. Next base: position 288,814 of record NC_083325.1, read on the forward strand.
ACCCTAGCCCGAACCCTATCCCTAACCCTTCCCCGAAGCCTGACCCTCAGCCGTCCCCTAATCCTAACCCGTACGCTGACACTAACCCGCGCCCTAACACGTACGCTCCCCCTAGAGCGTTGTCGTACCCTCAACTGGACCCTGAACCGTCCCCGTCCCCTAACCCTAACCCTAGGCCGAACCCTAACCCTAACCCTTCCCCGAAGCCTGACCCTCAGCCGTCCCCTAATCCTAACCCGTACGCTGACACTAACCCGCGCCCTCACACGTACGCTCCCCCTAGAGCGTTGTCGTACCGTCACCTGGACCCTAAACCGTCCCCATCCCCTAACCCTAACCCTAGCCCGAACCCTAACCCTAACCCTTCCCCGAAGCCTGACCCTCAGCCGTCCCCTAATCCTAACCCGTACGCTGACACTAACCCGCGCCCTCACACGTACGCTCCCCCTAGAGCGTTGTCGTACCGTCACCTGGACCCTAAACCGTCCCCATCCCCTAACCCTAACCCTAGCCCGAAACCTAACCCTAACCCTAACCCTTCCCCGAAGCCTGACCCTCACCCGTCCCCTAATCCTAACCCGTACGCTGACACTAACGCGCGCCCTAACACGTACGCTCCCCCTAGAGCGTCGTCGTACCCTCACCTGTACCCTGAACCGTCCCCGTCCCCTAACCCTAACCCTAGCCCGAACCCTAACCCTAACCCTTCCCCGAAGCCTGACCCTCAGCCGTCCCCTAATCCTAACCCGTACGCTGACACTAACCCGCGCCCTCACACGTACGCTCCCCCTAGAGCGTTGTCGTACCCTCACCTGGACCCTAAACCGTCCCCGTCCCCTAACCCTAACCCTAGCCCGAACCCTAACCCTAACCCTTCCCCGAAGCCTGATCCTCAGCCGTCCCCTAATCCTAACCCGTACGCTGACACTAACCCGCGCCCTCACACGTATGCTCCCCCTAGAGCGTTGTCGTACCCTCACCTGGACCCTGAACCATCCCCGTCCCCTAACCCTAACCCTAGCCCGAACCCTAACCCTAACACTTCCCCGAAGCCTGACCCTCAGCCGTCCCCTAATCCTAACCCGTACGCTGACAGCAACCCGCGCCCTCACACGTATGCTCCCCCTAGAGCGTTGTCGTACCCTCACCTGGACCCTGAACCGTCCCCATCCCCTAACCCTAACCCTAGCCCGAACCCTAACCCTAACCCTTCCCCGAAGCCTGACCCTCAGCCGTCCCCTAATCCTAACCCGTACGCTGACACTAACCCGCGCCCTAACATGTACGCTCCCCCTAGAGCGTTGTCGTACCCTCACCTGGACCCTGAACCGTCCCCGTCCCCTAACCCTAACCCTAGCCCGAACCCTAACCCTAACACTTCCCCGAAGCCTGACCCTCAGCCGTCCCCTAATCCTAACCCGTACGCTGACACTAACCCGCGCCCTCACACGTACGCTCCCCCTAGAGCGTTGTCGTACCCTCACCTGAACCCTAAACCGTCCCCGTCCCCTAACCCTAACCCTAGCCCGAACCCTAACCCTAACCCTTCCCCGAAGCCTGACCCTCACCCGTCCCCTAATCCTAACCCGTACGCTGACACTAACCTGCGCCCTCACACGTACGCTCCCCCTAGAGCGTTGTCGTACCCTCACCTGGACCCTAAACCGTCCCCGTCCCCTAACCCTAACCCTAGCCCGAACCCTAACCCTAACACTTCCCCGAAGCCTGACCCTCAGCCGTCCCCTAATCCTAACCCGTACGCTGACACTAACCCGCGCCCTCACACGTACGCTCCCCCTAGAGCGTTGTCGTACCCTCACGGGGACCCTAAACCGTCCCCGTCCCCTAACCCTAACCCTAGCCCGAACCCTAATCCTAACCCTTCCCCGAAGCCTGACCCTCAGCCGTCCCCTAATCCTAACCCGTACGCTGACACTAACCCGCGCCCTCACACGTACGCTCCTCCTAGAGCGTTGTCGTACCCTCACCTGGACCCTAAACCGTCCCCGTCCCCTAACCCTAACCCTAGGCCGAACCCTAACCCTAACCATTCCCCGAAGCCTGACCCTCACCCGTCCCCTAATCCTAACCCGTACGCTGACACTAACCCGCGCCCTCACACGTACGCTCCCCCTAGAGCGTTGTCGTACCCTCACCTGGACCCTAAACCGTCCCCGTCCCCTAACCCTAACCCTAGCCCGAACCCTAACCCTAACCCTTCCCCGAAGCTTGACCCTCACCCGTCCCCTAATCCTAACCCGTACGCTGACACCAACCCGTGCCCTCACACATACGCTCCCCCTAGAGCGTTGTCGTACCCTCACCTGGACCCTGAACCGTCCCCGTCCCCTAACCCTAACCCTAGGCCGAACCCTAACCCTAACCCTTCCTCGAAGCCTGACCCTCACCCGTCCCCTAATCCTAACCCGTACGCTGACACTAACCCGCGCCCTCACATGTACGCTCCCCCTAGAGCGTTGTCGTACCCTCACCTGGACCCTAAACCGTCCCCGTCCCCTAACCCTAACCCTAGCCCGAACCCTAACCCTAACCCTTCCCCGAAGCCTGACCCTCAGCCGTCCCCTAATCCTAACCCGTACGCTGACGCTAACCCGCGCCCTCACACGTACGCTCCCCCTAGAGCGTTGTCGTACCCTCACCTGGACCCTAAACCGTCCCCGTCCCCTAACCCTAACCCTAGCCCGAACCCTAACCCTAACACTTCCCCGAAGCCTGACCCTCAGCCGTCCCCTAATCCTAAACCGTACGCTGACACTAACCCGCGCCCTAACACGTACGCTCCCCCTAGAGCGTTGTCGTACCCTCAACAGGACCCTGAACCGTCCCCGTCCCCTAACCCTAACCCTAGCCCGAACCCTAACCCTAACCCTTCCCCGAAGCCTGACCCTCAGCCGTCCCCTAATCCTAACCCGTACGCTGACACTAACCCGCGCCCTCACACGTACGCTCCCCCTAGAGCGTAGTCGTACCCTCACCTGGACCCTAAACCGTCCCCATCCCCTAACCCTAACCCTAGCCCGAACCCTAACCCTAACCCTTCCCCGAAGCCTGACCCTCAGCCGTCCCCTAATCCTAACCCGTACGCTGACACTAACCCGCGCCCTCACACGTACGCTCCCCCTAGAGCGTTGTCGTACCCTCACCTGGACCCTAAACCGTCCCCATCCCCTAACCCTAACCCTAGCCCGAACCCTAACCCTAACCCTTCCCCGAAGCCTGACCCTCAGCCGTCCCCTAATCCTAACCCGTACGCTGACACTAACCCGCGCCCTCACACGTACGCTCCCCCTAGAGCGTTGTCGTACCCTCACCTGGACCCTGAACCGTCCCCGTCCCATAACCCTAAACCTAGCCCCAACCCTAACCCTAACCCTTCCCCGTAGCCTGACCCTCAGCCGTCCCCTAATCCTAACCCGTACGCTGACACTAATCCGCGCCCTCACACGTACGCTCCCCCTAGAGCGTTGTCGTACCCTCACCTGGACCCTAAACCGTCCCCGTCCGCTATCCCTAACCCTAGCCCGAACCCTAACCCTAACCCTTCCCCGAAGCCTGACCCTCACCCGTCCCCTAATCCTAACCCGTATGCTGACACTAACCCGCGCCCTCATATGTACGCTCCCCCTAGAGCGTTGTCGTACCCTCACCTGGACCCTAAACCGTCCCCGTCCCCTAACCCTAACCCTAGCCCGAACCCTAACCCTAACCCTGCCCCGAAGCCTGACCCTCATCCGTCCCCTAATCCTAACCCGTACGCTGACACTAACCCGCGCCCTCACACGTACGCTCCCCCTAGAGCGTTGTCGTACCCTCACCTGGACCCTAAACCGTCCCCGTCCCCTAACCCTAACCCTAGCCCGAACCCTATCCCTAACCCTTCCCCGAAGCCTGACCCTCAGCCGTCCCCTAATCCTAACCCGTACGCTGACACTAACCCGCGCCCTAACACGTACGCTCCCCCTAGAGCGTTGTCGTACCCTCAACTGGACCCTGAACCGTCCCCGTCCCCTAACCCTAACCCTAGCCCGAACCCTAACCCTAACCCTTCCCCGAAGCCTGACCCTCAGCCGTCCCCTAATCCTAACCCGTACGCTGACACTAACCCGCGCCCTCACACGTACGCTCCCCCTAGAGCGTTGTCGTACCGTCACCTGGACCCTAAACCGTCCCCATCCCCTAACCCTAACCCTAGCCCGAAACCTAACCCTAACCCTAACCCTTCCCCGAAGCCTGACCCTCACCCGTCCCCTAATCCTAACCCGTACGCTGACACTAACGCGCGCCCTAACACGTACGCTCCCCCTAGAGCGTCGTCGTACCCTCACCTGTACCCTGAACCGTCCCCGTCCCCTAACCCTAACCCTAGCCCGAACCCTAACCCTAACCCTTCCCCGAAGCCTGACCCTCAGCCGTCCCCTAATCCTAACCCGTACGCTGACACTAACCCGCGCCCTCACACGTACGCTCCCCCTAGAGCGTTGTCGTACCCTCACCTGGACCCTAAACCGTCCCCGTCCCCTAACCCTAACCCTAGCCCGAACCCTAACCCTAACCCTTCCCCGAAGCCTGACCCTCAGCCGTCCCCTAATCCTAACCCGTACGCTGACACTAACCCGCGCCCTCACACGTATGCTCCCCCTAGAGTGTTGTCGTACCCTCACCTGGACCCTGAACCATCCCCGTCCCCTAACCCTAACCCTAGCCCGAACCCTAACCCTAACACTTCCCCGAAGCCTGACCCTCAGCCGTCCCCTAATCCTAACCCGTACGCTGACAGCAACCCGCGCCCTCACACGTATGCTCCCCCTAGAGCGTTGTCGTACCCTCACCTGGACCCTGAACCGTCCCCATCCCCTAACCCTAACCCTAGCCCGAACCCTAACCCTAACCCTTCCCCGAAGCCTGACCCTCAGCCGTCCCCTAATCCTAACCCGTACGCTGACACTAACCCGCGCCCTAACATGTACGCTCCCCCTAGAGCGTTGTCGTACCCTCACCTGGACCCTGAACCGTCCCCGTCCCCTAACCCTAACCCTAGCCCGAACCCTAACCCTAACACTTCCCCGAAGCCTGACCCTCAGCCGTCCCCTAATCCTAACCCGTACGCTGACACTAACCCGCGCCCTCACACGTACGCTCCCCCTAGAGCGTTGTCGTACCCTCACCTGAACCCTAAACCGTCCCCGTCCCCTAACCCTAACCCTAGCCCGAACCCTAACCCTAACCCTTCCCCGAAGCCTGACCCTCACCCGTCCCCTAATCCTAACCCGTACGCTGACACTAACCCGCGCCCTCACACGTACGCTCCCCCTAGAGCGTTGTCGTACCCTCACCTGGACCCTAAACCGTCCCCGTCCCCTAACCCTAACCCTAGCCCGAACCCTAACCCTAACACTTCCCCGAAGCCTGACCCTCAGCCGTCCCCTAATCCTAACCCGTACGCTGACACTAACCCGCGCCCTCACACGTACGCTCCCCCTAGAGCGTTGTCGTACCCTCACGGGGACCCTAAACCGTCCCCGTCCCCTAACCCTAACCCTAGCCCGAACCCTAATCCTAACCCTTCCCCGAAGCCTGACCCTCAGCCGTCCCCTAATCCTAACCCGTACGCTGACACTAACCCGCGCCCTCACACGTACGCTCCTCCTAGAGCGTTGTCGTACCCTCACCTGGACCCTAAACCGTCCCCGTCCCCTAACCCTAACCCTAGGCCGAACCCTAACCCTAACCCTTCCCCGAAGCCTGACCCTCACCCGTCCCCTAATCCTAACCCGTACGCTGACACTAACCCGCGCCCTCACACGTACGCTCCCCCTAGAGCGTTGTCGTACCCTCACCTGGACCCTAAACCGTCCCCGTCCCCTAACCCTAACCCTAGCCCGAACCCTAACCCTAACCCTTCCCCGAAGCTTGACCCTCACCCGTCCCCTAATCCTAACCCGTACGCTGACACCAACCCGCGCCCTCACACATACGCTCCCCCTAGAGCGTTGTCGTACCCTCACCTGGACCCTGAACCGTCCCCGTCCCCTAACCCTAACCCTAGGCCGAACCCTAACCCTAACCCTTCCCCGAAGCCTGACCCTCAGCCGTCCCCTAATCCTAACCCGTACGCTGACACTAACCCGCGCCCTCACACGTACGCTCCCCCTAGAGCGTTGTCGTACCCTCACCTGGACCCTAAACCGTCCCCGTCCCCTAACCCTAACCCTAGCCCGAACCCTATCCCTAACCCTTCCCCGAAGCCTGACCCTCAGCCGTCCCCTAATCCTAACCCGTACGCTGACACTAACCCGCGCCCTAACACGTACGCTCCCCCTAGAGCGTTGTCGTACCCTCAACTGGACCCTGAACCGTCCCCGTCCCCTAACCCTAACCCTAGCCCGAACCCTAACCCTAACCCTTCCCCGAAGCCTGACCCTCAGCCGTCCCCTAATCCTAACCCGTACGCTGACACTAACCCGCGCCCTCACACGTATGCTCCCCCTAGAGCGTTGTCGTACCGTCACCTGGACCCTAAACCGTCCCCATCCCCTAACCCTAACCCTAGCCCGAACCCTAACCATAACCCTTCCCCGAAGCCTGACCCTCAGCCGTCCCCTAATCCTAACCCGTACGCTGACACTAACCCGCGCCCTCACACGTACGCTCCCCCTAGAGCGTTGTCGTACCCTCACCTGGACCCTAAACCGTCCCCATCCCCTAACCCTAACCCTAGCCCGAAACCTAACCCTAACCTTAACCCTTCCCCGAAGCCTGACCCTCACCCGTCCCCTAATCCTAACCCGTACGCTGACACTAACGCGTGCCCTACCACGTACGCTCCCCCTAGAGCGTTGTCGTACCCTCACCTGTACCCTGAACCGTCCCCGTCCCCTAACCCTAACCCTAGCCCGAACCCTAACCCTAACCCTTCCCCGAAGCCTGACCCTCAGCCGTCCCCTAATCCTAACCCGTACGCTGACACTAACCCGCGCCCTCACACGTACGCTCCCCCTAGAGCGTTATCATACCCTCACCTGGACCCTAAACCGTCCCCGTCCCCTAACCCTAACCCTAGCCCGAACCCTAACCCTAACCCTTCCCCGAAGCCTGACCCTCAGCCGTCCCCTAATCCTAACCCGTACGCTGACACTAACCCGCGCCCTCACACGTACGCTCCCCCTAGAGCGTTGTCGTACCCTCACCTGGACCCTGAACCATCCCCGTCCCCTAACCCTAACCCTAGCCCGAACCCTAACCCTAACACTTCCCCGAAGCCTGACCCTCAGCCGTCCCCTAATCCTAACCCGTACGCTGACAGCAACCCGCGCCCTCACACGTATGCTCCCCCTAGAGCGTTGTCGTACCCTCACCTGGACCCTGAACCGTCCCCGTCCCCTAACCCTAACCCTAGCCCGAACCCTAACCCTAACCCTTCCCCGAAGCCTGACCCTCAGCCGTCCCCTAATCCTAACCCGTACGCTGACACTAACCCGCGCCCTAACATGTACGCTCCCCCTAGAGCGTTGTCGTACCCTCACCTGGACCCTGAACCGTCCCCGTCCCCTAACCCTAACCCTAGCCCGAAACCTAACCCTAACACTTCCCCGAAGCCTGACCCTCAGCCGTCCCCTAATCCTAACCCATACGCTGACACTAACCCGTGCCCTCACACGTACGCTCCCCCTAGAGCGTTGTCGTACCCTCACCTGAACCCTAAACCGTCCCCGTCCCCTAACCCTAACCCTAGCCCGAACCCTAACCCTAACACTTCCCCGAAGCCTGACCCTCACCCGTCCCCTAATCCTAACCCGTACGCTGACACTAACCTGCGCCCTCACACGTACGCTCCCCCTAGAGCGTTGTCGTACCCTCACCTGGACCCTAAACCGTCCCCGTCCGCTATCCCTAACCCTAGCCCGAACCCTAACCCTAACCCTTCCCCGAAGCCTGACCCTCACCCGTCCCCTAATCCTAACCCGTACGCTGACACTAACCCGCGCCCTCATATGTACGCTCCCCCTAGAGCGTTGTCGTACCCTCACCTGGACCCTAAACCGTCCCCGTCCCCTAACCCTAACCCTAGCCCGAACCCTAACCCTAACCCTGCCCCGAAGCCTGACCCTCATCCGTCCCCTAATCCTAACCCGTACGCTGACACTAACCCGCGCCCTCACACGTACGCTCCCCCTAGAGCGTTGTCGTACCCTCACCTGGACCCTAAACCGTCCCCGTCCCCTAACCCTAACCCTAGCCCGAACCCTAACCCTAACGCTTCCCCGAAGCCTGACCCTCAGCCGTCCCCTAATCCTAACCCGTACGCTGACACTAACCCGCGCCCTAACACGTACGCTCCCCCGAGAGCGTTGTCGTACCCTCAACTGGACCCTGAACCGTCCCCGTCCCCTAACCCTAACCCTAGCCCGAACCCTAACCCTAACCCTTCCCCGAAGCCTGACCCTCAGCCGTCCCCTAATCCTAACCCGTACGCTGACACTAACCCGCGCCCTCACACGTACGCTCCCCCTAGAGCGTTGTCGTACCGTCACCTGGACCCTAAACCGTCCCCATCCCCTAACCCTAACCCTAGCCCGAACCCTAACACTAACCCTTCCCCGAAGCCTGACCCTCAGCCGTCCCCTAATCCTAACCCGTACGCTGACACTAACCCGCGCCCTCACACGTACGCTCCCCCTAGAGCGTTGTCGTACCGTCACCTGGACCCTAAACCGTCCCCATCCCCTAACCCTAACCCTAGCCCGAAACCTAACCCTAACCCTAACCCTTCCCCGAAGCCTGACCCTCACCCGTCCCCTAATCCTAACCCGTACGCTGACACTAACGCGCGCCCTAACACGTACGCTCCCCCTAGAGCGTCGTCGTACCCTCACCTGTACCCTGAACCGTCCCCGTCCCCTAACCCTAACCCTAGCCCGAACCCTAACCCTAACCCTTCCCCGAAGCCTGACCCTCAGCCGTCCCCTAATCCTAACCCGTACGCTGACACTAACCCGCGCCCTCACATGTACGCTCCCCCTAGAGCGTTGTCGTACCCTCACCTGGACCCTAAACCGTCCCCGTCCCCTAACCCTAACCCTAGCCCGAACCCTAACCCTAACCCTTCCCCGAAGCCTGACCCTCAGCCGTCCCCTAATCCTAACCCGTACGCTGACACTAACCCGCGCCCTCACACGTATGCTCCCCCTAGAGCGTTGTCGTACCCTCACCTGGACCCTGAACCATCCCCGTCCCCTAACCCTAACCCTAGCCCGAACCCTAACCCTAACACTTCCCCGAAGCCTGACCCTCAGCCGTCCCCTAATCCTAACCCGTACGCTGACAGCAACCCGCGCCCTCACACGTATGCTCCCCCTAGAGCGTTGTCGTAGCCTCACCTGGACCCTGAACCGTCCCCATCCCCTAACCCTAACCCTAGCCCGAACCCTAACCCTAACCCTTCCCCGAAGCCTGACCCTCAGCCGTCCCCTAATCCTAACCCGTACGCTGACACTAACCCGCGCCCTAACATGTACGCTCCCCCTAGAGCGTTGTCGTACCCTCACCTGGACCCTGAACCGTCCCCGTCCCCTAACCCTAACCCTAGCCCGAACCCTAACCCTAACACTTCCCCGAAGCCTGACCCTCAGCCGTCCCCTAATCCTAACCCGTACGCTGACACTAACCCGCGCCCTCACACGTACGCTCCCCCTAGAGCGTTGTCGTACCCTCACCTGAACCCTAAACCGTCCCCGTCCCCTAACCCTAACCCTAGCCCGAACCCTAACCCTAACCCTTCCCCGAAGCCTGACCCTCACCCGTCCCCTAATCCTAACCCGTACGCTGACACTAACCCGCGCCCTCACACGTACGCTCCCCCTAGAGCGTTGTCGTACCCTCACCTGGACCCTAAACCGTCCCCGTCCCCTAACCCTAACCCTAGCCCGAACCCTAACCCTAACACTTCCCCGAAGCCTGACCCTCAGCCGTCCCCTAATCCTAACCCGTACGCTGACACTAACCCGCGCCCTCACACGTACGCTCCCCCTAGAGCGTTGTCGTACCCTCACGGGGACCCTAAACCGTCCCCGTCCCCTAACCCTAACCCTAGCCCGAACCCTAATCCTAACCCTTCCCCGAAGCCTGACCCTCAGCCGTCCCCTAATCCTAACCCGTACGCTGACACTAACCCGCGCCCTCACACGTACGCTCCTCCTAGAGCGTTGTCGTACCCTCACCTGGAACCTAAACCGTCCCCGTCCCCTAACCCTAACCCTAGGCCGAACCCTAACCCTAACCCTTCCCCGAAGCCTGACCCTCACCCGTCCCCTAATCCTAACCCGTACGCTGACACTAACCCGCGCCCTCACACGTACGCTCCCCCTAGAGCGTTGTCGTACCCTCACCTGGACCCTAAACCGTCCCCGTCCCCTAACCCTAACCCTAGCCCGAACCCTAACCCTAACCCTTCCCCGAAGCTTGACCCTCACCCGTCCCCTAATCCTAACCCGTACGCTGACACCAACCCGCGCCCTCACACATACGCTCCCCCTAGAGCGTTGTCGTACCCTCACCTGGACCCTGAACCGTCCCCGTCCCCTAACCCTAACCCTAGGCCGAACCCTAACCCTAACCCTTCCTCGAAGCCTGACCCTCACCCGTCCCCTAATCCTAACCCGTACGCTGACACTAACCCGCGCCCTCACATGTACGCTCCCCCTAGAGCGTTGTCGTACCCTCACCTGGACCCTAAACCGTCCCCGTCCCCTAACCCTAACCCTAGCCCGAACCCTAACCCTAACCCTTCCCCGAAGCCTGACCCTCAGCCGTCCCCTAATCCTAACCCGTACGCTGAGGCTAACCCGCGCCCTCACACGTACGCTCCCCCTAGAGCGTTGTCGTACCCTCACCTGGACCCTAAACCGTCCCCGTCCCCTAACCCTAACCCTAGCCCGAACCCTAACCCTAACACTTCCCCGAAGCCTGACCCTCAGCCGTCCCCTAATCCTAACCCGTACGCTGACACTAACCCGCGCCCTAACACGTACGCTCCCCCTAGAGCGTTGTCGTACCCTCAACAGGACCCTGAACCGTCCCCGTCCCCTAACCCTAACCCTAGCCCGAACCCTAACCCTAACCCTTCCCCGAAGCCTGACCCTCAGCCGTCCCCTAATCCTAACCCGTACGCTGACACTAACCCGCGCCCTCACACGTACGCTCCCCCTAGAGCGTAGTCGTACCCTCACCTGGACCCTAAACCGTCCCCATCCCCTAACCCTAACCCTAGCCCGAACCCTAACCCTAACCCTTCCCCGAAGCCTGACCCTCAGCCGTCCCCTAATCCTAACCCGTACGCTGACACTAACCCGCGCCCTCACACGTACGCTCCCCCTAGAGCGTTGTCGTACCCTCACCTGGACCCTAAACCGTCCCCATCCCCTAACCCTAACCCTAGCCCGAACCCTAACCCTAACCCTTCCCCGAAGCCTGACCCTCAGCCGTCCCCTAATCCTAACCCGTACGCTGACACTAACCCGCGCCCTCACACGTACGCTCCCCCTAGAGCGTTGTCGTACCCTCACCAGGACCCTAAACCGTCCCCG